>NW_006282748.1:943819-952829 GCF_000327345.1 Myotis davidii | reverse complement strand
GTTTGGGCTGTGTGAGGGAGACAACCAATTGATGTCTCTCTCTCACAGTGATGTTTCTCTTTCTGTGTCTCTCCCCCTCCCTTCCACTCTCTCTAAAAATCAATGGAAAAGCATCCTCCGGTGCTTTCCCTATGGCAATACCACAGAATTTTCATTACTGTTGCTTTCTAAAATTAAAACCATCTTATTAAATTATAACATGCTATTTCACACCTATTAGCAAAAATTAGCTTGATAATACCAAATGCTAGAGAGGATATGAAGCAAGAGAAAGACTCATATATTAACAGTGAAAGTATAAATAACAAAGGAAAACATTTTGGAATTGCATGATAAAATTAAACACACACATACCACATAACTCAGCAATTCCAGTCCTATATTTAGACCCTAGAGAATGCTGATAGCAGCATATAATAACAGAAAACTGGAAACAATGTAATGCCCAATGAAATGGGTAAATAAATGAGATAGTACATCAATAAAAAATGAAAATACTACAGCTATATACAACAGCAAATAAATTTTACATATGATTGAGCAAAAAAAGCAAGCCACAGAAATATATCTGTAGTATATGGTTCAAAAGGCAGACACTTTATATATACACACACACATATATATGTATATATACACACACACACTAGAGGCCCAGTGCACAAAATTTATGCACTTGGGGTGGGGGGTGCGGTTACTCAGCCTGGCCTGTACCTTCTCATAGTCCAGAAGCCCTTGGGAGATGCCTGACTGATGGCCTAAGCTGTCAGTCCGTATCCTTAGTGCTGCTGCAGAGGCGGGAGAGGCTCCTGCCACCGCTTCTGCCCTTGTCAGCCATGAGTCCAGCTTCTGGCTGAGCAGCGCTCCCCCTGTGGGAGCACACTGACCAACAACTCCTGCATTGAGCAACTGCCCCCTGGTGGTCAGTGCACATCATAGCAACTGGTTGTTCCACTGTTTGGTCGATTTGCATATTAGCCTTTTATTATATAGGATATACACACACATACACACACACACACACACTTAACAAAACACAGAAGCACCACAGCATAGTGACCACTGGAAGGAGGAAAGTATCTATAGGTGGTGAGAATGGGGCCCGGGGGTGGACATGGGCTCATGAAATAGGCTTTGAAGATACTAGTAATATCTTTCTTGCATTGAGTTATGTACTTTATAATACACATTTATGTTCTCTACAACCTTACGTGTGTATATTTCATAAAACAGTGAATAAACACAAAACCAGAGGCTAACCCGCTACAACTGGAGTCCATAAAATGGACCCAGTGAATTCTAAAGGATGAATATGAGCTACCAACGATTCGCTGAGGCTCCAATCCACCGCTGAAACTAGAAAAAAGCTTCACTTGAGTGAGAAAAAAGCTTCCAAGTAGGGCAGAGGCTCCTGCTGGTGCCCTTGGAGGTTGCCAGGGAATTTCACAGGAAGTAAATTAATGATTGGAGAGGGAAAACTTGAGCAAAGGAGTGTTGACCTTCTTTTGTATCCAGGGAGGTACATAATTTGCATCCTTGCAGATACAAAAAAAGACACTGCGTTTTGTAAATATGAAGACTTTGGTATCAGTTACTCAAACTGATATTAGGAACTTGATCCTTGGGCCAGCAATGTTTTCTAAATCCAGGCCCCTCTGGCTTTCCACTCTGCCATTGTTAGTGTGTGGGCTTCTTGTCTCAGGTAACTTCAAACTCCTCATCTACCTTCCATGTATGTTAGGGTTTTTGCCTGACTCTTTTGTCCGTAAAGACTTTCCTCTAACTTTCCTGTGGCCTTCCACTCATATCCCAGTAGTCAGAATGGTGTCACATGGCCATTTAATTGCTGCAAGAGAGGCTGGGAAAGTATTTTGCCTTTGTGGCCTGCAGAGTAGGAGCAGGCAAGAATGAAGCAAAAAGGAGTGGCAGTGGTTTCTGAGCAGCTATGCAGCAGTTCTTGTCAAAATCCTTCACTAAGAATTCATCCTCTTTTCTCCCCAGGCGCCAGTCTACTTGACGACTTATATAAATATTTCTCCTTCCATCACTCCCGTGGAGACACCATGACCGCCATGGATCCAAAGCAGATGAATGTCGCTGCTGCAGTTTGGGCTGTTGTCTCTTACGTCGTTGCAGACATGGAAGAAATGCTGCCTAGGTCCTAGAAGAACAAGAAATAGGGCACTTGGGCCCTTTCTAGCCAGGAGTCCTGGGTCTTCAGCTTCAGGAAGCCCCTCTTCACCTAACAATTTCATCTGATTCATTTTCAAAAAACACATTTTCTCATACTATTATTACCTTTTCTGATACTTTCCACATCCTCTGTTTATAAAATAAGGAATGATTCATAAAATCAACATATAATAGGGATCACAGTGGAGGCATTTCTTTATATCACCTGTAAAAAAATATTATTTCTGCTTTTAAAGTAGAATACTGGAACTAGAAATACTCTAATTTTTGTAAGTGTATTTATGAACATTAAATCAGATATGTGACACTAATTTGTTTATGTTATATATTGAAGGATTAGAGGAATACACAATTGTAGTATGGTCTTAATGGAATGTATAGAGGCATTTGGCTTTCTAATTTGTATATTTACAAAGATATGGATTTTTTTAATTAAGAGAAAAAAATGTCACCATTTAGGAAGAAAGTCAAGTATATATAGTCTCATTGCCTTATTAAAGAAGAGTACTAGAGTTTGTCACCAGATAAATAATTATACTATATTTTTGTTTTACATATTTTACACAATATTTTATGAAGTTGGGGCTTATTCACATTTGCTGATAAAAGTACTAAGGACCAGAGGGGCTAAATAACATTTACAGGATCCCACAGAGCAAAAATACTGAGTCAAATCCACTCTGGGAACAACTGCTACTATTTTTTCACACACAATGCCCAGTATTCAATAAAAAATTACAAGACACACCAAAAAATGCAAATAAATAAGTAAAAACACTCATTATCAAGGATTAAAGCAAGTAAGAGAACTAGACTAAGAGATAACCCAGATATTGGAACTGTCAGAGTGGGACTTTAACATAACTATGATTAATATGTTAAAGATCTAGTGGGAAAAGTGGACACCATACATGAACAGAAAAATATTTTTAACAGAGATAAAAACTTCAAAATAGAGTCAAATGCAAATACTAAAATAAAAAATACATCATCACAGATGAAGAACTTCCTTATTGACTTATCAGCAGACTGGAAAAGACTGAGAAAAAAATTAATGAACTTGAAAATAGACCAATAAAATTTATACAAACTGAAACACTAGGAGAAAAAAGAGTGAAGAAAAACAAATACCAGAATGGATCACCCAAGACTTGTGAGCTAACATGTATGTTGGTCTAATAACCCTGTAACTGGATATCAAATGGTCTAATATACATGTAATTGAATCCTAGAAGAAGACAAAGTATCAGTTTTATTAATGGTAATAATTACAATGATGGAAATTCTCTCATTTCTGGCAAGGTAGCAAACTAGTACTCTGAGCCTTATACTGAAACATGCTGAAAAGCCTCTTTGAGAAACACTTTCTTAAATATATGAACTAACTGGTTAACAGGTAAAGAATATTAGACAAAAACTAAGTGAAGGCATGAAGAGAGATATGCAGAATATTAACCATCTTTCTCTTTGAGGAAATTTGCAGAATGTGTCAAACCTAAATTCCATTTTCACGGCCTTTTAGGAATCAGGGGACGATAGACAAACCCCAGAGCTAGCCACATTAGTGATATTGGAGAACCCCAATAAAATGGGGACCCCAAGCATTATACCTCAATAAATGGTGAACTAAAAATAACTTGGTGGACCACAAGGAAAATTACCATTAGTGAATAAGTGCCAAGTGGAGGATTCAAAGAAATTCCCACAGGTAAAGTTATAATAAATATATAACCACAGCCAAAAGTAAAAAACAAAACAGAAAGAATCATAGCATTCTGAGCAAGAGCAAACCAAATAAAGAATTGGAATTAACTCACAATGCCCTTCTGATATTGGAATTTTAGATTAAGATTTTTTTAAACTATGTAAATTATGTTTAAGAAAGTAAAGGAATAGAGAGCAAAAGATTATAAAAATTTGCCAACCATATTATAAAAAGAATCAAATAAAACTTCTAGAAATGTAAACTAAAGTGACATTTAAAAATTAGAGAAACAGTTGAATGGCAGGTGAGAGAATTCATAAACTAAAAGATAATAAATTAGCGATAATTTAGCACAGAAAGAAAAAATAAGAAAAATCTCAATGAGACTTTAAAAAATATGAAAGGTAGAGATACATAATCAAATATATGTTTAGTCAGGATTCCAAAAAGAGAAAATATAAAAAAAATTATCTGAAGAGCTAATAAATGAAAATTTTCCATAAATAAACATATCAATCCACAGAATCAAGAAACCCAGTGAATTCCAAATGAAATAACCAAATGAAATAAATAAAAAGTCTACTATGACATATTACAGAGAAACTACAATCTACAAAACACAAAGAAGATCTCTGAAGCAAGAGAGGAGGAGATGAATTAAAAGGAACAATAATTAGTAATAGCTAACTCTAAAAAACAGCAACAATGTAAGCCAGCAGATAGTGGAATGATATCAACATGCTAAAAGACAATTATCAACCTAAAAATTCTACCAGCAAAAATAACTTTCAAGAACAAAAGAAGCCCAGCCAGTGTAGCTCAGTGATTCAGTATCAACCTATGAACCAGGAGGTCACGGTTCCATTCCAGTCAGGGCACATGCCAGGGTTGTGGGCTTGATCCCCAGTAGGGGGCATGCAGGAGGCAGCTGATCAATGACCCTCTCTCATCATTGATGTTTTTATCTGTCTCTACCTCTCCCTTCCTCTCTGAAATCAATAAAAATATATTTTTTGAAAAAAAAGGATATTTTCAGAAAAACAAAAACTCAAGAGGTTACCAGCAGGGGTTACCAGGTTACCTTCACTAAGGAAAATCTGAAAATGTGTACGTACTCCTGGCAAATTAAATGGCCTTAGAGTGAAGACAAAGAGATAAATGAGGAATCTGGCTTCAGACCAAAATCTGTGTGGTCTTTCAGGCCCAACTATAGGCAATTAATTACAAAGGCTTTTCCTGGCAGGCCTCATGGGGAATAGCTGTCCTCCCCACACCAGACCTGGTAGACAGTGAGTGCACCATAGTTTTCTGGAAGGAGTTGCCATCAAGGACTCAGGCCCTCTGTGCCAGCCAAACCCATACACATATCTTCATTCCTAACCCAGACACTTCATTCAGAGGCCTCCTCATTGGGGATCTTGACTAAGAAACGTTTGTCCAGTCTCACTCAGTTCTTTTCCACTTCTACCCCTTTCCCCTCTCCCTCTCCTGCTTCCTCTCCCCTACCCCCCACCCACCCATGTTCCATAAAATGTTTGAGGCCCTTTTTTTCAAAGCTCCTGGCAGTGGAATGATTCCCCTCCACCTGCCCGATCTGTCTGACCCCTGCGGAGAACAGTGCTGGGGGTGGGAGGAATGGAACACTGGGGAGCTGGTGCCTGGTTTTGCCTCTTGCTTACGCTACCTCTGTATGATACAGGTGGATTATTACTTTGTTTGTCCTAACGGAAATGATTGTTTAAATTTGAACAATCATTTCAATTGATTATCACTTTCTGTTTGTCCTCGTTGAAATTATTTGTTTCAAATGATTACCACTTGATTTGCTCTGAAAGTGGTAATCATTTTAAACAAACATGGACTAAATATAACAGTAACAATAATGTATTTGAAAAGAAAAAAGATGAGATACTTGGCTATAATAACAACTAAAAAGAGATGTTACTGGAATTACTGTTCTAAGGATCTTGTATTGCTCGAAGAAAATAAAGTTATCCTCTAACTTTAGGCTTTGCTAAATATGAATGTGAATTTTCTAAGGTAACCACAAAAAATAGTGATAGAGTGTATAACAACAAAACCACCCCCAAAAAATTGGAAAGAAAAAGAAGGCTCAACAAATTTGATACCATATTCAGTGACCACAATGGCACTAACCAACTCAAAAAATTAACAAACTATTACTTAAAAGAAGGAAAACACATGATAACAAAATTGAGTTTGTGCCAGGTATGCGGATTGGTTTGTCATTAAAATATCAACTAATGCAATTGACCACATTACCAAATTAAAGGGGGGAAATTATCATCATCTCTAGATGCAAAAAAAAAAAAAGTAAATTCTGGGGATTTATCCAAAGAAATCCAAAACACTACTTTGAAAGAATATGTGCATGCCTATGTTCATTGCATTGTTATTTATAATAGCCAAGATATGAAAGCAACAGGTGCCCATCAAGTGAGTGGATAAAAATGCTATTGTACATATAAACAATGGAATATTATTTGGCCATAAAAAAATAATGGAATCTTACCATTTGTGATGGCATAAGGGACCTAGAGTCAATACAATCTCAATTAAAATTTCACAGAGGGATTTTTGGGGTTTGCATTCTCAATTTTTGATGGTTAATTTGTTTTGTTTAATGTGCCAGGTTGACTCTAAAGTATAATTGAATGAAGGAACTAGCAATACCCAACCACTTATTAAAAAAAAGATAAGAGTAGGGGATCATAGTAGTTATTAATATGATTGCCAAATATTTTCTTATTTTCCTTCTAGGCAAGACTGCACCTGATCCCTTGTATTTGGTATTTCCATGTGCGTTTGGAAAATATGAGAAGTGGTTACTTCAGGGCAGACATGTTAAGGCCCAGTGCATGATATACCACACTCCCTTTTCTCCCTTATCATGGCAAATGACAATGTTCCGGTAGTGCCTGCTCCAGGAGCCCAGGTCCAGAGTGAAGACCAGACATGGCACGCGGCCAGTCCACCCATAGCAGAAATGAAGCATGAACAAGAATAAATTAGTGTTGTGTTAAGCCACTGATAATTTTGTGGGAGTTTTGTTCGTTTCGCTGATTCTGGGGGTGGAGGGAGCCTCTACAGATCTCACTCTGTGCAGCCTTCTCCTCTCTTACCTTGTCAGATATGCATTTATTATCCACCTGCCATATTTAAGATAGCATGGTATTAGAACAAGGACCAACAGAAAAAAGACGTACGGAACAAAGTTGCCAGAGACCAAGGACAATCTATGGTTTATCTGGTAATCATTATTCGCTTCGAGGATTATTTTCTAGAAGGAATATATCCAGTTTTATAGCTAGCTCTACAAACTCTTGGACGGACTGATTGACTCTCTGTTGTTTCCTAAAATGTATATCCCAATGAACCCATTTCTTCCATTTCCTTTGTGATGAGTGGAGGGGGGCTCCTCATAGCCACACAGCCACACTCAGGACCTCCACCTCCCTCTGACCCGGAGCTACCGTGCTTTCTGCTTGTCAGCCCTGAACAGCATCTTCAGATCATCCCTACAGATCGTGAAGCCCAAAACAAGTTCCAATTTTGTATTACCCACTCATCGCCAGCACCACTCTCGTTGATCACACCAGTCTTAAACTTCAGAGCAACTTTTAAAGAGAAAACCTGTCGCAAAGTTGTATTCTACTCTCAAATTCCCATCAGCTGGCAAAGTGTCATTTTCTCCACCACCAACTGCCTCCTGAGCCACTGCACCCACCTACCTATTCCTTCCAGGAAACTGAATCCTGCCCCCCGCTTCTGCAGAGGGTTTGAGGTTGTATCCCCATCGCCTGTATCCGAGAGGTGGTTCTAAGGAAATGTATCCTATTCCATTTCTTTGACTTCCCCCATAAGGTTGTCTATATATATGTAAAGGTCAAATAGCAGAAATGGCCCATTTCTTAACTGGCCTATTTACTGCTGCCTTACTGGAGGCATACGGAAGGGATGCGTGAGGAACAATGTCGGTATGAACCGGTGGAGGAGTGTGTTGGTGAGTGTGTCAGCAGCACGCACAGTAGGGGAATACATGGCAGCTGGGAAAAGAGGTGGAAGAAGAATTACAGAGAAAAGAGAGAGGTCTATACAGTTTTTTCTCGTGACAACTCCACCTGCACATCACACGTGCTTAGGTCTACCAGCCAGCTGTGGTGCCTGGCACCTACAGGCATCTTTAAGCACAATTTCTTATTTTCTTATTTCCACTGTAAAAATAACTGTTTGTCTGCTAAGAAATGATGTCTCATTTGAAGGGTGGCCTATTTCTTGGGCTAGCAGTTTTCCAATTTGACTTGAGGGTCAAGTTGCTTTTCTGATTCATTTGTCTGAGTAGCTTAAATGCAAATTGAGAAGAGAAACCTATTTGAATATCATATAATGTGAAAAGGGTGAATTCTGTAACTGGAGAAAGAGGGAATTAGAGAGAAAGGAGGTCGATTGTTGACTTGTCCCTCACATTGTTTAGATGCGGTTTTGCGGGTTCTGATGTGTCTGTGAATGGTTTGGAGGTTACATTCCCCGAGCGTTCCACCTTCCTCACAATAACTGTACAAGCGACACTGAGAGTGTTTGGACAATCCCCACGTCTATACTGCAGGAATTTTGTTGCCACGCAGACCTATTTGCTCAGTATGCACCCTTCATAATAATTTGAGATGCTTCCCATTTACCTTGAGTAAATATCAGCCAGATCTTGATATCTATATCTGTCTCATGAAATATACATCCTCTCTAACTGCGCCCAAATGATTAATTTACTGCTCTGTGATGATTAGCATAAAAATCTCATCACAACACGAGATAGAAATGTTATCACTAATTGCCATTTGAAGTGAAGAATGTTTTTTTGCATAGGAATTAATGATGCATGCTTACTTCTCAATTCTGTTAAACCAGAAAATCCAAAAGTGTTTCTGGAGCAGAAAGAAATTGCCTTTGAAGTTTTTTATTTTTTCTTTTCTAACCCTTAGATCAGCTGTTCTCAACCTGTGGGTCACGACCCCTTTGGCGGTCGGGGTCGAACAACCCTTTCATAGGGGTCGCCTAAGACCATCGGAAAACACATATATAATTACATATTGTTTT
>NW_006282748.1:917022-943799 GCF_000327345.1 Myotis davidii | reverse complement strand
AGCAGGGGAGTGGTGTAGGGCGATGGTTATTAGATCTTTGTACACAAAATGAGACAGATGAACTCAGCTCTCACTTGATCAGGTCTTCCAATCAATCAATTACTCAACTTCAGGAAAAGACCTTTTCCCTGGACATTAGGACCTCCCTATGGCCCTGAAATTTGACAAACACTCTCATATTTTCAGCACATCCTAACAATACTCAAGTCCTCAATATCAATGGTGGCCATTCCAGACCTGCTCCAGCAGCCACACAGCCAAATATGACCTCAGGTATTTTTCATAATAGCACGAGCTAAGACAACATCCCTTATTCATGGATTGGAAGATTTAATACTGTTAAGATGTCAATTCTACTAGGTTTCCCATAGTTCTGGATGCTGAGGAGTCCAAGATCAAGGTGACAGCAGATTCGGTTCTTGGTGAGGGTTCTCTTCCTGTCTTGTATGTAGATGCCTTTGTGATGTGGGCTCACATGATCTTTCCTTGGTGTGTGTTTATGAAGTGATATTATGTCTTCCTCTTTTTACAAGAGCACTACTCTCATTGGGAGGGTTCACACTCATGACCTAATCTAACCCTAATTCCCAAAGGCCTCACCTCCAAATACCATCCCATTGGAGATGAGGGCTTCAACATATGAACTGAGGGGGGGCGGGTCGTCTCAAAAGGGAACATTTGAGCTGAGTCCTGATGGATGATGAGGTGGAGATAAATGTTCCTCAAAATCCATTCTACCTTTTTCATGGTAACAGAGCCCCTAAATTTTGGCTGGGTTATATTCTCCCATCCCACCTTGTAATTAGGTGTAGCCATGTGACTACGTTCTGGCTAATGAGTTATACCTGGGAGTGGAAGGAGAAACTTCCAGAGAGTCTCCTTAAGGGGAGCTGAGGGAATGGGCATGTGCTTCTGCTCTCGTCCTCTTTTTCTTTTATCCTCTCCTGAGGATTTTTTTTTTTAATTTTAGAAAGACAGGAGGGAAAAGGGGAGGGGGGGGAGAGAGAGAGAGATATCAATGCACGAGAGAAACCATTCATTCCCCGTACATGACCCGGGAACGAACCCGCAACCTAGGTATGTGCCCTGACCAGGAATCAAACCCACAGCTTTTGGTGTGTGAGACAACATTTAACCAACTGGCCAGGGCTCTCCTCTTTGTTGCTGGAAGGTTGAAGCAGTCACAGCCACAGCCAACTTGGACCATGAAGTGAATTTGGGAATGGAAGTCGCACACAGAGAAGCAAACAGGAAGGAGTGTGGGTCCCTGATACTGTGGAGAACCATATCAGTTTCGTATTGATTCCCTCGGGTGAACTGTATTGAAGTCATTCTTCCTACTGAAGGGCTGCTGGACTTCTCTATGATTCTGAAGATCTAAAACTTCTACTTGCGAAGCACAGGCCACAAGCTTCATGAACAAGCTTTCAGCCACAGTAGAGACTGACTAAATCTCCTCAGGAAATCATCAGGGACCCCTCTGATTGCCTCTAACTCCTGATTACAGGAAGTGGCCATTTTCCCTTTTCCTCTGGGTGCCTTTGAAAGGCGTTTGGCATGCCGGAAGGGCCACTCACTCCATCAGATGGCAAATGCCAAACTGACATAGATAAGAATACGTCACAACGTGGGTCTCTGAGAAATGCTTCTATGACATATAAGCTATTTCACAAACACATGCAAAAGCTCAGATAAAGCTTTTGATGTCCCTGATCTTTGTACTTCTGAATGGCGGCTGAGCAAACACAAATCAATCTTTTTTGAAACCCTTCAGAGTGGTGAAATTTCCTAAATCCGTTTGTTGACTAATCTCTGACTTTCAAAAGTCAGGGAAGGTTTTCTGTTTGTTCATTATTCCAGAGACACTTCCATATTCTCATCTAGGTTGGATTTTTGTTTTGGGAAATTTAAATCTATCATTTATCTGTTTGATTATAAGTTTAAATTCCCATAAAGGACTTGGCCAATTTTTTTAAGTCTAAAAATTATTATTCTGAAATGGTTGTAAAAATATTCTATTAAGAAATAGTGTATAGAACTTACCAGCATGGAGGTAAATGAGTAAAGACAGGAACTGATTCTCTTGCCAACTTATTTAAGGCTCGTGAAATACCAAATGTGTTATTACACCAGAAAATTGTGTGTAAAACTCATTGTGCTAAGGTTGGTACATTCCCATTTGTGTGCACTGGGGGATCATGGCTGTAGGAGATAGATGATTTCGTACTTGCTTTCAACTATGTCTAACTCAGTACTCAGCACTTAAGGTGACGCTGACTCTTCATGGTAAGGAAGCCACCATGGAAGTTGCCATGTGTGGGCCTGAGCTAAGAGGCTGATCTTTGGGACCTTCACTGTCGTCATGACCCTCTTAGGATTCTATAGGTCAGTGACGGCGAACCTATGACACACGTGTCAGAGGTGACACGCGAACTCATTTTTTTTTGGTTGATTTTTCTTTGTTAAATGGCATTTAAATACATAAAATATCAAAAATATAAGTCTTTGTTTTACTATGGTTGCAAATATCAAAAAATTCCTATATGTGACACGGCACCAGAGTTAAGTTAGGGTTTTCAAAATGCTGACACGCCGAGCTCAAAAGGTTCGCCATCACTGCTATCTATGGGTCAAAAACAAAAAGGGGGGTGGAATGGAAAAATACTGAGGTATCATGTGAACTTGAGGTCTGTATAGCGAAGCTTCAGGAATGGAACCAGAGATAATTCTTGCTCAGCAGCGCTTCCTGACCTTTTGTGCCTCACACAAGGTGAAGTATTTCTATGGCCCCTGGGGCTAACATAACGAGGCTGCTCCGTGCAATCGAAAGTGGCCCACTCTTTGGCATATTGATCAGCCACCAGTAACGCCTTTTTTGTCTCCCAATGCCCAAGTTCTTAGGAAACAGTCGTAGCCAAAATTTATTGAGCCCCTGTTGTGTGGCAGGCACTGATCTAAACACTACGCATGGATTTCATTCACTCGTTAAATCCTCACACTATCATATAAGGCAAGTATTATATTTCCCATTTTATAGACAAGAAAACTGAGGTACTTAGAGGCTAAACCATATAACAAGTTTGTGTACATGGTGGGGGAGGCAGGATTGAATCTACTTTGGCTCCAACTTTTTCCTTAAACCTCAGCTGTAGCACCCCTACTGGGCAGTAAAGCTGTCTGTACATGGAAGTGAACTGATTGGCCAAACTTGAGTTAGGTGCCCACCCTGAACCAATCAGCGATGAGAAGGGAGTGGGATCATACTATAGAAAGCAACTTGATCTTCCTGCTACACCCTGTGGAAGGAGGGAGGACAGGGCAACTCCTAGCAAAGGAGTGCTTAACAGACACACATAAGGGTCATTTTCCTGCTCTCCCTCCTCCTCTCACAGGTTAACTTAACTCTTCTCATCATCTCATACATAGCACACTATCACTATTATGCATTTCTTGCTTTGCTTATTTCATCTTATTCCTCATCTTTACCTCTACTCTTCTCCCCAGCCCCAAAGACAACCATTTCACTTTCTTTGATAGGAATCATTTTATATTCTTTAGATGTGTCATTATATAATGAATATTGTTTTGTGTGCATGCATTTTTAATTCACGTATATGACATTGGGGTACGGGTTCCATTCTGTGTCTTCCCTTTGCCACTCAGTCTTACGTTCATAAGCTCTCTCCATGTTGCCATGCTGCCAGCCCATCGCTTCTGACCACAGCATGTACTCCATGATGTGCCTGGCCCCACATTCTGCTGTACCCCCTAACCATGTCTTGTCCAGTCATGGACTAGCAGGTTCTATGGATCAACTCACCCAGCTTGGAGCCCCCTCGGCTGAAAAGTCCCCTCTCTGCCTGATGGAGTGTCCCTCCTCTGGGCTTCTGCCATGCTTTCCTCCAACAGGACAGAGGCCACAGAGCACCCTGGTTATAAGGGCAGGATCGGGGCCACACTGCCTAGACTCAGAATCCTGTCTCTTCCGCTCACAGCTAAGTCATATAGCCTCTTGGTACCTCTACTTCCTTGTCTGCAAAATGTTAACAATTACTCATGGGATTGCTGTGAAGACTGAGAAAAATCTCTAAGTGCTAAAAATAGTGCCTCGTGTTTGTACCTATGATATTTGTACTGATTACGTGTGTTGGAGTGGTCTGTTTACTTGTTCGTCTCTACCACCAGATTATGAAGCCTTTGAGTCCAAGGACCTTGCCATTTTTATCTCTGTGCCCCAGAGCCCACTCATGCAAGAACCCAGTGCATGCTTGTTGAATTATGCTCTCGTAGTCACCCTGTGGTTTGACATGGCTGCAGGATTTGTATCTAGAAACAACTGGGTTGAGGAGAGACTCAGATGAGCCTGGAGATGTGGCTTTAAAAGGAAGGACTTCCCTGGACCCATAATGCTGCACAATAGGAAATACAGCATTAGCTGTCACCTGCAGCCAGGAAGGTCAATAGATCACCCAAGACTGGCCTCCAGACAACATCCTTGCACAGGCAGCTGCATAAACTTGGCTGTAGCATTGCCAGGTGGCAACACTCTCTGGCTTTATGTGGGTTTGCCTCAGTGTCCTGTAAAACAGGACTAATAATGGCCTCCTCATAGGGCTGTCCTAAGGATTATGTGAGTGAATGATTATCAAGTGCTTAGAACAGTGTCTAGCATGGCCTCAAACAGCAGTAAGTGTTGGCTCCTCTTAGTAGAGACGGAAGGTGCCACACTCCTTTTCTTTCTTGTTTCAGGATCTCTGAATTTTTGTTTATTCAGTTGAATGTTTGTTTTTGTTTTTATTTATTTAGTTGACATTCTGGTGGGAATTATTTGTCAACAGGTTAACCCTTTTCCCTTAGCCTCGATAAATGTGCCCCCGAACTCACAGGTGGCCAGAAGAGCTCCTCTATCTTTGAAGGCTTTCTAAGGACACAATCACTCTCAGATTGGAAGTTCTCTAAAATCCCAGTTTCCAGCAACCCATAGTCTGATATTCCCAGGTATACGAGAGGACATTTGCAATCACAGAATACCCTTAAATGGGAATGAACTTGATACTTTAAAAAAATAATAAGAGGAAAAAAAGAACAAGGAAATCAAACACAGGTCCAGTGGGACTACCCTCGGAGTAATGAAGGTCTTTCCCATTAGCCTTCCAAGCAACTTTTAGGCTGCTGCTGGGCCGCAGAAAGACTTTTTGAGAAAATGTTTGGTTTCAGATGTGGATAGAAGCCCTGAGGGTGAATTACTGACTGCCCTGCACGGGAGGCCTCGCTGTAAGAACCATTAGCTACCAAAAGAGAGGTTAATTACGAGAAGAACTCCGCGGCTGAAGCTGAGCGTGTTCAGGGGCTCGCTGGGAGGGGGCTCATCTGAGCACGTTCAGGGGCTCACCGGGAGGGGGCTCATCGGCAGGCCACAGCTCTCTCCCAGGAAAAGGCTTACTGGGGAGTCTGATACCAGGTGTAGTGTCTGGACTTGGATGGGGCCTAGGAAGCCTGTTTGTGTTTTCTGGCTGCGGGGATTCTTCCCCATGGGGGACATTAACTAGCGTCAGAAGAAAGGGAGCATGAACAAGATGAGCTGGTGAGACTCAGCAAAATTCCTCATTCTGTAAAATTAGGATCTTGGTGTACTCCACACAGACTCTGCCCAGGGCTGCTCCCTGATCCATTGGGATTAGAAAGTAGGTGTCGACAGTATTTTGCCAGATCTTACTCCCCACTCTCATCCATTCCTGATTCTGCATTCAGCTGTGCCTCAATACAGCTCACATAAGAAGCACAGATTGCCCAGACACCGCCTGAGTCTTTCTGGGACAGCTGACCTGGCGGTGTATTTAGAGGCCACCATTTCATGAATGTGGAGACAACTTTCCACCTGCCATGTCCTGCCTTCACCGTGTGTTGTGCAAGGTGCAGAGAGGTCGTGTATTTGTCAGCTTCTGCAGAGACGTACCACATGACCAAAACAACACCCATGTTTACAACCACCCTGGTTTCCTGAATTCAGAGCAATAATACACTCTATGCAAGGGTCACAGAGAGGGGAGAAATAGTACAGTGGGGTAGAAAGGAGGAGAAGATAAGAAAGCCGATTCCCGCCCTGACCGGTTTGGCTCAGTGGATAGAGCATCGGCCTGCGGACTGAAGGGTCCCAGGTTTGATTCCAGTCAAGGGCATGTACCTTGGTTGTGGGCACATCCCCAATAGGGGGTGTGCAGGAGGCAGCTGATCGATGTTGCTCTCTCATCGATGTTTCTAACTCTCTATCCCTCTCCCTTCCTCTCTGTAAAAAAAATTAATAAAATATATTTTTTTAAAAAAAGAAAGCCGATTCCTGAGAGCATTGGTATGGCTATCACCTTGTCCATTGTCTAAGCACTGCTGGCCACAATTTCCCTCTGGCTCATGTGTATCGGACGGTTACTAAAGTCCGGGCACAGTACTAAACACTCTAGAGCATCGGTTCTCAACCTGTGGGTCGCGACCCTTTTGGTGGCCGAACGACCCTTTCACAGGGGTCGCCTAAGACCATCCTGCATCTCAGATATTTACATTACGATTCACAACAGTAGCAACATTACAGTGATGAAGTAGCAACGAAAATAATTTTATGGTTGGGTCACAACATGAAGAATTATATTTAAAGGGCTAGAAGGTTGAGAACCACTGCTCTAGAGCAATTATCCTTTCAACAACCTGGATGAGAGGTAATATTTATACCACCACCATTTTCCAGATGAATAAATGAAGGCAGGAAGGAACTTGTGTGGGGTTATGCACTTTCTCAAACGTGGAGCGAGAAGTCAAATGCAGGTGACAGAGGTTACACTCCTACCTGCCCTACCGGGCTGCGTGGTCCCTGAAACTGGTATGTCTTGGTCTCAGGGCCCGGCAGAGAGTAGACAGACTCTCGTATTTACAAGGGACAGAAACCCAACTAAAAGTGACTTATGTGGAAAGAGATATTTATATTCTCACATCCTCAGAGATTGGAGGGAATAGAATTTAAAACAGAGCCCTGGCTGGTGTGGCTCAATTGGTTGAGCATCATCCCAAGCACCTAGAGGTCGCCAGTTTGATTGTGGGCTCACCCCCAGTAGGGGGTGTGCAGGAGACACCTGGTGGATGTTTCTCTCTCTCATCGATGTTTCTACCTCTCTCTCCTTCTCCTCCCCCCCTCTCTCTAAAATCAATAAAAACATATTTAAAGAAAAGAGAGAGAGAGGAACCTAAGTATAAAAAATAAAATGGTGCCTTGGCCAGGTGGCTCAGCTGGTTGGAGCATATCTAGGTTACAAGTTAAAAATTATATGATCATACAAATAGATGAAGAAAAAGCATGTGATAAAATCCAGCACCCATTTATGATAAACAGTCTCAGCAAAGGGGGAGTGGAGGGATCATACCTCAACATAATAAAGGCCACATATGGCAAACCCATGACCAACATCATACTCAATGGGCAAAAACTAAAATTGTTTCCCTTAAGATTAAAGACCAATTTTATTCGGGCATTTGGTTTGGTGGTTGTCTTCTTATTTCCACATTCAGTCCTTCCGGATGATGATGGCATCAGAGCGATGAAAGTTACATTAACAGCTAAGATTTGGAAACAGCTCAAGTGCCCATCAGCAGATGAGTTGATATAAAGGCCGTGGTACATTTACACAAGGGAATACTACTGGAACATGAAAATAAAAAGGAAATGTTACATTTTGCAATAGCATGGATGAACGTGGAGATTATCAAATACCATATGATCTCACTTATATGTGAAATATAATGAACACAATAAACTGACAAATGAAATAGAAATAGAGTATGAATACATGGAACAGACTTACAGGTGTCAGAGGGAGGGGGTGTTGGAGGCAGGATGAAAGAAGGTAAAGGGATTAAGCAGAAAATTTTATATATATATATATACACACACACACACACACACACACACACACACACACACATACAGGGTGTCCCAAAAACATATATACACACTTTGACAGCTCATAGCTCAGTTGATATTTCTTTCCTTTCAGCCACACTAAGCTTTGAACAAAGAAAATTTATCCACTAGACATTTTTATGGGGATATATAAAAGATAAAGTTTATGGTACAAAACCAGCAACAGTTGATGAATTGACACAAATACTGAATGAAATGATTCTTGATGTTTGCGATTCCATTGCTTCACATTATCAGCAGTGCCAGGCAGTCATCAGTTTGAAAACAAGCATTGACAAAAAACATATAATAATTATTCATTTCTGTAGATTCTTTTCAATTTTGAAAATGAACTGTGTGTTAATAAACACTCATTGTATAACAAAGTGTTTATACATTTTGGGGGACACCTACCTATATATAACACATAGACACAGACAACAGTGTGGTGATGGCCAGAGGGAAATGTGGGGGGCGGGGGGGCTAGGTGGAGGTGGGCAAAGGGTGAAGAGATGGGGACAGAAAGTGATCTTGCCTGGGACAACAGGCTCACAATGCAGTGTGCAGAGGTTTTATTGAGTTGTACACTTGAAACTTATATGGATTTGTGAACCAATTTCACCCCAATAAATTCAATTTATACAAAAGAATTTGGAATAGCTGGGTTCAGGGGCTCAACCAAGCTGTTAGGAGGACTTGGCTGCCCACTCATCCCCTCTCTGTTCTGTTTCTTCTCTGTTAACCTCACTCTTCCATCATGACTACTGGCAACTCCAAGCTGAATTTCCTATAGCTTGGCAACATCAGCTCTAGGAAGTAATCTCTGTTCCAAGACTCGAACCATAAACCCGGGAGTCAGACTGACTCTGATTTGCCCAATTAATCCAGTCACTGAGGCAGTGACTAGGTTGAGTCATGTACCCACCCTTGCTGCTGGCTGCGGGGGTCAGTACCATCTGAGCTACATGGATTGAAAATGAACAAAATTGATATTTAGAAATCAGTGGCATTTTTATACACCAATAATGGAGATTCCTCAAAAATTTTTAAATGGAACTGCCTTTTGACCCAGTGATCTCACTTCTAGGAATATACTTGAAGAAACCCAAAACACTAATTTGAAAGAATATATTGCACCTCTATGTTCATAGCAGCATTATTTACAATAGCCAAGATCTGAAAACAGCCCAAATGCCCCATCAGTAGATGAGTGGATAATAAAAGCTGTGGTACATTTACACAATGGAATACTACTGGAACATAAAAATAAAAAGGAAATGTTATATTTTGCAATAGTATGGATGTACCTGGAGATTATCAAATACCATATGATCTCACTTATATGTGAAATATAATGAACAAAATAAACTGACTAGTTTATCGGTGAAACTTCTACAACTAGAAAAAGGCAAAGCTCTGGGGACAACCAGTGTCCTTAGTAAATGCATGAATAATAGATGAATAGATAGATGGGTGGTGGGTGGATGATGGATGGGTGGGTGAATTAATGTAAAAATGCAATGCCCCCTTAGGGCAAAGGTCTCCATGAGGAGGAACTAAAGGGAAAATGTTCCTGCATTAAGAGATGTTAAGAATAGCATTACCTTGGGTTCTTTTCCACAAAAGAGACACCAGATCTGAACAAGGTAGATAGAGGAAGACTATATTGAAAAAACAGGTACTTAAAACAAAGAATGGGAACATGGGGAGGGATTTCTCTAATGGAGACAATTACAGTTTTAATAGGACATCTGCCTCAAATAGAGTGGGTTCCTGGTTGCTGCTTTTTATTGGAATTTCTCTTTTTCTTGGTGCAGAAGGAAGACTGCACAATTGTCATGGGCAATTACAGTCCAGTGCACAACATCTCACATCTCATCTGGAGAGACCGGTCACTCGCACCGGCACCAGCCAGCAGGACCTTGGGAAATATGGGCCTGCTCCACAGGGCTTCTCAGATGCTCTTTAACTCAAGCCATTCTTTTGGGTTGCCCCCTGGTTCTCAGCCCTGTGTGTCCTCTTAAAGCTGCCATTTCCAAAGTTGATTATCAGAACGGGATTTGGCAGGGCAAACAGAGCCCCAGTTGGGAGAGAACATCTACCCTGCGGAGAAGGTTATGAAAAAGGACAGGACGATAGATTTTTCCAGCAAGACCAAGGAGAGAATAAAAGGAATCGAGCACACGCTCAAATAAGCACCCTGAACTGCTGTTATGCACAGCTGGGCTCGGGGAGCCCTCAGCATATTTCAGACCCAAACTCCTGTTTCATTTGATCTTTCACCGTGTGCTCCGTAGCAGGGAAAATGAATGCTGCATTTTCCTAATTTGCCTGTACTTCAATTTTGCCCTTATGATTTAGTAACCTATCTTTTATTTATTAACTCACATGGCTGCTCCAGCCTTCTATGACTAAGTAGCGTTTATATCTTTTTTTTTAAACCAAGGATTTATGAAGAAGTTTTGGGGTGGTTGCTCTGTGTGTGTGTGCTTTTGCCTTCCTTTGGTGCCTCTCATTGTGATCATCCCCTCCTCCCCATACCCACTGCAGCAATCACTCATTTGTGTGATAAACCTCCTTGAGCCCTTCTACAAACATGACTGGGCAAGGCTCTGGATTCTGACCTTCAGAGAAGAGAAGGCGAAGATAGTGACAGAAGATTGGAATGCAAGCTACAAGGTTTGGGGGAAAAGGAGGCCACACAGCATCAAGAATTTTCCCCGGAAAGCAAGCAGGAGGAGCTGGGAAAGCAGAGAAGCTCACAGAAATAGCCTCAGGACAGCCTTCCATGAGAAGGTTCCAGAAGCGCTAGCTGGCATCACCCTGTCTCCGCTTTGGTTTCTTCCCGCTGGTGCAATAGGAAGGCTTGTAAAACCAGAGTGCAAAGCGACTCTCACTAGACCACGTCGCATGGGAACATTTTGGGCAAGGATTAGCCTTCTGGGGGAAAGGGAAGGAAATGAGATATAACAGGCTGTTCTGTAAGGAAGAGTGGAGGGCAGGAGGAGGGACACCTAATAAATGAATATTGGACCCTATACATGTAGACCTGCATCTGAAGCACAAAATGATTAGTTCCCACACAACTGAATCTTACAAATACTTACACTGCAAATGGAGGAAGCTCACAAAGCCTCCTTTGTATAGTTGCAGGAAGTACCGTCATTTGGACTTGGGCGACAATGGGGCCTTCCAGTGTAAGAAATGCGGTCTTGAACAATCATAGTTCCCCCTCCTACTCTTGAAGCAAGGACACTTTTCCCCTGTCCATCCTGAAGCAATCACTGTGTGTTGCTGTTCACTCTGCTCACGTCTGCAAACTTCCCTGCCCTAAGAAAGGGGCTTGAGCTGAGCACTGCGCCCTGCTTCTTTGGAGCATGTTCATGCCCTACAATGACGTGTGGACCACAGACCACTGGCATCCCACTCACTGGGGAGCTTGCTACAGTGCAGAGTCCTAGTTCCCCCAGAAGCTCTGACTCTGAATCTGTGTCTGAAATTACCTTTTTATGTATGTACTGAATTGTCTGTCTGTTTTGTTCACTACCATGTCTTCAGTTCTCAGAAAAGTCCTAGGAATATAGTAGATGCCCAGTAAATAGGTGTTGAATAAATCAGCATGTTGTGTGCCCTTGGTGATGGTGGTTGGTTTAGGAAACCTGACCAACACGACCCAAGCCATTCAGACCAAATTCAAGTTCTAGTACTTTTGTTGGGAATAAGAATTATGGGATGATTTTGCTTGAGCAAAGAAGCTAACAAGTGGGCAAAGTGGAGCCAAGAGACTGAGTGAAAGAAACTGGGTCCCGATGACACTAACCCTCTGGGTCTAGTGTGATCTTGTCCATGACGAGAGACAATTAATTCCCATCTGCTGAGGCCATGCCGATGTGGGTCTCTATCACTAACGGCTGGCCAAGCCCTGATTTTCAGACTTCCCATTGTGGGGACCCACGTGCTCAGTCTGGGCTGCAGCGTTTTGTGAGCAGAGACTGCGTCTTTTATTCTTCCTGTAACTCTCCTGCTCCTACTCTCTGTTCTTGGGACTTTAATACAAGGCAGGGCTTTCTTTACATCTTCATAATTGTTATAATCATTGTGAGAAATTTATTTTTGGAAATGACCTAACAATTTACAAGTCCTTTTGTGTCTATTATCTCATATGATTTTCTCAACAACCCATAAGTCAGCAGTGGAAGTATGTCCTCCTCCAGTTTATAGGTGGGAAAACACGTTGGAGGAGATTGAGGAACCAGCTCAGGGTCAGATGGCTAATGCCGCGGAAGGGTCTGCCCAGGATCCTAATTCTGGCGCTCTGACCACAAAGCCTTGACTTTTCCACATTCTCTTTCTGCCTTTTTGTGGAAAAAATAATTAGACGGACACTTCAGTGCGCTTTCTCCAATGGATCCATAAACTCCAGTCAGAAAGGACACTTACGATGCAGTAGGTCTTGTCGGAGATGTTGCCAGGCCCCACTCGTGGGTGCTGTCCATGGAGCACATCTCCAGCGGGATGATGGTCAGACCCAGGACACTCGCTAGAGCGCCCAGCTACCTTATGATGGGAAATCAGCTGCGTTCATGTTCACGGCATCTTCCCAGCTGATTTCCTGGTACACGTGGTGTGCATCAGGGTTACAAGTGTGGGGTGGGCACCATGCTCTCACTGTGTTTAGTGGGAAAATGGCATGTTTTTTGAGACTTCTACCAAAACAACGTCCCTAAGCCCAAGAGGCATGTCTGCCTTAAGAGGCTAGTCCCCTTTACAAATACTTAAGGCTAACTGTTCAGAATCTGGTGTTGACTTGAGCCTAGCCAGACATACATACATACACACTTATAACCTATTAGGTTTTTTTTTAAATTGTGCCCTTCAGGAAATGACTATGGATGCAGTCTCGGAATAAGATAGCAATAAAAAGCAAACATAAATATGATATTAATTAAAACTATAGTAAACTGCAAAGATCAGCAACAACCACAACCTTGTTGAGAAGAATAAGTTCAAAGACACACACAAAAAATCAAGATTGGCAAAAAAGTGTTTGAACTTAGGGGGGGTTAAGAATTCAGAGTCCTTCATGGAATTGAAACTTGTTATTGGAATCAGGACCAAATTCATATAATATACCTTGAAAATTATTGAGAGTGTCGTAATAATGATAATAAATATGGTATCTGCAATAAACAATGAATAAAGCTTTACAGTTAGCAAATAACTCCCTCTCCACATATCTCATTTGATAGAACAGTCCTGATGAAAACATGGAATTTATTAGATAGATCAGAGGCAATTCTATGAACTGTCAACTGGTGTTTCAAATCATAGAATGTCAGAAAGAGAAGGAATCATTTAGTCCAACTAGATTGTTCTACAGGAGATAACAATCATCCACTCTTCTCTAATCAGGCCCAGCGCCACACACTTTACATTCACTATCTCATTTCATCTTCACAGTTCTCACCCCCATTTTTCTGCTGAGAAAACTGAGGCTTAGCAACATTAAGCCACTTACTCATGGTTACTCAACTAGCAAGTGGGAGAATCAGCATATATGGCTGATTCAAAGGTACTACATTATAGCTCAAGAGACCCAGCCGCTCACATCCTACACCCCCCACATTTTTTATGAGCAGAGAGCCAAGGGAATGAGAGATTTTCTGCCTTGGATGCAGAGGGTCCAAAAGAAGACAAATGGGAAGCAGAAGGCCTATAATAGCTAGCTGTTTGACCTTTGGAAAATCGAACGATTACAATCTCATTTTCACCTCCTGTAGAACAAGATGCTTAGGCTAATTGCTATTTAAAGACTCATCCAGCTCTGACATTCTATGATACATGAAATACATTATGTCTGGTGATAGTCAAGTATGACGGAAGGGAAACTTTGCCATTAACAAAAAGAAGAAAGAGAAGAATGACCTCTCAGGGAAGCTTAGAAATGCACATTTTGGAGCCTTCTGGTCTTTAGCATATTTCTTATAAAATAGCCTTACAAGTCTTCTGGTGCCCACAACTAAGTGCGCATAGCACTTCATAATCTTTCTCAACACAGGGCCACAGGCAGCCACCAGTAAACGATCAAAGCAGACATTCCAGATAAAATGCATTTTTTTATCTCTTCCTTAAAAGAATCATATGAGTATGTTTTGTTTTGTTTTTTAAAGTATGCACGTTACAGATGTCTCCAGGTTATACTGCAGCGGTCAAATAGTAGGTGGGTGGCAGCTTCGTGGCCAAGGGCAGGCCTGCGAACCGCGTTTCCTACGAACGAGATGACAATGCATCTGAGACAGCCCAAGCTGCCGTCATCAGCCAGGTCTGGCAGTCACATTCATGAGCTCTCAGGGCTTCACACCTCCGAGGATGAGAACCGGTGTGCTCGCTGTCAGCCAGGAGAGAAGGAGAGGTGGCCTCCAGCCCCGGGATCCTCTCTGGGAAAATGGCGCTGCTCTCAGAATGCCAGCTCCCACGGGGCACCTAGACAAAACCTACCGATTCCCGTGCACATGAAAGCACTCTATCAATCTCTCTCCCTTCTTTCTCCTTTGAGAGTGAAGATGAGCTGTGGGATCGCAGCAGTGAGCTATAAATAACCACTGAAGGAAGAAATGAACTATGAGAGATTATAGCTGCTGGGCATTCCAGTTCTGCCTGCCTCGGTAACCTCCAAACCTCTACTCAGAGATGCTTCCAGGACATGTTGTCTTCCTATCCTCCCTGCCTTTTCTCTGTGAAAAGTTGAATGCTACAGCCATAACTGAGTAAAAACATACCCTGCAAATCTGGTTTTCTCCTCATAAAGCAGGCACTCCCACGAGGCCCGTTGATTCTCTTGTGCATGTTCTCAGTGACAGGAGGAAAGGATCTCTCTCAGGGTCCCATCAATGATCAGTCAACACATGTGCACCGAGTAGCCATGAAATGCCATGTATAGGGGATGCGAGTAACTTATACCTACAAAGAACCTTTTTTCAAATAGCGCAACATTTACGGGCTCCAGGAATCAGGGCCTGATGCGTTTGGAGGCCGCTGTCCAGCCTCCCAAAGCTCAGCTCCCTGGGCTGGGCTGATGGCCTCAGTTCAGAGGAGCTCGCGTCATCCCCTGGGTAACATCAAAACTCGAAGCCCCACTGAGAGGAGGAGAGTTTGTGCCTGAGAGAGCCCACGCCAAGACTCAGTGGATGAATGGGCATGTCTGCCGAATGGAGACACCCAGCCCTACCTGTTCTTTTCTGGGGAATGGGTGGACAGAGGAATGACAGAGTCGGCCCAGCAGAAGTTTATTCTGGCCAGGAATTCATTTGGGAAAAATAGTCTCACTATTAGACCACTGAACAGGAAGACTCAGAGATTCCTTTTTTCCCTAATCTATGGAGTTTTCATGCCAACAAAAACAGCTTCACTTTTTTGACATATGGCAAACTTTTTCTCCCACGTCCAGCCTCAGTCTCAAGGAGAAACAATCTGTATTCTTTTTTAAAAAATATATTTTTATTGATTTCAGAGAGGAATGGAGAAGGAGAGAGAGAGATAAAACATCAATGATGAGAGAGAATCATTGATCGGCTGCCTCCTGCATGCCCCACACTGGGGATCAAGCCTGCAACCCGGGCATGTGCTCTGACCGGAAATCAAACCCTGTCCTCCTGGTTCATAGGTAATGCACAACCACTGAGCCACACCAGCTGGATCCATCTGTATTCTTATCTACCAGCATGATACTCAGCTTGAGCACGTGGAATACTTGGATTATTGAGCCCAATGGACAATATCCAATTTTCCTTTTTCACAGGAACGAGCAACAGGCAAGAAAGTTCTAGACTTCAGCTTTCTTGCTCTGCTTCTCATGATGACACCTTTGGTCTGTTGTAAACTTCCTTCCTTCTCCTTAGTCACTCTTCTACTTCTCTACATCTTTAGTCTTTCTCTTCTCTCTCACTCACCTCCCTTCTTGTTTAGCTGGGGACATGTGTACATGTAAAACCATAGCTCTTAGATCTTCACTCCTTCAGAGGATCCCCTGCTGGAAACACCGTCAGCACTCCAGCTATCTCCCCCTCGGCACTCATCACTGCCATAGTGCCAGCCCAACTCTAATTGCTGGTGAGCACCTGTGACATTTGGCCCAAAGGCTGCTAACACTCCCTGTACCCACGTGCGCACTAGAGCCCACTGGAGTCCGTGTGAAAAGGCCCTTGATTCACTGCTGACAGGTGGTAGGCACCCCAGCTCCCTCTCTCCTGAAGCAGGACAAAGCCAAGGCTCATGTTCTACTAGTTGACTGGCCCCAAGCATTCCTGGTGGGATTAGCTCTGTTTGTCACAGTGGTAACTTGCTCGATAATGTTCCTTTGTTTGGCTGTCTCTCCAGCTCAGTCTCGCCCTCCCACTCCCCAAATGCTCTCTGCAATCATCTCCCAAAGCATGACTTGCACTCAGAGTTTGTTTCTGAGAGAAGACCAAGCTAGACTATCCTCCTCTCATCAATTTGAGACTGCCGGTGCTCTCCACACAGCCAAGGGCACGATGCCTTGGAGAAGCACTTTCCTAGGGGCTCTTCCAGGTTCACACCATGAAATCCGGTCCCTTTGGCGATAGTGGGAAAAAACGGATGTGGCCCCACATTTCCCTACTGTTCCCTGGCAGAAAAGACTGTTTCCTCTGCTAGCTTGTTATCTCCTTTTTACACCCTAGTTTAGCTTCTCCCAAAACACACACACACACATGCTTCCTTTCAGAATCTATTCCAAGATTGTCTTATAGTAAACCTCAACTTTTTCTTACTATTTTGCTTACTTCTCATTCTTTTATGCATTTCTCCTTTTTCCCTCTCCCTCCCCCAGTGTTGTTGTTTTTTTCTTAGAAGAGACTGGTTAATGATCTCCAGAACAATTTAAATTGATCACTTGACCTCTTTCCTCTGCTGTCACTCTAAATACAGGCAAATGGTTCTCCTAGGGACCCTTCCATCTTCACTTGCCACAACTGTGACTATTGTCAAATCAGAAACTGGGCTTCCTGAATCAGCTCCTTACAAAGCTATTATCTTTCTGGCCTCTGAGTTCCTCGATTAATTGACATCATTTTAATGCAGACAGCCTTAAACTACTAGTATATCCAGGGTGGCTCGGACTCATTGACTTGCACACCATTGCTTCCATCAATGACAAGATCCCTGCATCAGCTTTGCCCCAAAGTGAACTGTGACCTCAGACTGGGTGTCTTTCACTCTGTGCTGCCATTGACTTCTGGTTAACAGTAATGCTTGCTCATATGATTAAAAAAAAAACCAACCAAATATAAACAGCTATTTCAGTTGCTGGTCATTTGATCAAACTTCCTTAATGTTACCACAACAGAACCTAAATCTTGGGGAAAACCCTTGACTTGGGTTTTAAAAAGTGAAGCCACTGCTCAACACAGCCCCCACATTTCCAGGTCTTCCTTTCTGCTACCTGACAAGGATCTAAATCAGTGGCTCTCAACCTTCTGGCCCTTTAAATACAGTTCCTCATGTTGTGACCCAACCATAAAATTATTTTTGTTGCTACTTCATAACTGTAATGTTACTACTGTTATGAATCATCATGTAAATATCTGAGATGCAGGATGGTCTTAGGCGACCCCTATGAAAGGGTCTTTCGACCGCCAAAGGGGTCGCGACCCACAGGTTGAGAACCGCTGTTCCAAATGCTTGTGAGGTTGGTAGTGAAGGGATGCCATGAATGCCATGCAAATCCCCTGGGCTCTGAGATCACACAATCCTGGGTTATATCTTGGTTCTGCCACAGCACTCCACCCCGGACAAGTGAAGTAGCCACTTTGAACCTCTGTTGTCTCAACTGTAAAATAAAGAGAGTAAAATCTACACTACAGTGTTGAATGAAGAGTCAAAGGGAAAAAGCATATCCTATTGATGGGTCACGTGAGGAGAAAAGTATTGAAACCTTTCACTATGACGGTGGTTTTATTGACTTCTTCTTGAAGTTCTGATCATGTTTCTATTTAACACAGTTCATACCCAGAGTCAATATTCAACAAACACACACATTTAACAGGGGGAAAAAGCTACAGCAGGACCGTGCACATGCAAATTTTATCTTTAACAACACATCTGTCTAGACCAGGGGTCAGCAAAATGGCCTATAAGCCCTATCTAGCCTACTATCTATTTTTGTATTGTTTGTATTTTACATGTTAAAATCTCTTTTTAAAAAAATAAAGACTATTTTGTGACACATGAAAATTTTATGAAATTCAGATACCAGTGTCCATAAGTAGAGTATTGTTAGGACTCAGCCATGCCCATTCATTCATGTGTTGTCTATGACTGCTTTCATACTATAGAGATAGTGCAGCAGAGACCATATGGGTCACAAAGCCTAAAATACTTCTATTGGTCCTTTATAGAAAAAGGTTATCAACCCCTAATTTAGATCAATATTTTATTTAAGCTATGTTGAATCTAAAGAATGTCTTGAAGTTACCTAAGGTAATGAGAGTTTACTGTAAGGCTACAACCTTCTACAGAAAGAGCTGGGGCAATATTAAAGTGAGATGCTGGCATGCAGCAGTCCACCACCCTTGACCAGATGGCTGCCTGCACATGGACCTAGTTCCATGTGCTGTGGTTTCCCCAACAACTCACTTAAGGAGTGGCACAGGGAAGCACCAAGGTAGTGAAGGAATCTGGAGGCCTAAGTTAGACTAGAAAATCTGTCTTGGGTAATCCAGATCTTTCGAAGCCTGGTCCATTTCCTTTACACCACCACCACCACCCCCTCCCCCCCACTGTTTATTGAGTACTGTCTACCAGGTGCCACTTAAACACATCTGTCTCCTTGAGTCTTCTCAACAGCCCTTTGAGGTCAGAATCATTATCTCAAATCCTATGGGTGAATAATCTGAGACAGAGAGAAGTTAAACAGTATGCCCAAGGTCACCCAGTAGAGAAGTGTGGAGTTAACTTTTTAAATTGTATTTTTCTGACTTGAAGAGCCCTTGATCCTACCCATTATAATCTACTATTGCACATACGAATTTCATTCTAAGACATGAATGGGGAAAAAACAACATATGTTTAGGTAAAGTCTGAGTTCTGGTCTGTTCTCCACTTTACCAAATAATGGAGTGGGAAGCAGGTCCGCTGCTGTGGGAGCTTCACTACAGCTGGAGAATCTCACCTACAAGGGCGGGTTGCTTGAATGGGCATTTATTTCACATCTACCAGTCTGAGCTCCGTCTCCTGAGATGTCCAGTGAGTGACTTCCCACATGCTTGGGATTTGGAAACTTAACCTGGAAGTGAGAAGCTCGGTGACTCTTTCAATTGGACGGCAATGTGACTTTTCCCTAGAGATGCCACCACACAGTGAAAAGCACCACCAAGACTTGACTGCCATGTGGGGATTTCTGACTGAAGAGGACATATTAAAAGACCAACTGCATCGTCTTAGAGCAGACCCTGCACTGCCTGCTGGAGGACCTGGGAAGCTCTCCTGTTGCAAGAGATGGATGGGCCCAGAGGAGAGGGAAGACGGATCTTTCCAATATTCCCCACAAAGAATGTGAAATGAAACACTTTAAAAAGGACTTTTTTAAAAAATTATTGGTTTTAGACAGCAACTAAAAGCAAATTTCTGGGTCCTTACGACAAATGCTTCCAAAACATATTTGAAATTTTTAAGTGTAAAAATTAAACAGCATATTGGATGCTGTAAAACTTTATTTTTTCAATAAAACTGGAAAAATCACGATCTGTTTCTGAGGTCACATTTCAAACCATACTACCTCCAAAATCAGCCATTAAAATAAGAGTAAAGAAAATGAAACAGTTACTACGGATTTACATAATAAATGTTCCTTTGGGGACACAATGAAGCATAGAGCCACATCTTAGGAAAGGCCTTACTCTGTTTTTTTTAAGTAGCGTAAAATACATGTCAGACACAAATACATTTTAAAAACATGACATTTAAAAAAACAACAACCTATAATTAACTCAAGTTAATGGTGACGGATGCTGGTCTGTGCCTAATGGCCATTGTGAATGTGAGGCTTAGCCCAGGTGGAGAGCAGTTTCCTGCCCTGCGGCTTTCTAGGAGCCGTCAGGGACACAGACCAGGCTGACAGGCAGAGGGAGTGGAGGGAGGGAGGGGCAGGGGCACTAGAGGCTGGAAAAGCAGGAATAAAAACATGAGTCTACAAATGGCAGGTGCATCCAAGGCCCACACTCCTGTAAGTAGTATCTGGGCAGAGTGGATCTTCTTTCTGTTCCACACTCACATTCATTCCCTTCCACCCAATTCAAGCCCTAATTACAGGCTTTTCCAAACACGATTGGGACTTGAGTCACTGAAACCATCTCTGTGCCTTGTTCTTGCAATCCTCTCTTCACTAGTAATAAAAATAATGGTGACTATTGCCAACACCTATTATCTGCTACATTTTTGTGTCATGCTCTCCTAGCAGAGCTCTTAGGACTTGGGCCAGGTCATGACATTAAGTAGGCACACTTTGACCCTTCTGGTGGCAACAGGATATATAATTTCCAGTGGGAAAGCAAGTCTGCTGTCAGGGAAGAAGGTGAGAATCCAGGTGGGTCTCCTGATTGCATCTAGAAGCTCTGGACACAGAGTGGGGCTGAGTGGCCAGGAAGTGGTGGGGAGCTCTGGGGTGGGGTGGAGTGAGAAGACGATGGCCCATTTCTTCCACACATTGAGACCACATTAAGAACCCCACCTATGAGTAGTGAGTACATGCCCAGGACAAGTAAATAGGCTGCACCTGTAGGCAATTCTCCAATGTCAGGAACGGGTTCTGTCGTCATTCTCAATAACTCAATCATGTTCACCACCCATTCCTGAGCACCTGCTATGTTCCACTGCTGTTTTCACTCTCCAATAGAGGAGACAGCATGAAAAATTTAGTGCTAAAACAACAAAATGGGAACCATACCGAAGCAAAGGAGTGACTACTTCTATTTGAGTGGGTCAAGGGTGTCGGGTCTGGATTTTGAAAATGAGAGGAAATTTTCCAGTTGTAATCCAAGTAGAGAAAATAATACATGCAAACTATAGAGGTGTCAAATAGCATGATGCACTTGAGGACCTAGTTGAATGTGACTAGAGGAGTAAAGTTCTTGGGACCCCTAAAGTCTAGGGCAACTGGTGGTCCGCGGGCCACTGGTGGTCTGTGAGGTCCAAAAGGTTGGCGACCGCTGGTCTAGGGGGGAGTGACATGTCTGAAAAGTTCAGGGATTAGATCATGGAAGACTCTCTGTGTTATCCCAAGCAGCATGAACTACCGGAATGAGCAATGGAATTCAGGCCAGACCATCCCACAAGATTTGGGTAGGCACACACCCAACACCCCTGTCACATCAGGCCAAAAACACTTGGTCGTATGGATGGCTGAGTCTCCTATACCCTTTGGGGGCTCCAAAGTTGGGGAACCCAGCTGTCTCTGGCTCCCCTTTGTCACCAGCAGGTCTGTGTGCCACGCTGTTTCTTCATGCTGCCTCCACATTTCCTCTCGTATTCAGTCCCGCCTCAAGAGACAGGCCAAATGGCAACAGTTACAGTTGGCCCCTTTCCCAGAGAAATTATATTTAGTGCCCTCCAAAGCAGTGGGCTTCAAAATGGCAGCGTCCTCTGGGCTAAAAATGGCCATCCGGAAGGAGCTAACTGTGGAAAGCGATCCAAGGATGAGAAACAGGCCACTGGGAGTAAATGATTATTATGTGCTTCCAGGGGTCCTGTTCTCAAGTCCTCGTGGGCTGGGCCAAATTAAAACAAATGGGCACAGAAGGCCTCCCATCTGAGGCAGCCATAAAAGGGGCTTTCTGTCTGGCCCCAGGCCCAGAGCCAAGGCTGGTCAGGGCAATGCTGCCCAGCTCCCAACTGAGCTCTGTAACACAGATAGCATTTACTGTGCATAATATAAAGGCCTTTTAGGGCAAAGGACACGAACAGACATTATACAATGTGAGTCATAAAACTGTCAAGCATGTGTTTTTGAAAGTTCAACCTTTGCAAGGAAATGAAATATGAAATGATACCATTTCTAATAGTGTCTTTTAAATAATTATAGACACTATTAGAGAAAGTTGGGGAAATTTCAACAATGCTGGCAGGAATATAAATTGATTCACTTATTCAGAGTTTTGTCGTGGAAAGAGCACTTTGACAACAAGGGGCAAAATGGATGGGAAGAGGCAGAACTTAAGGCTGGGAAACCACTTTGGGGCAGGACTACAGGCGGGGAGTGGGGGTGGCGGGGCGAGGTGGGGAGCCTAAATAGAGTAGTGGCAGCTGGATGAAGAAAGTAAACAAAATTGACAGTCAGAATTGACAACTCTTGGAAATTGATTAAACTGAGTAGCTGGGTAGACAATGGCATTCACTAAAATAAGTCACCACCATCACCATCACCAGCACTATCACAGATGAATGACCTTTATAAAACACTGACTATAGACAGGCACTGTTCTGGGCACTTTACAAGTAATAATACATTTAATTCTCACAACAGCTCTATGGAGTAGGTTCGTCTTGTCCCTATATGACAGAATTGCTCGGAAACTAGGAATTGAAAACCTGCCCGAGAGGTCATACATTGAGATTTCCCACTTCATCTACAAAGGTATATAGCATAGATGTCTGAGGTGGCCATGATTTTCCCCAGAAGTCTTTCTTATTCTTCAATATTCTACTCTTTTAAACCACCTTCCATAGTCTCCCCTTAGTGAGTTTTTTCCTTCATTGTTAACTGTTCTGATCCTGCCAAACAGCACCTGTCAATCACTCTGTATGTGAGTCTAGCACTTCTCCAACATTGTGTCTATCAGCTTCACAAAACAATGCATCTTTTCCAAGATTTGCAATTTCTCTCTGCAGTGAGCTTACAATGTATTTGCAATTACAGGAGTAGAGAGGACAGCATCAAGTGACAACATCCTTGGAGGGCACAGCTTTCCCTCTCTAAGAATAGAGAGAAGGCAATCCTCACCCCCTGGCTGGCTGACCCTGAGTCAAGTGGGCCTCCTTAGGATGGCCAAGATCACAGAACTTTATTAACCAGGAACATCATCAATAAGTGAGCTTTTGTACAGGACGAAAGAAATCTCCTGCCACTAACATCCTGGATACAACCAGCCACCGCATGACGCACATTAACTCGAGCTGCGACCCCGGGTTTCTGCCAGCCCAGGTGTGCAGCTGTGTGCTCTCGTGCAGGAAGAACGTGCAAGTGGAGGAGAGGTGGGGGGAGTGGGGCTTTGGCCCCTCGGGAGAAGAAACTTCCCCTGCAGGGGGGCAGCTTGTTGATCTGACCCAGGAAGGGTTGTTCTAGGGCAGAAGGAAGCCACCGCCAAGGGAACTGATGCTGGAGCCAACACAAATGGGTGAGCACTGCCCACTTTTGCTAAAGTGGCCCTTCCGCCTGCCAACTCCCTTCCCACCTCTGCAGCCGTAACTCATTGACTTGCCTAAGGCTTGGCAGGCTAGCCCTGCTTCCCAGCAGAAGATATTGCTCAGGCACAGCCGATAGGTCACCGCTTGACTGTAACCATCAGCTTCCTGCAAATGCAGCAGCCAAGAACTTGGCTACTCTGAGAAGACACAGCGCAGGGAGCATCTCCTCCCTCCATCTGGAATAAGAACCTCTATCCACGAGGGCATATCCAGAGCCAAACCCCTTCGTGAAGCCACACAGGTATCCTGTGAGGTCTGATCATCCCCATTTCGCAAATGAGAATTAAGGCTCAGAGAGGTTAATAATTAGCACAAGGCAGCCCAGCAGGTAAGTATCAGAGTGGAGATTCCCACCCAACTTGTAAGCTAATAAGGCAGACAGTGCTCTTCGCACTACACCTGCTGTCCCTTTAAGGTATGGACCGGCATTTCCCAATGCGGACACTATTGAAACTAAGGCAAGACGATTTGTTCTAAACATTAGCATTCTGACCTGCATCCCAAGTGTCTGAAGCATCCTCCTGTCATTATAACAGCCCAAATCACCCCACACATGTCCAACACCCCCATGAGGCCTGTTGATGCCAAAGATATCTGTAGTGTAATAGTTTAGTGAAAATAAAATACTTTATGTGCAATGTGATTTTAATACGTGTGTACTCCCAAATTAATAGCTTAAATACTTAAATAGACATCTAACTAGCTGACCAATACCCTAAATTTTGTGTAGTTGGTTGGCAAAAAAAAAAAAAACACCAAAATACTTTTGGGGAAATCTTCTCATTGAAGAAGTTGGAAGACTGCCTTATCTTCTCAATCAATGATTTTTATCTGGTATGCCACGGCACACTGGTGTGCTACACCTCTTCCCTGTCCTCATTCACTCAGATTAGCTACCTAATCCACTAAGAATATTGAAACAATCCAAAAAGAAATAGCACATTCTCCCCTCACCCCCCTGTACCCCACCACATGGGCGCTCAGATGCTGGGTCTTCCTCCCCCACCCATGATGGGCACTTATGGATGAGCCCCCTGCTCCTGACACCTGACCCTCCTGGGCACCCCTTCTGGCCTGCTCCAGGGCACTCTCTCTAGCAGCTGTCTCATCTCTCTCCTGTATCAAGCATTTTTTTTTACTCTTTATTAAGCTTTCTCATTAGCACACAAATATAATTTCTTCCATTAAAAAGCTCCCTTTATCCGCATTCCTATCAATTGCCCTATTTCTCTGCTCCCTCTTTTATAGCAAAATTCTTCAAAAGTACTGTTTCTACGTGCTGTCTCCAATTCCTCCCTTCTCGTTCATTCCTGAGCCCACCCTGGTCATAATTTCTCTCCCACCATCCCACTGAAACTGTTTCCTAACGATGCAGAAGGCTCTCAATAAGTTCTCCTCTGCTCTGATTTCCCATAGCTTTTCCCCCAGTTGATCTGCTCTGGTCTTTCAAACATGTTCTTCACCTGACACCCAGAACACCCCCCTCCGTGGGTTTTCCCACCCTCACCCTAGGTCTCCTTCCCTGGTTCCTCCTCCTCTCTCTGAATTCCATTAGTGTGTCCCATGGTTCAGTCATCAGAACTCTTCTTTCAACTACAGTCACTCCCTAGATGAATTCAATCAGTCCCAGTGCTTTAAACACTGTGCTGCCCACTTCCAAATTTATATCTCCTGCCTGGACCACTCTTCCCTTAACTACAGATTCATAAATCCAACTGTCTGAGTGCCATCTCAAACCTCACACCTCCAGGGCTGAATTCCTACTCTTGCCGCCCCACTGTCCCCACCCCCAACCCCCTCCCCAAACCTATTCCTTCCAAAGTCTTTCTCCCGTCTCCATAAATGACAACTCCAAACTTCCAGCGCGCAGACCCAAAGCCTTGGATTGACCTTGAATCCCATCCAGGCAGAGAGGAGAGGTGGAGTTAGATTTCATTAAGGCTGAGGTTTTGCCACGCAAGTACCACAAAGGGAGAGGGAGGCAAAGAGGATAGGATGTCCCCACAGACTCTAAGGTAGATAAGGAAGAAACTGAGAACGAAAAGAGCTCGGTGGTAACTGAAAACCTGGCTGGGCCCAGGTGTTGGCAGTCCCCGTGGAGTCAGCGTTGCTGTGAGTAAATGAGGCGGTGATCTGATAAGGTCCTTGAAAGCAAGACTTCGGCTATTGTGTGGCTGTCTTACATGGCACCCACACAACAGTGTGGCCATGGAGCAAGACCCTGAGGTGGGATGGGGGGAACGTGTCTCTGCAGTGAGACTGTCAGTGCCCCCAGTGGCCGAAGATCCCTTCCCTGGATGTGGACGATGAAAACAGTCACAGTTCTTTGTGAATCCTTTATCAGTCTGTTCTTTACGTACCGGCCTCCCAGCCTAGAAGCGAGCTCAGGAATCACATCCTACCCAGCACCTACCACAGAGCCTGGTGTACTGGGGTCAGACCATTCTCACTTATTCTCTTACAAACCCAAGTTTATTACCACCCACATCTCAAAGAAAATGCCCCAAAAAGCTTATCACCATATGTATTCAGCGTCCCCAAAGTCTTAGATAAACTTCCCCAGGTGCCTCCAACTCCTGCAATTGAAAAGGAATGTTTTCAGAGGATCCAAGATGGCGGCAGAGTAGGTAGAAGATACGCTCACCTCCTCCCAGGACCAAACTGGAATTACAACTAAATGAAAGCACAGTCATCCTGAATGGCCAACTGAAGACTTGCTGAAGAGGAGTCTTATAACCAAGAGCAACCTCAGCAGGCGTGGGCCTGGGAGACGGGAAATGTGTGCTGGGAGGAGGGGGCAGCGCTAGGGCTGGAGCTCCGGAGGCCTGTGACCAAGTCCTGTGATTGCCCCAGGAGCCACCTCTGCAGCTGCCTCTGTGACAGCCACAGCCAGGGCCCCCCTCTGAGCTTCCTCCCCAGAACTGAGATCTGAGCCCCGCAGATGCAGCCACACAAAATCTGCACCCAGTTCCCCCGCAGGAAAAGGGGGCGGTTCCCAGTGGGGACAGTGACACCAAGGAGAGCAGTGACATGTTTGGCAGCCTTGCCATCTCACAAGCCGTCTCTCCTGAGTCCCAGTCCACACCTCCCACTGAACAGCCCTGGCTTGGGCAGCTTTGGGCTTCAGCTCTCCCACCCCTCCCCCACCCCAGCTGTGAAACACGCCCTTCTTCGTGTTGAGGACGGTTGTCCTTCCCACAGGGCCATATTGTTCCAAACCTAACTTTATGCTTTCACGGGGACTGTGCTTGTCATGTTCAGGATTAGTAACTTCCATAGAGATTCTGGCAAAAAAACGCAAATCTAAGTGAATTAATACTGACAAAACTCTGCCCCCCGCCCCGCAAGAAAAAGG
>NW_006282748.1:876824-916866 GCF_000327345.1 Myotis davidii | reverse complement strand
CTGGCAAAAAAACGCAAATCTAAGTGAATTAATGCTGACAAAACTCTGCCCCCCCCCCAAGAAAAAGAGGGGGAGGGAGAGGGCCAATCACATATCATAGTCCTCAAACCCCAAAGTCACAACTTAACCGGTGTCCCCCAGTGTCGGGGACAAAGGTGAGGTGAGCCTGCCTCCTTCCTACTGAGGGCTTTGGACATAGGTCTGGGAAGGGTTTGTTCAAGGTTGGAGCCGTTGGCTCCTAGACACGAAGGGGTTTGGGGAAAACATTAGAATGCAATTGTGACGAAAATCTCTTTTCAGTGGAAGATTTGCAGAACATTAAACACAATCCGCACAGTTTCGGATGGAGTCCCCAGGGGGAGAGAACTGAGAGGCCTTGGAGTCTGCTTTTTTCCCTCCTTATACTTGAAACATCTTCTTCCACTTGGGATCTTGTGTTTGAGGTTTGGCAATGAGGTGGCATTTCCTTAAAAGGTAAATTAAATACATATTTTAGTGGCTATGGCTCAGGTAGTCCATGTTCCCAGAGGAAACGAAAGTCTTTGAAAGGAATTTTTGCCTCATTCAGTATAAATAATGTTGATTTGTTTATGTCTTAACCCTGTTTGGTGATTAATGAGCAAAAATCTATCTTCTGAGACTTGGAGCACACTGGATTCTTTTTAGCGGGCCACACTGGGGTGAATAAGATGAAAAGGAGAGAGAGCCACTGTGACGCCGATGACATACAGTGTTCTTAACTCAATTAATCTGACGTTTGGATGGCCCCGGCTGTGCCTAGGAAAATATCAGCTCTTCCATTGCTACTTTTCTTTCTTTTTCTGTTTGCAAATCATGACTCCTGGAAATTTAAAATTACTTCTTACTGTTTAAAAAAGAGCAATTATGTCATTTCGTTTGGACACTGCGCGATAATGGAAGATTTGGGGATCCGTCAAGGCTGCTGGGTCTTGTGAAAGCCATGTTTCCTTCTCATCTCCGTTACTATAGGTGTGGAGGGGGTGATAAAAGCCACCTCGCCCCCTGGGGCTACTGCACAGAGCGAATGAAGCAATGCATTAAAAGTGCTTTGGAAATTGCAGAGCATATCAGGGTTGGAGAGAGAGAGGCAAGGAAGCCGAGGTTCAGTGTGCACCCTGGTCTTCCAGGCACGGGGTACACTGGCTCCTCTACTGCGCGCTCGCTACTCCTCCAAGGTTGCCACCTTCATCCCCAGGGGCAGCCAAATCAGAGTATGTCACTCTTAGCTTTTTAATGTTTCCCCATTGCAATTAGAACACAGTAGTTTCGCTGAGCCACAGAAATGCCTTCCAAGACCCCTAGTGGATGCCTGAAAGTGTAGATAATACCGAATCTTACATATACTATGTTTTTTTCCTATACACACATGCCAATGATAAAATTTAATTTATAAAGTAAGCATAGTATGAGATTAACAACAACTGATAATAGAATAATTATGACTATATACTGCACTAACAGTGACATGAATGCGCTCTCTCTCTCTCATATAACTGATCTGATAACCTCATGGCTACTAAGTGACTAATGGGGGAGGAGCTATACAGCATAGATGCAGTGGACAAAGTGGTGATTCACATCTAGGCCAGGACAGGGCAGAACATCAAGGGATTTCATCACACTACTTGGAATGACATGCAATTTGAAACTTGTGAGTTGTTTATTGCTGGAATTTTCCATTAATATTTTCTGATTGTGATTGACCAAGAGTAACTGAACCTGCATAAATCAAAACCACAGATAAGGGGGGATTACCACAGTGGCCATTTCCAAACTCTGAAATGGCCTATGAGGCGCTGCCTGATCCGGCTCCTCGTCCTCCTCCTCCTCCTCCAGGGGCCACACCCACCACTGTCCCTCACTCTTGGCTTTAGCACAGGAGTCTTCCTTCAGTTCTTTGGCCACAATCAGCTTCTTTCTGTCTCAGGACCCTTGCACATGTCATTCCCTCGTTATGGAGGCTCTTCCTCCTTTCTTTCTCTGGCCAATGTCCTCTCCCCCCGCCTTTTTAATGAGTTCGTTGGCATGACACTGGGTAACAAAATTATACAGGTTTCAGGTGCACAATACCATAGCACATCATCTGTACACTAAATTGTACTTCCACCACCCAAGTCAAGTATCCTTCCATCACTATTTTTCCCTCCTACATCCTCCTCCACCACCCACCCACCTCCCCCTGGCAATAACCACACTGCTGTCCATGAGTTTTTTTCTCTTTTTTTTTCTTTTTGTTCAATCTCTCCACCCTCCTCCACCCAGAACCCCAACCCTCCTCCTGACAGCTGTCAGCCTGCTCTCTATCTATGAGTCTGTCTCTATTTTGCTTGTTAGTTCATTTTGTTCATTAGCAACCCAAATGCCCATCAGATGAGTGGATGAGAAAGCTGTGGCACATTTACACAATGGAATACTACTCAGCCATAAAAAGAAGGAAATTGCACCCTTTGTGACTGCATGGAAGGACCTGGAGAGCATTAATGCCAAGTGCAATAAGCCAGTTAGAGAAAGCCAAGCACCATATGATTTCCCTCATTGGCGGCCAATCTTTTTCATCCTTTTCAGTTTACATGTCATTTCCTGCCTCTCAGCAGGGACTGCCACATTGGCCAGATACATTGCACAACACACACTCCAGGGGGCGCCAGTTTGCACAGCAGGACACGGTGCCCCTGTTCTTGGGCTCCACGGTGGCTCCCACTGCACTATACTTGACTTCACTGCACTTCTTCCCAGCAGTGCCCACACTTCTATAACCATTTACTTGATGAACATTCATCTTCTCTTCTAGAGCATCAGGGCAGGAACTTCCCTCCTCCCCCGGGAACCCTCAGCTCCTACAACAATGCCCTGGAAACGAAAAGTACTCAACACGTATGTCGGGGCTGACGGTCTGTGAGGTACAGATGAGCACACGCCACGCTGTCCCTTCCTAATGTCACCCGTAACCCACAGCATGGCGGTCTGACAAACGTCTCAGCAACTGCTCACTGTCCATCCCCATCCCCGTGCCAGCGTGGGCCGGGAGACAAAGGAGTCCGTGTCTGCCACAGGCCAGGTTCAGAGGACCCAGAGGGGGAAGGCCACCGGCCACTGGGACTGCGCCTGCTTCTGCTGCCAAGGGACACACACCTGCCACTTAGCTTCTCTCCAGAAACGGATGAGCCCAAGGAAACGTAGATGAGAGCAGAGTCTGAACCACTCAAGATGGGATTTTCATCCTGGCTGTCACAGGCTGGCCAGTAATGACTGACAGGTGAATGCAAACGGCACCGACCGTCAGAGTAAGGGAGGCTGACCTCACAGCTGGGAACACCCGCCCCCGGGGAGCACGAAGGTGCAGATGGAGGGCACAGAGGTTCTTGACACTCCCGGTCTGAACGGGCAGGACCACCGCAGGCCCTGAACAACGTCCTCTCGCTATGAGGAAGCCACAGGCACCGAAGTCTCAGTTATGTCCGTTCGCCTCCAGTGACACTGGTTCTGCCACCCGTCGCTTAGCTTCAAGTGTCAGAACCCACTGGCCACGCTGAGGACTCGCCGTGCTTTGGAAAACCACCCTTCAGATCCCCTACTGCCCAGGCGTTCCACAGAAAAGCGGCCCGTGTGAACCAGGACGCCCGCACACGTATTTACACAATTACCTGCAGCAGCTCCCGGGCCATCCGCAGCGGGGCACGTGGGCCCGGGCACGTGGGTCAGGACACGTGGGCCAGGACACGTGGGCCAGGACACGTGGGCCGGGCAGGGCGGGCTGAGCATCCCTCATCAGCGCGTGGACCGCAGCTCCGGGAGGAGGGAGGGAACCGTCCAGGAGGCTGCGCACAGCACGGGCTCCTGTTTATAAAGTTGAAAAGCAAACCACGTTGTACTTCAGCACACATGTGGGTGATAAGACTTTGTTTTAAGAAACACAAATGGCTGTTTAAAATTGGTGAGCAATTAAAAATCAGTAAAAATGGCAGAACCAGAGGCAGGGAGAGGGGGTGGGAAGACAAGGCCACGTGCAAGTTTAGGTCTGCAGGACGTACCTCTGCTCCCTCCGCGGGGGCCTGCCTGCTCCGCGGTGTCCTAGGCCTGAGCGCCAGTTCTCGGCGCAGCAGGAGCCCCTGACCCGGCCGCCCCCTCCTCGGACGGGCAACGAGTGGGTTCCCACGGACGCTGAGACGTGTCCCTTGAACACGAGGGCCTGCTGCCCGCGGAGGTCCTTGCCGGACCCCGGGCCACGCCCGCCCGCACGGGTCCCAGCGAGACACAGACGCTGCGCCCAGGTCCAGGGGGACGCAGTCCTGTCCTCGGCACAGTCTGCCCAAGGTCAAGTAGCAACGTCGTAGAAGGCACGGCTCCCACACGTTTCCTCTCCTGAAATGCCTGAAGGAAGTGTTTGGCCCCCGATACTTATTCCTGCGCATCACGAATCATGAATCACGGAGAATTGGGAAGCCCTGCGTGGGGTGGTCCCACCGTGCTGGCTGCTCCGCCCTCTTTAAGGGGTGGTTGTGGGCGCACAGTCAGTCCGCAGCGTCACGCAGCAGGTAGATGCTCCATCTCCACACCCCTTACAGCAGCGGTTCTCAACCTTGGCTGCACATTAGAATCACCTGGGAATCTTTAAAATCCTGATTTCTGGGCCTCATCCTCCAGAAATTCTGTTTCTTTGTTATGGGGTGAGGCCACAACGTTAGTAACAAAGAGACAGAACTTCCGGAGGATGAGGCCCAGAAATCAGGATTTTAAAAAGATCCCCAGGTGACTCTAATGTGCAGCCAAGGTTGAGAACCGCTGCTTTCCAGTAACGTCTCCACCTGAGTCAGACCCCGCAGGTGGGTCTCTTCGCGGAGCAGCGGCGAAGACTTCGGTTTAATCATCGTCACCGGCATTCACTTTCTGCCTAAAGTTGCGCCCCTTCCGCCGTTATTGTCATTGAAAACATAGAAGTAATAAATGATGTGTTTAGAAGAGTCAAGAGAACTCTAAAAGGAGAAAGAGAAGCCTCCCCTTTAGGGAACGGCAGCCACAGGAGCGGATTTTACATGTTCCTCCAAGAAGAAGTGGTTGTGTAAGGACTAGCACACTTATTTTTTTAAAATAAAGCTGCATCCCCTGGCAAATAAATAAATAAATAAATAATGCACTGCCCTTTATCCTTGCTGGAATATTTTTAAACCAAGCAAAGCACTTCATAAGCTTGGAGGAAGGGCTGAGTGCTACAGAGTGGCCCTAACGATGTGTGGCAGCAGCATTGCTGACAGTCGGCTATAAACCTCTTTGCCATTGCTTCCCTCTCACCTGTTTCTTCGCTGCAGCTGGCACTTGTCATCACTTGTTGGTTAATCACAAGCCATTTAGGAGCAGGAGCTGGTCCCCTCTCTCCTTTGCAGGATACTGACATAAATACCACTAGCAAACCAGCATGGTTGCTTGGCGAGCCCTCATTCATTCACGGATGCCAATCTTTTCCAGTGCCTTCTCCTCACCAGGGGCAGTGTTGTGCCTTGGGAAGCGTTTCCTGCTTTTGAGAAGCTCACCTGCTAGTGCGGAGGGCTCATGGGAAGAGAGGGATCCAACATGGAAGCAGAGGTGAAGTCTGTTCTGATGGAGGTGGGAGGGGAGGCTGGGCCAGGAGACGCTTTTCAGGGATGCCTTCTTGCAAGGCCACCTTCGGGCTGGCACGATGCAGAGAAACATCTGCACGGGGGGCGGGGGGAGGGGCTGACTTTGTGCAGCTATTCCTGGGCAGTAGAAGCTAATTGGATCCCTTCTGCTTTTAGTTATCTGACATCCGCCCAGGAAGAAGCACAGTGGGTAACAGTTGGCAGAGCACCAGCCCCCCACCTGGTCCCGGGACCAGGCCCTCCCAGGTGGGCTTGTTGGTTGGATGCCTGTGGGCAGCAGTGTGACTCCAAATTCTCGTTGAATGTGCGGGGTTTGGTAGGGGGCACTTTGCCCAGCTCACTTTCCTCAATGTTTGTAAACTTGTGTGTTTCAGATGAAATGTCTTTCTTGGGATTCTGAAAATGTCATTCTTTATTCAAGGTACAAGAAGCCTCTATAGCCCTTTTTTATTCCCCCCAAAGGCTGGGGTTTTGAATCCCCACAGTCCAGAGTGTGGTCTTCAGATCTAAACCGGGAAAAGAAGAGAAAGTTTGAGTTAGACCCATCCCCATCTCTGAGCCTTGGGCTTTCACGGGGCCAGCAGGTAAACTGTGGAGGGTCGGGGGCTGCTAGGAACCCTGAGCTTGAGCTGAAAGCGGGGTCCTGCTGTCATCATCACACCTGGTCAGAGTCGGGGCTAAAGCTCCATGGAGTTTTTGTGTGTTTTTTGGGGGGTGGGGGTGCTGGATGTGTCAGGAAATATATTTTTTAAATATATTTTTATTGATTTCAGAGAGGAAGGGAGAGGGAGAGAGAGATAGAAACATCAATGATGACAGACAATAATCTATCGGTGGCCTCCTGCGTGCCTCACACTGGGGACCAAGTCCACAACCTAGGCATGTGCCCTGACCAGGAATTGATCCACGACCTCCTGGTTCATAGGTCAACACTCAACTACTGAGCCACACGAGTTGGGCCAAGGAAATCCTATATAATGAAGGCCTAACATGCTAAGTGTCCAACCATTTTTCACATGTTTGACCAGTCGTTGTGATGCACACTGACCATCAGGAGGCAGATGCTCCAACCCGTAGGTTAGCTTGCTGCTGGGGTCTGGCCAATTGGGACTGGGCGAGACGGGCCAGACACAACCTGGAGCCATCCCGCGGTCCCTCCCTGGCCCCGATGGTGCACTGGTGGAGTCCCTCAGCCTGGCCTGTGCCTTCTCACAATCTGGGACCCCTCGGAATGTGCAGAAACATGGGGCTGAAGGAAGAGACAAGGAGGATGGGAGCAGAAGAGGTGAGGACTAAGGTGGAGGTGGCCCAGAAGCCTTGGAAGCAGGATCTGTGACCCTGTGTCATGAGTCATTTTTGATGCTAGTGTTATTCCCTCCATCTTCCCAAACCCTCAGTAAAGCCACCTACACTCAAAACTGCCTGTGTGAGGGGAGCGACGGGGGAAGATAAAGAAAATGACTGAGTTGCACATTTGGATTAAACAACCATATGGTGTGGCGAGACAATGACTACACTGAGTAATATGGTGGAAGCCAGTGCTCACAAACTAAGCTGACCACAAGGCTGTAAGTTGCTAAAAAATTCCCATGAGAAAGTAATCAGATGGTCCATGATCTGTAGATTGAGGTTTTGAACAATCTCATCGAGCCCTTAAGGGGCAAAGAGAGACCAGCTAACATCTAGATTTTATACTTTTAGTATCTCCTTTGATCATGCAAAATACAGATATAATTATCCTCATCTTCCAAAAAAAAAAGGCTCAGAGAGGATAAGTTGTTTCCCGAAGCCCCACACCTAATAAATAACAAGTCTAGAATTTGAACCCAAGTCCTCAGCTGCACTTCGCTTAACGCTTTGTTTGGGGATTATTATTGATTCACACAGAAAATCACAGAAAGTTGCAAAACCAGTCAGAGAAGCCCTGCTTCCCAGCTTGTGCTTCCATTCATGTTCTCCCTACCACCATGAAACCAGGGACAAAGAACTGAACTGCAGAGATGGGAGTTTTGTGCTAGAGCAGGCCTCTTCGGTTTACAGACCGTCAGGCACAGGATCTCTGGATGGAACCAGAGAGAATCAGCAAAAGAGTTCTGCCTGAAGAAGTGCAAGTCCTGGGACAAGGGCACAGCCCTGGCTGCACATTTGAATCACCTGGTGGGCTCTTTAAAAATACCAGTGCCCGGCCTGGCCAGTTTGGCTCAGTGGATAGAGAGCATCGGCCTGTGGACTGAAGGGTCTCGGGTTCGATTCCAGTCAAGGGCACATGCCTGGATTGCAGGCTCGATCCCCAGTAGGGGACATGCAGGAGGCAGCCAATCAGTGATTCTCTCTCATCATTGATGTTTCTCTCCCACCTCCCACTTCCTCTCTCTCTCTCTTCCTCTCTGAAGTCAATAAAAATATTAAAAAAAAAAAAATACCAGTGCCAGCCCCAGCCCCAGGCTTGCAGGTTCTAATCTAATCAGTAAGGTCTGGGGCTTAAGCATCCATATTTCTCCAAGAGTATCAGGGTTTCTGATAATGCACCAAGGATTGAGAATGACTGCTCTAAAACTATGCCCTAGGTATCGATAGCTGGGAAGTGATCCCACCCTCTCACCAGAGCCTGGTGTCACGCTTCCCTCCTTCCTGGACTCATCACTGAGGCCCCAGATAGTGTAAGAGGAGCCTGTGACTGGAGGGGAGGGGAATCACCAGCAGGGTTGACTTCTCTGCTGTGTTGACTGCAAAGCTTTGCGGTCCTGCCACTCAGAGCTGTGGTTCCCTTTCTGAAATAGTCAATCAGCTCTGGGCACATCAGAGGGGATTATCATTCCGCTGGCACCAGCTTTGTTTTCCGATACATCTAAAGGAAGCAGGTCCACTGATCTCCAGAGCGCTTTCCCAGAAAGCCCCGTCGCCTGCTGTGTGGGGTCACTGGTCAACAATTTGCATCCATCACACCTTGTAGGAAGTGGGGAGGAATTGGCTTGCTTTGTTTCCCTGGCACTGGGGAAACAGATTTCTTCTTAAGCTTCACACAATCAATCGCATTGAATCCTTTCAACAGGGTTCCCATGGCTATGTGAAAGCAAAATCATACAGTAATTGTTTTAAATAATACAGCAAGGCGAACCGGAAAGTACATCTTAATTTTTGTCATCTGTGCAGTGTTTCTGTTTGTATGGAAGTGTTCCCGGGGCAGAAGAAAGGTTTCTGCATTCATGGGGAGCTGCTTTGTGAATGTAGTGCAAGGTCAGACACAGACTGGAGTAGACAAACCTACTGCATCCCTCAGCCCCTGCTCTGGCCCTGTGGGCTCGGGGGCCGGTTTATGAAAGTGGGAATTCAGATGGCATTTATCTCTCTGCTACCTGAATACCAAAGCCCACCCTCTCACTGCATAGCCCGTTATACCCTAGGGTGGTGCCTGATAACATCCCCAAATATCAAGTTGTTCCCTGGTCCCTGGCATACTCTGCAGTATGGGCCCTTCCAGTAGTCTTCGCCCGGCCTCCGCTCCACAATATGAATGACAGACAGTGTGCAAAACTGACCAACCTAGGTTCAGGTCCAAGCCCCAGCAGCCAGGCTGTTGTAAGTTGCCTCAACTCTGAGATCCATTTCTTCATCTGTAAAATGAGGGCAATGATACATACTGGAGGTTCTGAGTCTCACATGAGGTAATGCATGGAAAGTGCTTATCCTAGATCCTGACAAAGCATCAGCGCTCAGTAAATGTTACTAGTTTTCTGTGACCATTGTTGTTATTGTACTTTGTCCATAGAAAAGTGCCCCCTCATACTAAGGTGAATCTGGGAGCTGTTGGGGTGATATCCAGGGAAAATTCAACAGTCACTACTGAGTACCTTCCAGATGTCAGAGAGCTTGCTAGGTGTCAGAACATAAAGAAAGAAGGTCTGGTTCCTGCCCACAAAGATTTCTGACACCAGAACTGGTTCCCTCACCACCTCGTGCTAATGAACATGGCACTGGGACTGTGCGTGGCCATGGCTGCTGACCCACCTTGTGTTATAACTCCAGGGAGAAACCCACTCCTGACTCAGGCTAGACAATCAGTTGAGAAGGAAGAAGGGACTTGCATACCGTCACTGAAAGAGGCATCAACTCGGGTTCCTACACCATGTAGGCTATTCTATTCCCAAATAGGGATGCAAGTAAGTCCCTCAGCCAAGCCCCAAAGAGAGTTCGGGGTGCTCTTCACCCTGGGCCTCGTCCTTTGACCACAGCCAATGTCAATGAGAACCTCGAGTGGGTGGACGATGGGGGAGAAGAGGGACAGAGGCGATGGGAGTGGGAAGACATAGCTTCACCAAGTATGTCTGAGATCACTTGGCAGACAAGCCAGTGTTGGAAGGAAAGGACATTGGCTCTAATCACAGTCTGCCATTGTGAACTCTGTGGAAGTTTACTTTAGCTTTTTCATATTTCTTTAAAAGAACAACAAATAGTAAGAGCATACATGGAGAAAAAGATGTGCCCACACAGAAGTCAGGTTGGGAGCCAAAACCAAGACATAGTTGAGATGTTTTGTTTTGTTTCTGTGAGGGATGCTCCTTTCTGCAGGTCCCATGGGAAGCTTGGAACAGACCCACCAGATTCCAGGACTGAGTCTCAGCTGGGGCCTATCTGTGGTCCCCAGGAAGCCAGGGAGCGGGGGGCCTGTCCTTTTGTGCCCCTGGTTTGTTTGTGGCCTCTGCCTGCAACCCACTCTTTATCAGTCCTGAGCCTGTCCTTTTTCTTTCTAACATTTTGTCATGAGGTAGAGCAGATTTGATGCCATGATTGGGGACTCTCTTCAGTGCACTCACATCCCCTCTTCTCTGGCGTTTACCCTCTGGTTATACTCCCTACTGTTCGGTCTCCCCCACTGAATTATGAGCCTTTGGGGTGGGACTGTCTCTTACATGTTATGGGTCTCCAGAGCATAGCACAGATTCTGTTGTGCGTAGAGGTGTGCAATAAATAGTTGTTGAGTGAGTGAATGCCTACGTGAATGCATGAATGACAACACATGCCTCAACACATTAGTATAAAGATGCATTGAATACCAGTATGATGTTCCTTTAGATCTCTCTGCAGGGTTCTAGCTTCTTTAAGCTTACCCTCACCCACTCAGAAATTCCAGCACTCTCCCAATCCTATACACACACACACACACACACACACACACACACACACACACACACACATTGGACAATGGCATCATCCTAGACCTTCAGGGTCCTTTAGAGCCTTCCTCCTCTTCTCTACGCTAAAAGCCCACAGATCTCACTGTGACAAGGGCCAGGTCTGCTCAACTGCTCATTGCGCCCTTCCTGGACCAGGCTGGCCTGCCACCCAAGGGATTGAAACAGCCACATTTTCAAATGCCAGGTGCTTATATTTCTTCTGACCCTAGAATTTCTTTGAAATTTTTCTTCAGTGACTCAAAATCCCCTCTTGGTTGTGGAATAAATAACAATATGCTAATGATATGATCTTACTCTTAGGTTGTTAGTAAAAAGACCAAAAGACCAGACTCTTAAATCAGGTCCTCCTACACGCCCCGAGCTTTTCGTATACCTTTTAGGAAAAAAAGCAGATGACTCACACTGACATGCTAACCATGGTAGCTCTGTGTTGTCCCATTCACTAAGACTCTGTCCCTGTGCTGGTTACTTCCCATACATTATCTCTTTTAATCCCCAAAGCAAACCCATTAAATATGTTACGATTTCCACTCTACAGATGAGGGAAATAAAGCTCACAGATTTTAGGTGATTTGACCACAGTCACATTGCTAATAACGGAGGAACTTGATATTTGAAACCATGCCTGCTGCCCTCTAAAGTTGAGTTCTGTCTGGTTATCTATTGCTTTCTAGCAAACCACTGAAAATATGTGCAATGGAAAGAGAAGCAGCAGACGGAATACCTTCCCAGCACCCACCCTACCCTGCAGGCCTCACTTCATCCCTTGTAGCCACCTCAACAGGTGAGTCCACCGCTTACAGATGTGCTCAGAAATGGCCACTCTGCGGCGCCTTGTTCATTTTCAGGCCAACTCTGTCCCTTTTATGCACATGGCACAGATCTCTGATGTCCTCACCAAGGGTATGTGCTTTCATGTGCCCAAACGAGCCTCCAAGTTTTATTTCAAAAACCAAGTTTGGCTCTACTAGCAACTACTCCTGTGACTGCCATCCAGCTTTGCAATGAGAGAGGAGGAACACCTACTGGAGACCCCCTTTGTGAAATTCACTTTCACGTGCCCTCAGGGCAGAGGCTGCTGGCTGCCCCCCAGTATCTGTTCTTTCCTCACCACCTCAGTAAGGGGACCCTGGGGTTTTAATTGGGCTAGAGTCACCGGAGAAAATGCAGGACTCTTAGTTAAATTAGAATTCTAGCTGAACAATGAAATTTTTCTTACCGAAAGTGTGTCGCAACTATTGAATGGGACATGCTAAAAAATTATTATTTTCCCAAAATTACAATTTAACTGGGTATCCTGTATCTGTTGTTGTTGTTTGTTGTTGTTACATCTGGCACTGGACTGCCCTGAATAAAGATGGAATGCTCAGTTTCCCCTGGAGTTAGGTGAGACCATGGGACAAAATTCTGGCCGAAGGGATGTAAATAAATACATTTTTTAAAGGAAGTGATGTCCCCTCTCTCTGCCTCCTGCCTGCCTGCTGGAATGTGGATCTCCGGCCGCCATTCTGGACTGTGAGGCGACCTTCGGAATGAAAGCCACGTGTGGGAGAGCCACAGGCTAGGAGGAGCCTGGTACCTGGTCTAGAGCATGCGCGTGAGCTAAACTTCTATCTTATTGGAGCCACGGCTGTTTTCTTTTCTTTTTTTGCTACTTGGATGTCATTTAATTCTCACTCAAACTTGAAATAAGGTGTATTATCCACATTTACTCAATAGAATCCTGAGAGTGAGAGAAGTGAAGTAGCTCATGCCAAGCTGATCACATGATAATTGTTGAGCTACCTTTGGAAACCCAGTCTATCTGAAGGTTTTCCCAGACTGTCATTTTTTCTACACCACAGTACCTCTCTGGGTGAGAATTTTTATCAAATTCCCATGTTTTTGTAAAATAATATCAAACTGGCTTTGCATGTGTGGTATCTAAAACATTTAGCTGTCTCCCTCATCACAAATACAGAATATGGAGTTTTCTGACATCTGTTAGTGTTAGATGGTCCAGACCTCCATCCTGATATTTAATATTTGAGAGAACTTCACCAAAGGACACGTGATGTATTTATTTCCTTTAGGGTCTCTAAAGAAATGTGTCCGGTCTGTATTTCAGTAGTTTCCTACAAAAATGTCTAAACTGAGTTATGATTCCACAAGATGTCTTCAGCTTTTAGAGAGAATCAGTATTAAAAGGTCTGTTTGAAGAATGTGTCTGTATCTGTTGAAACACATTGTGTTGCTTGCTGTTCCTTGTAAAACATAATTTTCATGCAATAAATTTCACCTAGAATTTAGTGGTAGAAGAAAAATTTAAAAACATATATTCAGATGCAATTCTATGGGGTTTTGTTTTGGGTTTTTTTTTTTTGCTTGTTTTGTTTTGTTTTTGGCCCAACATTAAGAGAATAAGAGAGCCTAACAATTACTATTGTGCTTTAGAGCTAAACCTCACGTTCATTTGAAAGTCATTCATTCAACCACCCAACTACTAAAATATTCATTTCTGGTTTTCTTCTTTGTTTATCTATTTTTTGTTTCTGTTTCTCTAATATTTTCTTTCTGATTTCCAATCATCCAATTTAGGTTATATTTTTATTATCATCCATCACCTCACGTTTACCTTCATTTATTTAACAAGTGTTTATTCATTGTCTCCCTGCATACATCACTTTCCTGGAAGGAGGTGGGCTACAGGCTATAAATTCCTAACTGGGCCTTTGCTTGTAACTCAAGATCACTATTTTCTTCTGAAAGGGGCTCACACACCTCTACCGAATAATCGATTCCAGAATTTAGGTGAGGTTCAGTGGGAAACCCATTGTTTCCCAAACTTCAGGTGGATATTTTTTTCCTATTTTGAAAATCAAGATCTTAGCCCCATCACTCCAGAAGACCTGTGGCAGCCACACATTTCAGGCACCATTAATAGGACCAATCCCAGAGACAACTGTGGACAGGGCAGCATTTAAACAGCTGCTCCCTTCTTTTCATCAGGGGGTTCTTCTCGGGGTTCCCAAACACTCAGTACTTCTGGGCCTTCTTCTCACCCGCTTCCAGGTATCAACATCCGTGTCAAAGGACTTCACATATATTATTTCTACCTCTTCCTGAACACCGCCCTTTTCTCTCCCTGGGGACAACGGAATCTTAGCCCTTATAGCAAGTTAGGGAACAAAGCCTTTATCCTCATGAAAGGAAATTAATACACTAGTGAACAGGACCCCCCCCCCAAAAAAAGCGAGAAGCAAGCCCTGAGGGAGAAAGGAAGAAAGCGAGGCCTTCCCGGGGTCTGGAATCAGCCCACGAGGGGAGTCTTGGATGCCTGTGTTGTCCTGCCCAAGGATGCGCCCAGCAGGTGCACGTCTCCATGGTGATGCAGCCTGGTTTAGCAAATATTACTAAGCTCTCAGAGTGAAAAAAAAGAACAAAAACAAAAAACACCCAGCAGACAAATTGAAAGTCTTTCTGCTAGGCCAGGGAGGTGAGATTGGAAATTTTATTATTGACCCCCACCCCCAGGAACGGTGGACCCCATCTTCTAGGGGCACCTGCATTTGGGGCTGTTTTAAGCTGAAAGGAAAGACCAGCCACAGCCTGTATTCCGGAAGCATGCTGCTGGTCATCAGGCCTCTTCACAAATTCACTGCCCTCGCTGCGCTTCCCCTCAGCCCGCATTCTCTTCCCAGCAGGTGGTCCCTGAGGCTGCCCCGTGCCCGCCTCACCAGGGTTACCCACCTGCAGCGACACTTATGGTTTCCAAAGCACGTTCTGCACTGGGTGAGGAAGGTTTATACACTCGGCCGGGCTGTGGAGAACAGGCCCAGGACAATTTACTGACTGGCTGCAGGTGGAAAACGGCAGAGCTGGGATCAGGGGCCACAGCTTTAAGGCGCAAACAAGAGTTACTTTCCGTTTTCTTCAGCGAACGTGTCTGCTGGGAGCCGAGCAGGCTGGCCCCTCTGAGGAGCCTGGCCCGGCCCATCCTTACCTTGTCTCTCCCCGCCCCCGTCACCTCACCCCCCACTTTGCTCCGGCTTCTGGCGTCCTGGTTGGCAGGTTGTGGTGCTCCGTTCCCAGGCTGTGAGTTTGTCGGTGGCAGATCCGCAGATCTGTGTCTGGTTCAACTCTGACTACCCCGTGCCGCACATGGCAGGTGAATCATAAGCAACCAAGAGATGAATGGATTTGGAACGCGGCCCTCAGTGCTGTCTCACCGACAAGCTACGAGCATGCTGGTCCTTGCTGCGCCGTGTAGACAAAACAGCCAGACCGTTAGCTCGGCCAAGTTAGCTCCCTGCTGCGTCCTCGTGTGAATGAGCCGGCTCTGGACGCTGTGGGACGTTTCGGTGGGAAAGCTTTAAGGCCCTGGAGTGATGTCCGCTTCCTCAGGCCTTATCAGAAAATCAAACAAACCAGAATATGAGTTTCCTTCTGCTTTAAGAGCTTTGGAACTGTGGTCGATGGAAACAGCGTAGTTTGCAATAAAAATGTTCCTGGCTAGCCCAGTGGCACATCTGGCCGGTCACCACGCGGGAGAGAAGGGACTCTTTCATCCGCAGCAGCCGGGGGAAGGCCTCTGGGTGGGTCGGGCCCTGGGAATGTTTGTGAAGTGCCATTCGAGAAACTCTAGCAGAGCTGGGATGACGAATTTCATAACTGAAATCGGGACTCTTGTCCAGAATAAAGTTTGGGTATTTTTATGAAATCACAGAACAGAAGAGATCTTGAGTGAGGATAATTCATCTCTCCCTCACTGCTCTGCAGGGCAGCACAGCACTGAAATTCTCCTCGAAAATTTGCTTTCCTCTTTTAAGTCTCCGGAATAAGAAAGTCTTCAAACCTCCCTGGATGATCCCTTTAAATGCCTCGCAACCTTCATGGGAAGGAAACATTCCTTCTAACCTAAACTGCTCTTGCTGAAATTCAAATTCATAAGTTCTTATTTATGGATCAGGCCAAGGATTGAACGCCTTTATCAATTTGCATCCATACATGAAGTAAACTTACTGGTTTTTTAAAGACGTCCTGAAATCTATTAGCCTCTTTGTTGCCAGTTCCACATACCCAACTCAGAAACAAACAGTGAAGGTCCTCTGAGCTGAGCAGGCCCAGTCTAGGAATGGAGTCCCATAAGCCAGGACAGGAGAAGCGTCGAGCAAAGCCCTGGGAGAGGGGAGGGGATGGGATCACACCATCTGTGATCCCCACGAATGGAAAGTACGGAGATAAGCTGAGCTTCGGCACCTTAATAATGTCCATAAGGCCTTGGATTATTTTCTCTTTTCTATTCTGCTTTCCACAGGATTAGAGTCATCTGAACGCTATGTCCCTCAGGGTAGCAAAAAAGCTGCCGCAGTTCCAGGCTCTTATACCACACCACCCCTCCGACACAGTAGATTTACATAACACAAATAAGTAATACAATAATTAATAAATAATAATGCAAGAATAAACTCTGTTTCCCAGCCTAAGTGCCCATCAGTAGATGAATGGATTAGAAAACTGTGGTACATCTACACGATGGAATACTATGCTGCTGTAAAAAAAAGAAGGAACTCTTACCATTTGCAATGGCATGGGTAAGAGATCAACTGAAGGACTTGTATGCATGCATATAAGCATAACCAATGGGCACAAGACACTGGGGGATAGGGGAGGACGGGGGATTGTCAAAGGGGGGGGGGACACATATGTTATACCCTTTGTAATACTTTAAGCAATAAAACTTTAAAAAAAAAGAAGGAAAAAAAAGAATAAACTCCATTTCTTATACTCACAACTGTAAACCTACGTTGCCCACAATTTTGTCAATGTTTCTTTGGTTGAAATTACCTTGATCCATTTGTAATGTGTTGGGAGGATTCCTGGAGCGGCCAGAAGCACCCACACCTCCAGGAGGAGGGAGCCAGAGCTGGAGAGTGGTTTCTGCCCTTCTCCATTCCTGTGTTTGCAACGCTTCTCTCCCCCATCCCACCCCCGATCCCGGCTGTCCATGCTTGAACCGGGATGGTGATGCTGCCCCACAGTCTTCAGCTACATGTTACCTCCAGGCCAGTCACCTGCAGCCGAAGGCTATTTTTGAATCCCAATTCCAAGTTCTAAAAGGGAGACTCTGGTCAGCTAAGCATGGGCCAGTCATCTGCTGGGTCCAGTGAGCTGCCATGGGAAAAAGAGGGCTCAGATGATACAAACGCATGCCAGCGGCCAGTTCCTACCGGTAGGCAAGCTTAGTTCTCCGAGGAAAAGTCCTTGGAAGGCTGAGAAGATGCCACCCCCACCCCCCACTCCCAAAGACTATTGATACGACTATGAATTCTGTAGCTCTTAACTGAATTGTTGTTTTTCTTCATCCTAGAGGCATCTGGAAGCATTTGAAACGTTTCAGAGCATGCAGGCTGGACGCACTCTGACCTCCTGCAGTACCTCTCAGTCCCCCGGGGTCAAAGGCCAGCACTTGGGAGCCGGGCTTAGGAAGAGGAATACACTGGATGATTCTTGGGCGTCCTTGACCTCTCTAGTCTCATTCTTGGAGAGAAATGGGGGGGGAAATGCTCTGCGGCTAGAAGTGGTTCAAGGGAGAGAGACTGGCTCCTTCCCCCCTGACCTCTCGCCCCAGGGAGCCTCTCCAGGTGGATCCCCTCCCACCCTGGCCTGCCTCCTGCCTCTGAGCCAGCCTCCTACTGTGTCTGCATGGCTACTTGTAACATTTCAGCCTTGGCTGGCAGCAGACTGCCCGCTTCCTGGCAGCTCCAAACTGCAGGAGACTAATAAAATGAGCCCTAATGAATGGATGGCCCTGCAGTAATATTGAGCCCGTGGATTTATTCTTGTTGATAATTTGAGTGGAGTAGGCCAAAGGGACGCTTAGCAGTGTAACTAGGAGATAAAGTTCTGATGAATGAAGCATTTACCTTGTTGCTTAAGGAAGCGCACATAATTAAGAGGGTGGTTGACCTTATTGAAATGATGTTGCCAAGGTGAACCGAATAGCAATTGTGGACCAGAGAGAGAGCTTCTTGCCCACCGAGGACTAATTTGCAAGCAGAGGAACTAACTTTGGTTTTGGCGAACTTCAAAAATGAGCTTAGCTACTGGGGCTTTTTAACACGGAATGTGATGCTGGCTCGGAGGAGCGCTATGTGTAGCGTCTGCCTTCTCATAGGCTTCCTGGCGAAGCAGAAGGGACAGGACAGAATCTGAGGGCCTCCATTCAGGATCTGTAGTTGCTCTGATGAAGAATTCCCAGGGAATGCAAGCTCCAAAAAAATACAGCCTACCGCAATACGTAACCTAAAATAAACATAGCAGTATACCGTAACATTAACTCAAGGAGCCCAGCCGGTGTCGCTCAGTTGGTTGAGAATCACCACATGCACCAAGAGGTCGCCAGTTCGATTCCTGGTCAGGGCCCCTGCCCGGGTTGTGGGCTCGATCCCCTGTAGGTGGCGTGCAGGAGGCAGCCGATCGATGTTTCTCTCTCAGCAGTGTTTCTATCTCTCTCTCCCTCCCCCTTCCTCTCTCTCTCTAAAAAAAAAAAAAAATCCATATAAAACACCATATTTAAAATTAATCCCAAGAATTCTAATGATGTTCTGATTTTTTTCTACTATAACTCTGACACATCTTTCAGATATGTTAAATCCTTTCTATAAAAGGACACCTTCATTCCCCTCTTGGATAAACCAGCACTGTGAATGCGCGAGAGAAAGATGCAGGACTGACGACCAGCGGACTGGGTTTCAGCCTGGATCTGCTTCTCAAGTAGCTGCAGGACCCTGGGCTAGTGACTCCGCCTCGGTGGCTCTCAGAAGGGTCATCCGGAAGACGCTGGGCCGCACAGGCAGCTGTGAGGATCAAACGAAATGTGATGAGTGCTTCAGACACTTTGAAACACTGCACAGCTACATAGAGAGGCCCTGTTCCCGGAATATTTATTTTGTGAGTGTCTGAGATAGGGAGGGGCACCAGAAAGCAAAAGGTTTCATATCACAAAAATATTCCCTGCTCACGTACTGTACTTGAAAAATTGGTCCCCAAGCCTAGCTCTTTACAATTAATAGAAGCACTCCTGACTGCCAGAAGGGGGAGGCCTGCCCTTCCTGACAGTCTGATGCCCACCATATCTGACCATATTTGCAAATGCAATGCAAATGGCTGGCAAGATAAAATGGCAAAAACCTTGCAATAAATGAGGACTTTCATGAGATTAATGGAAGTGATGTTGGGGATGGCTCAAGTCAGTCAGTTAAGCCTCTGACCAAATGAGTACAGACAGAGGTAGCTAGTTACCAAATTAAGAGAGAAAGGAGCACGGTTAGTGATTTTTTTCCCCAAAAAAACAAACAGAAAGCAGCATTTAAATAGCAGAGGGCTTTAAAGGAAAATTATTTTTAAAAACTCAAGTATTATGTGAAAATTACTCTGTTTTGGATTGTGCTACAAACGTTAAATGTGGAGAATTTCGTATCATGTAATCACGTAAATTTTTTTAGAAAGTTTTCACATTTAAAGAAATTTTATGATAGTTCTTTAAAAATTAGCTTATTGTTGGTATTAAGACCTACAATTTGTTAGCAGAAAATAAACTTATTTTTATAAAAGTTCTTTATAAAAGACGTCAATTTTCTAGGCAAAATAACAAACATTTTGTTGTGTTTTTGGCTTTTGGTTTTTCTTGACTATTTCCCATGATCTTTTGGTCAATGTTTTAAGTGGATTCACTTTTAAGTAGCCTTTCTCTCTCTCTCTCTCTCTCTTCTGATGGCAGGGATTCTCAGATAATGAGGACATTCTATAATTATGGAATTATCATTGCTAATTTTATTATTTCCCCGTCTCCTTCCATGGAAATGGTGTTGACAGTCTCCTCAAGCTCCAGGGAGGGGAAGAAATGAGTTTCGAGCTGTTTGGAAATGAGAAGGCCTAGGGTGTTGCTCCTTCAGAGATGAAGCCAAAACGTCTGGGAAACACTGCAGTGAGCACTGAGCCCAGTTTTCTAGGCAGGATTGCCACTGGTACTCCCAGCCAGGCGCACAGTGCCCAGGAGAGGACGTGGCAGGGCCTGGCTGTGAGGAACAAACACCTTGGCCTCCGTCCCCTCTGATCACCAGGCTGGACTTGGCTAGTCCGGCTGGCCAGGCAAATGCATGCCGCATCCTCTACAGTGTCCCCACTGCTGCTCCCCAAACTTAAGGGGACCGAACCTCAACCAAAGAGTTGGGGTTTCAGGACACCCTGGCTGACCCTCCATGGAGGACTTAGCTTCGATGCACTCATCTGTGCCCCTTGAAAACATGATGCCCCACCCCCACCCCCAGACCAGCAGGCTGGTTGAGGAGTTCAACCCAGCAGAGTCCTTGGTACTTTATCCCTGCAGATCCCGGGCCACCAATCAGAGGAGATACGCAGCTGGAAGGTATGATTTCAGGGTGCTGCTGGGCAGACCTGGGTTCAAATCACAATTCCACACAATCCAGTTGTGTAACATCAGAAAGATTACTTGACCTGTCTAACCTTCCATTTCCCTTTGAGACCATGGGAAGGGGATGCTAATAGGTCTGCTCACTCAGAGGATTCGTGTGTGGGTGATTTATTTAGGACAAGCTCCCATCAGGGGAGGTGGGGCAGCAGGCAGGGATGGGGAGAGTGAAAGCAGCCTGGTCCTCTGGAGCAGCAGGGAGGGCGCTACGCAGGGAGCTGGGCTTCATGCTCCTCGCTGCTCACTCCCTGGCTGAGGGCCATGGGGGCAGGAAACTCCAGGCACTCGGGCCCTCTGTGCTGTGGGCAAAGCAGCCCCAGGAGCCCTCAGGCAGCCCCTCTGATGAGAGTCACAGGTGCCTGCCAGTGGGAGGGTCGCTATGGTAAGAGACTGAAGGGTCCTGGCAGAGGACAGATGGATAATTGAGATAATCTGTGATGAACACCTAGCACACTGTCTGGTGCAGAGGACACAGGGGATCCGTTTCCAGTCATTGCTGTTGTTGCCACTGTGGTTGTAGTTATAAAAACACTAGAGTCCCGGTGCACAAAATTCATGCACTGGAGGGGTGGGGTCCCTCAGCCCGGCCTGTGCCCTCTCACAGTTCAGTACCCCTTCAGGGGATGTCCGCCTGCCAGCTTAGGCCCGCTCCCTGCAGGCAGACAACCCTCTCACAGTCCTGAACCCCTCGCTCCATACCGCCCACCTGCTCACTGCTCCTTAATGCTGCTGCAGAAGCGGGAGAGGCTCCCACCACCGCCACTGTACTAGCCAGCCATGAGCCTGGCTTCTGGCTGAGTAGTGCTCCCCCTGTGGGAGCACACTGACCACCAGGGGGCAGCTCCTGCATTGAGTGTCTGCCCCCTGGTGGTCAGTGCACATCATAGTGACCAGTCATTCTGGTCATTCAGCTGTAACAGTTACTTAGGCTTTTATTATATAGAAGATTGTTATCCTCTTAGACATTCTGCCAAAGAATCTACACAATGGATCACAGCTGAGAAGCTGAAGGTCAAGGCCCCCGTGTGGGTAAATAATCCATTCTGATGTACAGGAAAAAAGAAAGGCACTAACATTTATTGAGCACCTACTGTTTAAATGTTAGGTTCTGTGCCGAGCGCTTTACATGAGCGGTCTCTTCTGTACTGCTGATAACAGCCCCACCAGGTAGAATTAGAGTCTCCATTTTTACAGCTAAAAAAATAGATCTAGAAAATCAAAATAAGTCACCCATTCTCACACAGCTAAAAAGCAATGAAATCTAAATTCAAATGCAGTTATGTCTCGGCTCTAAAGCGGTATTCTTTCTACCTAAGTTTCAGAGGTTTCCCCCAATGAATGATATGGCAGAGCCTGCCTACTGCTTGCCCAAGGTATTCTGAGAAGCAATGTGCCCAACTGAAATAATACATATCTAAGCTTCCCTTGCAGCTAAGGACAGCCGATACAAGTACATGAAATCATTGTGTGACTTCCCCTGCTTAGAACGCAGGCGTGATGGCTGGTGCTCCAGAAGTCATGTTGGGCCATGGAAGCCAGAGGCCTGTGGACGAGCTCTGGATGCATTGCAGGCATCTGTACTTGTTTTATACGAGAGGCACTGAAGCTCTCTGTTATTGAAGCCACCGTTATGTCTGTTGTCTGTTCTCGTAGGATATTTATGAGCACTTTAAAGCCAGACTTGACTATCGTGAATCAAGTAAACCACTCACTTGTCCCAGGCCCTCTGTCCTAGGAAAATGTTGATGCATCTCCATTGAAATTGAACCCATAGAGTGCCAACTTGTTGCTTTCTAAACATCAGATAAACTGCAAGGAGACTGAGGTTCCAGAATTTCCAGGGCAGGTGTGACTTCTTACCTCTGTGATTGGGGGGATGGGCACATGCTGAGAGACAAAGCTCTGCTCTGACAGGTTCCCTGAGACCCAGAAATCATGACTGCCCCCACCTCGATTTCTAGGCCTCCCTCACATTACTCTTTCTTGGGCTTCTCCCAAGGAAAGCAGCAGTACCTTTTGCCCCCGAGACTTCACACCATTCAGCAGCCTGTTTCTGGGATTGCAGTCCAGGAACTGATGAGTGACTGCAGGCATGACAATGACTCCCATCTATATCCTGCCATTTGCAGGAAAGGTTGATCAGAAGCTTCCGTCAATAGGGGCCCCTCCCTGTGGAGGCCAGCAGAAAGCTTACGTCATCAGGGTGGTTTGTCAAAGCAAATTTCACATGCAACTGATTCCGTCACCTTGGGACGCACTGGTGCAATAAATAATCACCATACACATTTTGTGAGCTGTGCCTCGTGAGAGATGGATGTTGGGAAACGGCATCCTGAAGGCTGCTTATCTGTCAGTGCTCCTTTTAAGCATGGCGAGCACTCCAGATTGGCTTTTCTAAGAAATTACTCCATTGCCATGGCCAGGTGCAACTCGTCATGGTTGCTGGTGTCGTCATGGTTACTGGTGCCCTGTGAGCCAAGGGGAGGGATATGAGGGCCCACGCTCACCTTCAGGGCGTGCAGCTTCAAGTACCAAGGAAACCCGGTACTTGCAGAGTCTTTGCAGATCAGCAGGATGACATTCCAGCTCAAGCCGCCATGTATTTTTCCGCCTTTCTTCTGTGTGTCTTGCCTCCCCTACGCTTCAGGATACATTTGACCAACACTGCTGGGACCGCCGCCAGGCAGCAAAAACACATTAGGGGAACATGGCCCTGCCCTCAATAGGCCAAACTGCTTCAGAAGGGTAGAGAGTTACCCTGCATTGTCTCCAAGCAGGGCTCTCACCAGGGCCCTCCCTTAGGGACCCTTGCTCCTCCCCCGACTGAGACTGGGGGCTGGTCACTGAGCTTTCCATTTCCCAGGCACAATAGTGCACCTGGTACACAGTCGGTGCTCAATGCACATTAAATTGAAATGGGTTGTCACGCCTTTGGCTTGGGTGTTTTGAACTGTGCAGTTTCTCTAACATGAGAGCTACTTGCCAGGCCCTCTCACACACTCTCCAATCTTCCCCCACTGCGTCGGGACAGGATCTTTCCCGCTAACATCAGCTGCGGGCGAAGAACAGGATGGGAAGTGCTAATGATATTGGTACTATGGGACTAAGACCTCCTCTATGGCCCGGCAAGTTATAACATCACAATTGTCCTGTCAGCCTGTCATGCTAAGCTGAATAACTATTGACTATTTCATTCATCCTTCTAGGCCTATTGCCCCAAGGTGCGGCGGGGGGGTGGGGATTACGAATAAGAAAGGGGATGAGGCTTAGATAGGACAATCCCATGTTCTTGTCAGACCTGATCTTCTAAATCAGGAGGAACGGAGGCGGAGGGGTGGGTGAGGTTAGAATGGGCTGGAACGGTCACCTGGTGTAGGAATGAAGAGGCTGAAGACATTCTGTTCAAATTCTGACAAATGACTGATTACCCATGAGAACACACTGGCCAGATGCGTCCCATCCCACTCTCCCTGGATGTGAGGAGGGTGGTGTCTGTGAAGGGTCCATTTCTCAGCACCCGCCAGGGAAGTTTTTCCGTTACCAGTTTGGCTCTAAAGCACTGAGGCTGGGGACCTGGAGAACTTTCAAGTTATCTCCCAAAGTGAAGCTCTACAGGCTCCTTGTTTTCCCCGCAGAAGCCAACCTGCTGGCATTCGACAAGATGAACGGTGACAGTTTGCGGCACTGGCGGGGCCAGGAGCTACTGCAGTAGCCCTTGACTTACACTCTCTCCCCTTAAAAAACAAAGGCATTAAATTTATAAATGTGTTCGTGAGCGAGAAGGCCCAGTAAAGACCTAGACGTAAGTAATGGCCAGTGGCAGAAGTCGCTTCAGGAACTCTTAACAAATGAGTGCTCCCTGCACTTCAATCTGTCTGCTCAGCTCACAGCCAGCTGTCCAGACCTGTTCAGCTTCTCTGAGAACAGAGAGCTGTGTCATTGCCAAGGTCCCGGGCCCCGATCCTACAAGCAAGGAAGGAGAGGCGATGGCTTATGTGGGGCTGAGCCTGGGCGTTGCCTTTCTCCAAAGAACCTCTCTCCTTCTCCTGTGATGACCACACATCCATTACATCCATTACACCACCCTTACGTCCTGTCAAATATATTAAAACATACCCACAGCTTTCATTGATGGATAAAGAGGTAGATAGTCATATATAGTTATTTCTATTATGTAAACACTTTAAAAAGATATTTAATTTTCATAAATTTGAGTTTGTGAAGAATACATGGTTATTTTATTTGTTTGATCCAACCTTTTTATATTTGTATATAACTCTATGAGACCTATACATAATCCATTATTAGATGACCTATTACATTTTATATAAATTTATTTATCCCTTTTACTAGTAGCTTTGAACTTTTCCTTATACTAGTATATTTATAGCCAATAAATACTTCTGTAAGACCTAAAAAGCTTGTAGGCCTAGCTATGGGAACTACTGAATAAACAGCCTTGTGTTTCTCCCCCACTCCCACACCACCCCCACCAGCCCCAAATCCCTTTCTCATTGATCCCAAGGATCTCCTGCTCCCATATCCTGGCTCCTTGGTGGATTTTGCTGCTGGTTCATATTTCTGTTGTGCTGGGTTCTGTGGTTACCTGAAATGATCACACCCCAAAGAGTTGCTACTCTTCCTTCTCTTTTAAGAAGTAAGACTCCCTCTTATAGAGAGTTTATATTAAGTGTCCCTACACATTGGGCCACAAGGGTACTCATGTGGCTTTTCCCTGTGCCACCCTGCCCATCCACATACAATGATTTGTTTTAGTTCAAAAAGGAATGAAGTACTGATACATGCTACAACTTGGGCGAGTATGGAAGACATTATACGAAGTGAAAGAAGCCACTTACAAGAGGTCTGTCTCCATAGAGACAGAAAGCAGATTGGCAGTTGCCAGGAGCTAGAGGGGGAGGGGATGAGGAGTGCCTGCCCAATGGGCACAGGGTTTGCTTTGGGGGTGATGAAATGTTTTGGAATGAGAAAGAGGTGGTGGTCGCACAACTTCGTGAATGTACTAAATGCCACGGAATGGCACACTTTAAAATGATTAATTATATGTTACTGAATCTCACCTCCATGAAAAGTAATTGATTAGTTGTTGTGAGTCTGTGGGCAGCTGAGGGCTCTGCTGGCTTCACTAGGCTCCATTCAGCAGGCGGGCTGACTGCCAGGGTGGGGCCTTCTCCTTCCACCTGGTCTCTCATCTCAAGGAGCCCAAACGCCGCACACCCCAGGAACCAAGCACTTACCCAGTCTCTGCTTCTGTCACATTTGCTGATGTCCCAACGGTCAAAACAAGTGGCCTGGCCAAGCCCAGGACCAGTGTGGGAGAGGGGCCTCCGAGGGCGTGGCCACCAGGAGGCACTGCCGCCCTCCTGGGACAACCTTCCACAGGCCCCATTCTAACCACCTGCTGCAGCTCAGACGTGGGTCTGAAATGACTGATCCCGACTGACCCTTTATGCTGTGTGGGGAGATGCAAACCTTAAATATATTCCGAGACCTCAGAAAGGCATGAGACTCAGCTTCCTTCCTGCCCACAGCCGCACCGCCTCCCACGGGAGCGCCAGGAAGAGAATCCCCCCTGCAAAGAGGCAGATGGAAAGCCAAGCGAAGCACCATCTTTGAAAGGCAAAGGGAGCTTAGGGCAGACGCCCTGGGCTGATCTGCTGCGAGGCCTCCAGCGCTGGAGCCCAGAGCGAGGGCCCCTGGGAGGGTGGGGCTCACACCAAGGAGACAGAGAAGGCTGGGTGCTGCCAGGACCACACCCCCCAAGCGGGGCCACTCAGGGGCTGGTCCTCATCCTCAAATAAACAGGGTTGCCCCACTGCCCAGGGTCAGGGCCACAGAGCCAGGAGCTGCCAGCATTTCCATTGGAACACCTTCCTTTTTTGTACTGAAAGGTTGCTTTCAGAGGTTATTCTGGGTTGAGACTTTTTAGTATGATCTTGGAAGATAATTTTTAATTTACTTTTTATTAATTTAGATTCTCCGAGGATAAAGAACTCTCTTACCACCCTTCTCCCATACACACCCTTCCAAGAATAACCCACACAAAAATCCTAGGTGTTTAAAATGGTTTTACTTTTCATTTTGGACTTTTTTTTCCCCCTTCTGTGCAATGGAAATTGGAATAAAGCTCAAGAGAACAAAGAGTTCCCCTAGGCTGGGCTGGAGTGCTGTCTGATTTAGAAGTGTGTGTGTGTGTGTGTGTGTGTGTGTGTGTGTGTGTGTGTTGGGGGTGGGGACAGCAGGGGAGCGTTGGGGGATGACCTCACAATGGCCCTCATGCAGGTCAGGAAACAGACCCTCCCGAGCCATAGGCTGGCTGAGCACCCCAAGAGGGCCACAGGGGTGGCCCTGTGACACCATTTATGGTTCTCCCGTCCCCTCTGGCCCCGCATTCTCCCTCAGTAGCACATCCTCCCACACCTGTCCTCACACCGCTGGCTCACGTACAGAGTGAAGCTTGGCCACAGAGGAAGGAAATGGAGCATTCGAAGTCTGAGATAACTGGGCACAGTCTCCTGGGTTCCCCGTCTGGGGACAGGAGAGGATCCCATTTCTGGGTGGTCTCTGCACCCTCCACTCAAACCCTCATCCTGAGAGTGAAGCTTCCCCCTCCCTCAGGCCCAAGGCTGGGCATCTCCTCTGCACTCCTCTGGATTCCCTGCTGGCTCCCAGGCCCACCCCTTGCACCCCTGGGTGAAATGATCTAGACCCCACCGATCCCAACCCTTTGCCCCCTGCCCCTTCTACATCCTGTCTCCTTTTCTCTCAGTCCCACGTTTTGAGCAACTCATCAAAATGCTCTTCTCTCACTCACCTCCTCCCTCACCACAGCCCAGCCCAGGGGGAAGTGCTACAGAGCTCACCAGTGCCACCAAGTGGCGTCTCTCTCTGACTGATGTTCCTGGAATAAGTGGGGAATATTCCTTGTGAAACTATTTTTTTACTTTGTTGTAAATGTACTCTAATTCTGTCCTGCTCTACCCCCTAAGGTGAACCTTGCTGCTTCTCTGAGCCTCAAGGACTTTACCTAGATGGCGGTCTTCCAGCCATCCCTTCACTGGCACTGCCCAGAGTTGGAAAATGCCCACCCGTCTGTATGCCCCTCTACCACCCACCATCCTGAGGGGCGACCTGTAGTGGCTTATCCCCAAAGGAACACACCCATGTGTAGAGACGACAAGAGGGAGCTGCAGAAATGTAAGCCCCAGAGTGGGCACCCTGAGGAGGGCAGGCCACTGGCCCGGGAAGGGGGAACGAAAACCTCCTTAATCTCGTAGACAGGAAGCCCCTTGGCTCCCAGGAAATCTCATAATCCCATCCCCAGAGTCTCTGAGGCCCCAGCCGGTAGCATCTGGCCCTGAACCGTCTCAGATGAAAGGCACGGAGCCTCTGCCTCCTGAGGAGCCTTCTTCATCTGTCAGGAGTAGCTGCTGGCCCCAGTTTGGGGACTTCCCAGCCTCACATGCTTACAGTCAGCATCACTGTCTGGATTATCCATAGCCAAAAGGCACCCCAGAAAAAGCAGAGTAAAACTACCAAAACCTCAAGAGGACAATGACGACGACGATGATAACAAGCCTGATGCTTTGAGAGCTTAAAGCAATCTGGGTACTATGTCACATTCAATTGCAACCACATTTCGTTAATATAAAGACAGGCATACTGTGAAGGCAAGGTAGAGAGTTGTTGGTATCAGATCCCTATAAATTATAGCTGTGTGTGTTTTTGTTTGTTTGTGCCCTTCCCACTTCCTTAGCAACAAGGATGACCCGAAAATGGACTGCTGTTGAGGGGGCATCTGTTGGTTCTGACTGCCCAGAGTACATTCCCCTTCCTCTTCCGCTGGCACTGGCACCGGGGTTCCTTTTCATTTGGAAAAAAAATCACCCCTTCACTGGAGTCAGTCCTTGCAGCTTGGGTGGGGCTGAGCCCGTTCCAGCCTCCAGGGCTGGGCAGTGACCCAGTTCTTAGCAGTCAGTTCAAGTTGCATAATGACCTAATGCACCAAGAGAGTCAACCCTGGGACTTTTCCTTGGAACTGGTAAGGAAGAAGCCTGGTTGTTCTTCATTGGGATTGTTGAAAGGGTAAGATTTGTGGGTCTAGAGCAGTGGTTCTCAGCCTTCTGGCCCTTTAAATACAGTTCCTCATGTTGTGACCCAACCATAAAATTATTTTCGTTGCTACTTCATAACTGTAATGTTGCTACTGTTATGAATCGTCATGTAAATATCTGAGATGCAGGATGGTCTTAGGCGACCCCTGTGAAAGGGTCGTTCGACCGCCCAAGGGGGCGCGACCCACAGGTTGAGAACCGCTGGTCTAGAGCGCCAAGTAGCCATCCTGCCACCAGGAGAGAAGAACCTGCATGTAACAAAGTGAATGCAGAGGTAAAGAGAGCTGAGGGGTGGGGAAAAACATCCTTTGAGTCCCTGCATCAAGGACTTTTCAGTTCTACATGCTTGTTACCTTTTTATTCCATTGGAATCTTGTTTTTTTTTTGGGGGGGGTGGGGTATGACTTCCACCTAACTCCGAACTTTCGTCTCTATTTACTTACAGGAGGTAAATAACCTAGCGAGGAGGCACACAAGGTTTGGATGTGAATGCAGATGTGCCTGATTCTCCATCTCAGCTGCCAAACTCTAGAACCTCCCACTGTGTTTCTTCCCCTCACTCTCCCTTTGGTAAACATGTAGCGGTCAACCATTTGGGAACAGTCAGCATCTCCACCAAATACCCAAAACCAGTGACTCCAGCCAGCCTTTCTTAAACCACAGCTCTCTCTTAGTTCCAACCAGAGTTCCAGTTTGGGTTCTGAAGGCCACTGCTTTCAGATGCACACCTTAAGCCAGCTCTAAGGTGAGCACGGTCTGCAGTCTGCACCTTACCCTTTTCTTTAGCCAAGAGACCCACAACATTTTCCCCAACTGCTTGTTGGCCAGGAGCTACTGAGCACTCAGGGGCAGAGAAGTCCCCATGGATGGAAGTTTGACAGATGATCTCTTTTTCGATTGGCGTGAGTCACTGTGGCTTCAGCAAGTAGGGTTGAGGAGCATTTGAAATGCCCAATAGGGTGGGAAAGATGGCAAAAACACCCCCCTCTAATTAGAACAGTACTGAAAAGAGAGCCCGACCTCCCTGCTCTCCCCAGTCCCCAACTAAGAAGAGGCTGGAAAAAATAAGGTATTCTTTTCTGGGAGAATCACACAACAAAAGTCCAAAAAAAGGGGGGGGGGGTTGGGGGGGGTCTCCCAAGCGGTGATCAGTGATCATAGCAAAGTGACTAGGCTACGGGAAAAGTTCTCTAGCTGGAAGCCTAGGGACATGAGAACTGTATTCTCAGTCGCCATTTGGGGATTTTTGGTTTCAAATGACATCAACTACTCCTAACCAATTTATTATAGGTCAACACACCATTATCAGCAAAGTATGTGTTTATGTCTAATCTGTTCAAAGGATTACTCCAGGAACTGAGTCCAGATTGAGAAGATTGCCTTTAATCAGAAGCCAAATGAAAGTTCTGGCTTCTGCTGTGGCCTTTTGCTAAGCAGTATTCAAATGCCTCTAATGTAGCCATTGAAATGGATGCTCATGCTTCATTTGAATACTGCTTAGATCCATGGGGAACCCCACAAAGGGCAAAAAATCATAAACCATCAACCTTGCACAGTAAAGCTACCAGGACCGATACTGAAATTTATGACCGGGTCAGACCTCATGCTGAAAAAATCAAATATATTTTTCTAGGAGGCTGAAATATTGTATTTAACACCTAAAAATCATTTCCTTAGCCAAAAATACCCTCAAATCATTAAAAATTTTACTCATTTTCTTTGGAGGGAGATAATAAAAACCAGCAGAGGATACAGAAATAAATCCTGCTGGTTGAAAAGAGTTTAAAGTGCTTCCATCCAATCATGAGGACAATGAAGAAACTCACCAAATACTTTCAAGAAGAATCTGATGACTTGCCCTCTGACCTGGATACTATTTGGTCATATGCTGGCTTTGTTGAATTTTGGGTTCATGCTTTTATTTAACTGTGCACTGTTATTTAACTCCTCTTCCATTTAGATTATAAGGTATGTGCAAGCCTATATCCTATAGTGTTCTTTCAACCCACCATAGTGCCTGACTCACACCTGAGATCAGAGAGGGTTCTAAACAAGTATGCTGTCTAAATCTACAAATAAATAGTGGACGTCTTCAGTTTTCCAAGTGTTCTGTTGTGGCCACGATGGTCACAGAGCCTGCTGAGCCCTTGGCTTTAGTGTCATGTGGCACATGCCTACCCAACAGCCATACTTCCTTCTTCCTTGCAGGCAATGAGCCCAGCCTCAGGAAAGTAGTCCTGGTTGGTCTAACAGTGGTCGGCAAACCGCGGCTTGCAAGCCACATGCAGCTCTTAGGCCCCTTCAGTGTGGCTCTTCCACAAAATATGGGCTCTTCCACAAAATACCGACTTCTGCGCATGGGCCACGAAGTTTCAATCACACTGTACATGCGTGCCCGCACGTGGTATTTTGTGGAAGAGCCGCACTGAAGGGTCCAAAGAGCCACGTGTGGCTCGCGAGCCACGGTTTGCCAACCACAGGTCTAAGGCACTGATGGCAGTAACATTCCCTTTTGCCAGGAATTGGAATGGTCAGAGATGAGAGAGAGAGAGAGAGAGAAAGAGAGAGAGAAAGAGAGAGAGAGAGAGAGAGAGAGAGAATGTGTGTGTAAATAGATAAAATATCTCATGTCTGGCCAATGAGATGAATGAGATGTAAAGGAAGTGCACTAGAGACTTCAATAAATAATTTCCTCCCTGGTAAAAGAGGGGGCTTTACAGCAGCTCCTATTTTTTAAGGTGTTTTTTATTATTGATTTCAGAAAGAGGAAGGGAGAGGGAGAGAGATAGAAACATCAATGATGAGAGAGAATCATCGATCTACTGCCTCTCCGCATGCCTCCCACTGGGGAGCGAGCCTGTAACTCGGGCATGTGCCCTGACCAGGAATCAAACCGTGACCTCCTGGTTCATGGGTCAATGCTCAACCAGTGAGCGACACTGGCTGGACCAGAAGCCCCTATTTGCTTCCTTTTGCTACTTTCCTATTTTGGACACTATCTTTGAGACGATGCTGCCTAGAACTGAAGCAACAACCATCTTGAGACCATGACACAAGTCTGAAGACAGAAAGTCCTTGTTGAGGCTGTGCCAAGGATGCTAGAAGCATTAGAACAGCGGTTCTCAACCTGTGGGCCGCGACCCCTTTGGGGGTCGAACGACCCTTTCACAGGGGTCACCTAAGACCATCGGAAAACACATCTATAATTACATATTGTTTTGTGATTAATCACTATGCTTTAATTATGTTCAATTTGTAACAATGAAATTGGGGGGCACCACAACATGAGGAACTGAATTACAGGGTCGCGGCTTTAGGAAGGTTGAGAACCACTGCACTAGAAGGATGAACATAGTCTGGAGACTTGATAAACTAGCTGAGCAGCTAAACTAACTGTGGGATCACGTGCCTCCAAATTCCTTATTATTGGAACAATAACTGTTCTTACTCCTGGGCCTCATTAATCAGAGTGTCTGTCACTTGAAGTTTAAAGCATTCTAGCTAATTCATATCACTCTCATGCAAATTAGGAGTAACTACGTCTCCCTTCTTCTATGGGGGGCAGTCTATGATAATGGAGAGAACAGAGGTTTCAGAGCTAATGACACTGCCATCAGTCTGAGTAAGCCTGGGCAAGATTTTTAACTTTAGGAGTTTCAGTATCATTAACTGTAAAGTGTAGATAAGAATGGAGACTTCATAAGTTTGTTATTGTAAGAAATAAAATTAAAACAATGTTGGTTATGTCACTTAAGCCTGGTATGCAGTTTGGACTCCAATGTTAACTGCCTTGCTTCATTTCCTCCCCACAATGCTTGAGTGGAGTGGCAGTTGCAGTGAACTATTTGTGAATAGGAAAGCACACCCTTAAGGGAATGTCCAGAATAATTTTTCATCATCTCTCTTATTCGGAGATAATATCAGTGACAGGGATGGCTGTCTGCGTCAGAGGCTGAAGCTCAAACAGAGTATGAGCAGCATGTCTGCCTATGTTGCCTGCACACAAACCAACACCCTCATTTAGTAGCTGGGACAGCCTTTTGTTGAGCTGGTGCTATCTGTGACTCAGCCCTCCCGTCAAACCATCTGCTCATGGCCTCAAGAGGTGCCCCCTTCTCCCAAGCTGCTTTGGGATGGAGAGTCCCTATTCCCCATCATCTGCCCACAGCTGGGAGCCCTTAAAATGTGGACTTGACTGGATGTCTTGGTTGCCCTAGGGCACCATGGGCCTGTGGACAAGCAGCAGGCATCCATAGGCTGTGTCCCAAAGCTAACTTGTTGGCCACTCTCATGCCCGCCCTGACACACACCAGATATGCTACACCACACACACACACACACACACTGAAACAAAACACCATGCACACACACTTCCCCTCCCCAGTGAGTGAGCACAGAGACAGCCACCCTCTAGAAGCTTACCTGCAGCCACACATCCTCATATCTCCCTTCTGAAGTCAGGAGATAATGTTAGTCTAAGTCACCAACCCACACTGCAAACCCCAGCCTGAGAGACAGGGCAGAACAGTGGTGAAGAGTCTCTAATCCCAGCTCTAGGAATTTCAACTTATGTAACTAAACAAGTTTCTGAAATGCCCTTGTGTCCTTCTACCTTATCTGGAAAATGAGGATTAACAATAGGATTATTGTTGTGACGATGTAGTAAAATGTGCTTAGCACTTTGCTTGGTATGTGTCTCTCCAAGTTCCAATGCGTACGTAGGAACACACAGCTCCTGCTGCCACAGGACATCTCCAAGGTAGGGCCATGCTATCTGCCATCTTAACAGGCCATAGTTCATAAGGCGAATACTTCCAGCAGTCCAAATTATCAATAAAATACTTCCTCTGTGTATGCACTTGGGATTCAACAGTGAACAAAGATCCTCAAGAGCTTATAGTCCAGAGGAAGAAACAAGCTCCGAGACAAAACCCTAGTCATAAATTGTGATAAGTTCTAGGAAGAAGGGGGGAGCTGTGAGAAGGAATACAGAGTGAGCAGTGAGGATGGAGGTACCATTTTATCAGTGAATCAGATAAGACCGCTAAGAGAAAGACATGTCATGTGAAGGAGCTCCATGTCCTGCACATAAATGCTCCCCTAGCCAGGAGTGGCACTGTTGGCAGGATGGGTTCTCAGGGTGGAAGATAAAGAGCTCTCACAATGGCACACAAGGTTTTACCTCCTCACCTCCTGAGGGACAATCTGTTCTGGGATCATAACCTTCTCCAGAATGTTACAGGGTTTCCAAGGCCTGTCTTTCACCTTTCTCCCCCTATGCACTCTACATTTTCTCATCAAGTATCTGGTGACATAGCACTAGGCAAAGTAGCACTGGGCTTTAATGACCATATTTTCCCATTATCCTGGAATATAGGCTATTTAATATTGAAGCTCAAGGTAACTTTCTCCTAGATCCACTCACTGTGTTCCATTCTGTAGGTTTACTCTCTTGTCCAGCTTACTCTCGGTGATATCACTGTTTTAAGGATTGCCTTTGTTCTAGCTGTGACGAACAAAATAGAAAGAGGCATGATTCCGTGGAACAGACTGACAGCTGTTAGAGGGGAGGGGGAATAGGGTACTAGATGAAAGGTGAAGGGATTAAGAAAATATATATATATATATATATATTGATATCCAGAGAGAAAGGGGGGGGTGGCTAGGTGGAGGTGGGCAAAGAGAGGGAAAATGGGGATGGAAAGAGACTGCTTGGGGCGATGGGCACATGATGCAGTGTGCAGATTATGTTTTATTGAGTTGTACACTTGAAACCTGCATGGTTTTGTGAACCAATGTCACCCCAATAAATTCAGTAAATAAATAACCCAATATTTTGAAGTTTAAATGCAAGTGGCCCCTTAGGAGATCTCAGACTACGTATATAGTCCATATAGAGAGAGAGAGAAAGATCCTAGGTGAGGTCATTGCCAGAATCCCAGCAGCTTTCTGTGTCTTGTGTTTGATGACAGACCCGTGTGCTGTGGAATGTTGTAGAGCACAGCACACATGGTACATTTTCAACGGTCTTCATGTGCTTTCTTGCTCACTTCCATTTTCCTACTTGATTCCCAGTATGTTGCCGGAGTAATTTGGTGCCACTAAGTGTTTTTGCCCGAAGCTTTGTGCAGGTAATCGCTTCCCTCCCCACCATCCTTTAGTCCACTTGCTCGTGGTTCTACTGCACTTGAAATTATTTCCAGTCTCTACTCCTGGACACTTCTGACCTCTCTGTAGCTTGTCACCAATACCTTCATGAATCTTTAGAGATCATTCATTTGCACACTTGTTCGGTGCTTAATGAGCACCTATTATGTGTAAGCCCCTGAGCTATGGAAATACAAAAATGATTGACATATCACTTGTTATTATTCTACAGCCGCAAGGATCTCATAGTCTCTGGTGGGAGCACACAGGTAAACAGACAAGAACAAGTCACTACGTTAGGTACTATGAACTGACATGTGGACAAAATATTATGGAAATAAAAAGAAGGGAGGGACTCAGTGAGCCTTGACAGCTTAATAAGAATGGCACAGAACAATGGTATCCTAGCTGTATCTGAGCACCTGAAAGGGGCTGCAAGGGTTTTCTCAATAGGTGAACAGCTCATGCAAATGTGTGGGGTCTGAGGAGCTCAGAGGTTAGCTGGAGACTCAGCAACAGCTCCCACTGACTGGAGCGCAGCACATGGGGGCAGTGGGGGAAAATCAGGGACAAGGACTAGAGGAGTCTGGTAAAAGTTACTTAGCAGCAAAATGTAAGTCAACTGAACAGATAAAAGAAAGATGACTGTTATTGATTGTAAAACATTAAACAAACAAAACCCACCAGCCAGTGACAGCAAACAGACAAGAAGAAAAACGTGTTCTTATTGGAGATCATTAGTGATGGTTATTCCACCAACTTCTGATGCTGACAATTGGTAAGTAGAGATACAAGCTAAGCATTTATACCACCTCTTCAGAAGGAAGTATAGTTCATGGCCAGATGACGAGGGTGAGGTCTTTTTTATAGGCGAATACCAGCTAAAATACATAAAAGAAATGCCAAGGTTAGAAAATCAGTTTTGTAATCCACAGTGAAATAACTGATTTGGATATCAGACTTACGGCCTCCACAACTAAGGAAATACATTTCTATTGTTAAGCTACCCGTCCTGTGGTACAAACTCAAACACATTTGGCCCACTTCACAAATTACCAGCCTAGCCCTGAGGCATCAGAATCTAAAATGTTTAAATTCGTGTATTCATTCAACATTTGAGCCCCTGCTATGGCCTGAACACTGCACATTTGTTCATTCAACTTCTTCATCATACAACCCAATTTTATTCTCTTTGCATTTAACAACCCACTTCTAATTTTTCCAACCATTTCCTGCAGGACAGCTTTATGTGGCATTTTGTTATCTGCTGCTGCTGCTGCTCCTGATTAAAGGAAAATGATCCTTGTGATGGATCTGTGATGAACAGCATCCTTCTCAACTCTAGCTAGACATGTTTTAAAAATTCCTGTACCTGGACCAACCCTCCCTCCCCAGCCCCCAATTCTGATTTAGTTGGTATTTGGTGGAACTCTGGCAGTATAGTTCTTTAAGCTTCCCAGATAATTCTAATGTGCAACCAAGGTTGAGCACTGTTATTCTAGTCTGAAAGGGCCTTGAAGGTCACCTTCTTTCCCACATAGTTCACAAACTATCAGCACTGGCCTCACCTGGAAGTTTGTTAGAAATGCAGAATCTCAGGTTCCAATCTAGACTACTGAATCAAAATCCAGTGTTTTAATAAAATTCCCCACACAATTCAGATGACCTAAAAAATCTGAGAAGCACTAGATTTCCACTAGAATCGCCCAGAAAGCTTGTGGAAAACAAGACTACCTGGCTTCTTGCCAGGACCACAGAATCTCAATCTCTGGTAAGAGCATGAGAATTAAAATTTTATATATTCTTATAGAGGTCACACAAGGACCTAAGGCTTGGAATCATTCGTCCAGGCCAATGTATACGTCCCCTCAACTACCCAGCCTCTGAGTCTTCTTTGAAAATAAAAAATATAACAGAGATATAGGTTTTTATTTTTCCATCATGCATGCAAGTTTATAACTATGTATACTGTCTAGGAACAAAGAAATAATTGCATTATTACCAGGGTGTCAAATTAGCAAGTAAGACAGCCAGTTACTGATTGCTGTTGGGAGGTTATTTTCACAGAACACAGCAACAGTTTCCAAATTATACTTCCAAGACTGGAGTTATGAGACCAGGTCAAGATGATAACAATTCTAACAGTTACATGAGTCTCCGTCTTACACAGGAAAGAAAGACTAATATTCTGGTGACGGGTGTCAAGTAAGCACCACATCCTATCAGTTTCTGAAAGAGTTTGAACAAAACAGTCCCTGTCTCCTTTTATGGATGCAGGGGAGAGGGAGCATCCCCTTCATCTCTTTTTGAGATTTCTTGTTCATTCTGAAGACCTGCAATTCTAAGGCCTAGCTCTGGAACTTCATTAGTGAACATTAAGAGCAAAAAGCAGGCCTGGTGTGTACCCCACCACTATCACCACCAAAAAGGAGTCCCAACCTCCCAAAGTAGTCACAGTTGAATTGCACAGTGTCTTGGACTTCTGATAAACAATACAGGCAGGAAGAGGGAGACACAGATGAAAACAGATTGGTCATAAGTTAATAATTAATGTAGCTAGGTGATAGGGGCATAGGGTCCATGGACCACCTTCTTAACTTCTGTGCATGTCTGAAACTGTCCATAACAAAGAGCAAAAAGTTTAAAAGAAATAAAAAGCAGACCTATACGGCTCTATTTTCCCATTAGGCAAAAATGAGGCCCATGGTGAGATTTTACTTTGAGGCAAAATAAGCAGCATATAGCATTAATCTTCCACGTCCATGAGGCTACACCTAGAACAAAAAAGGAAGCATCCAAAGTAACATCTTTCTGTTTTTCTTTTCCTCTTACAAAATGTACTCATGTTGAAATAAAGACTGGATAAAACTTTGGGCATATCCTCGCCTTTAGTGGATGCATCCCTGTTACCATGTATTTGCCAGCAATCGCTTTAATTCTACCATTCCCACCCTTGGGAAAGTCCCTCCATGTCCCCTCCATCACTGAGAGGTAGGCATATTCTCCCTGAGCTTTCTTAAGCCATTTCGACCTACTTTTCCAGGCCCATTCCATACAAGACTCATTCCTTTACTGTATTTTTGCTCCAGCTCCCCTGCCTAGCATACCCTCTCTACAATTCTAAGTCAAGGCCTCCACAGCCCTCACAGAACTCAGAATGAGGTCTTCCATAAGGAAAGGGAAGTGAGGGGGAGGGCAAGTATAGACACAGTCCTATTTCCCCACCCTTAAGGATGAGAGGGGGGACGAGAAGCCTGGGCACGGAGGGCCCTGCTCAGCTTTTACGCCCAGTGGAAATCAGTCTTGGAGGCCCAGGACAGATTCTGCCCACCCCTGTCTCCATTACCCCAGAAGAGAATCTTGAGACTCCCCTATACTGGAGACTGAAGCCTATTTCTCTGGGTATTCAAAGGTAGTGGCAAAGAAGGAAAAGCAAGTAAGAAAAATGTGGAGGTGTGAAATGAAGTAGACACAGGCTCACAAATGAGGAATACCTTTTCCCCAGTAATCCCACTATAGCATTCTGGTCACATGTGATAAACTGAATGTTACATAGAGTTGAAAAAGGTACCTAGATTCTATGAGTCTAGTCCCCACCCTCATTTGGAGCCACAGCATAATGGCAGCGAGCACATGTCCACACATACCAGCCCACCCATCAGTCTGAGAGCCCATAGGGTTCTTGGAAGGCCCCTGCCTTGGAAGGTAGGTGTGTGTCTCAGGCACTGGCAGGGGGTGCTACGTCCACAGGGAGTTCTTGAGGTCCTTGTTGAACGGGAAGCCAATCGGGGCCGGTAACAACCTGGACAAAATTCAATGGCCTGCCATGAATGAGGCACGGTACAGAGCTTGATGAACGTTCACCAGGGGAAGGGCCCAGAGGCAGGAGGAGACACACGCTGGAGTAGAACACATGCCATACTGCTTCTCACCCTTAGCCTCATCCGTGCCCAGCAGTCAAGGGCCAGTGTGCTGCATATCCTGCAGGATAGCATGGACCCTTGTCCAAAGCCAGGGATCCTGTGGGTGGTGCCTGGGCCAGTGACTCCGGGGCCATTGAACAATCCGTTCTGGCTGATGGCCAGGACCGTGTGCACTAGCTTCCTTTCGTAGTAGCAATCTTGCCATCTATGGTATGCATGGCCACCATGAATACAAAGCCCGCTACAGTCAAAGGCTCTGAAGGAGCAGAGCTTAAGGGTGCACTGGTCCTGGTGGAGAATGCCTCGTGGATGTCCATGTTAAAGGCGGGCAGGAAAGGCCAGAGCCAAGAACAGGGCGCAGGCACATAGATAAAGGCAGCACACATCTGAAGCATGTGTGCCTCACAGATAAAAAAAACAGGCGTGAGATCATATAACCTGTGACACTAACGTAAAAAAAGCAAGGCCACGGGGAGGCAAAAGAACACGACCATCAGTGCCATATTCTTGTCACTGGAGTTCCAAGGGATAAGAGTGCACAGAGGCCAACACGCAGAGAAGGCCAACAGCCCAACACGTGTGGTCCAGCAGGAGGTAGTAGGGAGACTTGTGCAGATTACTTGGGCTTCTTGGCCCCAGGCTCGGGGGTCTCCACCGGCTGCTTCGGGGCCCCTTGCCTGCCCTCCTTTCCTTTCTCGGCCCGGGCCCCTTCACTCATAAGGTAGTACTGCAGGGGGTTGGGCCACAGCTCCTCATTGATAATCTCAACAATCTTGTCAGACTCAATAGAGGTGTGGTTTGAAAACCACCCGAAGAAGCTGGGGCTGTTGTCCGGGCTCCCCTGGCTGAGGGACTGGAGATCCTGTCCTGGGAGCCACTGGATGGGAGTCGAACGAGACACCACCTGGCCTGAAGGGCCACACCCGTATTCCTTGATGAGCACCTTGTTTTGGAAATAGGGGTTGCGCTCGAAGTAGAACTTGATTTTGTAGCCCAGCCTGGCGAGGCCCAGCTCTTCCACCTCCAGGCTGTTCAGGTAGCTGAGCACTTCTTTATCTTTGCTGTTCAGGAAGGACGAGAGCTGGGGGTGGTTCTGCAAAGCCTGCCCCCAGAAGCCGGGGACGCTCTGGATGAGGACGTTCCTGCGCTCTAAGTGGTGCAGCCGCAACTGCCCAAACTTGCGCGAGAGGCGAAGGTAGGCCCTGTCGGCCTGGGCGTTCATGGTCTCCAGCTTCTGCTGGACCGTCTCCAGCGTATCCATGCTGCCATCCGTCGCCGGGGTCCCTGCATCCTTCTCCGCCTTCTGTTCCTCTTCCTCTGGGACAGACGCACTCTCCCCAGCGGGGTCCCTCTTGGGCTTCCCACCAGCCGTGGCCTGAGGTCCCTTCCCCCCTGGGGCCTTCTTCCCGGCGTGCCCACGCAGATTTCGAACGCGGGGGCCGTTTCTCAGCCTCCCCACGGTTCCCACGGTTCCGACGAAGACAGTGTCCGCCGCCAGGCGCTCCGAGAGGGACGTGGCCTTCCCCAGGCCGAG
>NW_006282748.1:875295-876445 GCF_000327345.1 Myotis davidii | reverse complement strand
TGCGCAGGAACCCACCCCCGCCGGCGCCCCGACCCCCCTCGCACCCTCATCTTAACTCACAGCAAGGTGGGGGTTTCCCCTTCAGTTCTCCCCTTGGGTCTGGGGGTCTCGTAGAAACACGTGTCACTCCTCACACACTAGCCCACCCGAAGGGAGCATCCGCCTGTCCCATTATCTACTTTCTAAACGAAACACCTTCAGTTCCTTCCATTATTCCCTGCGACATCTATCATGATGCAACTGCTATGGGCCTCCAGGTCTCATCTTGGAAAGCCTCCCGGGCATGGAAAGGTGAGTACCAGAATGCCAGGCCACCGAGCGGTTGGATCCGTGCTGGGATGCTAACAGTAATTCTAAGAATAATAGTATTTGGACCTAACCGGTTTGGCTCAATGGATAGGGCATCGGCCTGTGAACTGAAAGGTCCCCCAGGTTCGATCCCGGTCAAGGGCATGTACCTTGGTTGCGGGCACATCCCCAGTAGGAGGTGTGCAGGAGGCAGCTGATAGATGTTTCTAACTCTCTATCCTTCTCTCTTTCTCTCTGTAAAAAATCAATAAAATATATATTTAAAAAATAATAATAGCATTTGGTGAGTATCATGAATTAGGCACTTTACTAAGTGCTTTATATGCATTCTATCAATATGAGGGAGGTATTGCTCTCATGCTCATTTTCCAAGTGAGAGCACTAGCTCAGGGGCGCCAAGGAACATTCCTGAGAGTCCACAGTAAGGGAGGAAGCCCAGTTCACACCCAGCCTATCTGACTCATCACCTGTGCTTTCTATTCACAAGGCCGCCCAGGCTTGCTCAGCTGTCAGTTACCTTGCTAGCATCACCCAGGCCTCTAGCTGCCGCAGGCCAGTTTACAGAGCTGCTCTGCCACTCAAGGTGTAGGACCAGGAGTGAAGGCCGCCAAGTCAGCATTCCCGTGTTTGGAGTAAGACAGGCAGGTGGTCAGAGTCTGATTATCGTTCAAGAAGCAGAGCAGGGTTTCCCAGATCGAGGTTCAGGAGTAGAGACTCCATGGTGACAGTGAGGAGGCCATAGACACTTCTTAGACTCTGCATGGAAACAGCCAGACAGCCTGTCTCCAGTTACCAGCGGGAGCCCTGGACCATGCTCTTAACTAGCCAGGTGATAGGACCA
>NW_006282748.1:872971-875229 GCF_000327345.1 Myotis davidii | reverse complement strand
TGAGCACGTGACCAGTATGAAAGTATGAAGGAAAAGCTTTCGCAGTTGTCCTTTCCGGCTTAAAGGGAACAAGAAGTGCCTGGAAACCCCCTAATGGAGAGAGAATCTGCCATGCCCCTAGGAGCCCAGTATCTCTTACTCTCGTCATCATGTGGGACAGTGAAGCAGCAGCAGCCTGGCATCACCTGGGAGCTTGTTGGAAATGCAGATTGCCAGGCCCTACCTCAGCCTACTAAGCCAGAATTTTTGTGTGTGATAGTATACTATGTTGGTACAGTTTGGGTAATATGAATATATTTAAAATCTTTTTTCTTGAAATATTAATTTTTATTGCATATTAATACTTATATTTAAAATAGTTTTTCTTGAAATATTAATATTTATTGCAGTAACTTTATTATATTTAAAATCGTTTTCCTTGAAATAAAATTTTTTTTAATAAAGTGAGGGAAAAATAATAAAAATACATCAGAGTTTAAATATTAACAAGGTCTCAGGTGACTTTGTAGGCACATTCAAGTTGATGTAGACAGGGAAAAGGAGGAATTATCTTGATACAGGCAGACCTTATTTTAAGACATGCCAATAGAAGTGACCTCTAATCTTCTTAAAGGCTGTACAATAGCCTGCAAAGCACTACATGATGTAGCAAGTTCAGTCCTCACCACTCCCCAACTTACCTCTCTGACCCCACCCCTTCCAACAGCCTCCTTGCTATTGTCAAACTCAAGGTAAGCTCCTGCCTCCTCTGCACTGGCTCTTCTTTTGCCTTAAATGCTCTTCACTCAGATATGGTCAGTCGCCTTAGCTGGCTACCTTCATACTTGGCTTCAGTGCCACCTTCTCAGAGACTAGCCAATATAAAATGACCACCCATCCCCATCCCTCCTACCTGCTCTACTTTTTATTTTTTCATAGCAGTTATCACCTTCCAACACACGATACCAATTATTGTTTACTAGCTGTCTCTCTTCTAGAATGTCAGCTCCCTGGGGGCAGGGATTTTTGTTGGTTTTTGTTGTTGTTGTTGTTCATATGTGCTTACAACAATGTCTGATACATGAAGAGTGTTCATTGAACAATCGTTGAAAGAACCAATCAAAGAATTTTTGAAAAAGGGTTTATATATACGTTGATTGAGATTCAGAGTGCTCCTTTTTTCCCCACAGAAGCTATGTGATAGATGGTTATATACTCAGATCAACACTGGAACCCTATTGAACTCATAATTTAGCAAAAAAGAAATTATCTTTTGTTATGGATACCATTCAGGGACAGTTGTTAGGTGAAAATTTAAAATGATAAATTTAAGAAATTGAATTAGGGGATTAATCCAAGGATTACCTTCAATTCCTTTTGGAGGCCCTTTCATAATCACTCCTTTCCAAGGCCTTCCTGATCTTCCCAGACCATAATAAGCAGCTCTGTCCCTGATCTCATGGGGAATTCATTAGCCGTAATGTTCATTTGGCAATTAGACATTCAGTACTAGGGGACTGTCTTGGGCGGGGGGAAAAAAAGAAAAAAAAAATAAAATAAAATGTGTATAGATATGGTAAAAAAAAAAAAAAAAAAATTGCCCCTGAAGCTGAATAACCAGTCTGGAACATTCTGTAAACCTCAGAAAATATGAAAACATCAACTGATGGGGTCACATCCTTTTATAAACTGAAAAAATTGATGGGTTGGCCCACTTCTCAGAGCACTCACAGCTTGACCAACCTTTGGTCCAGAGCCTTAATCCAGCATCACATCTGCGTCATTTCACACCTGCCCAGGGCTAAGCCACTGCAGGATTAACAGGCTGGACGCCTGCAAAACGATGTTTATTATACAATCTGCCTTGAGCCTTTTTTCTTCTTGCCAGAGAGATAAGCATCACAGTATCTAGCATGGGCCTTGCACATTTTAGTCATCATAATGAAAGTTCATTTTTATTGTATACCTTATACAGTGCCATCTTCTAATCTGATCAACCCCACAGCCACACCATTGGGGTGCAGTTAAAATTTGGTTACTGCTATACAACAAGGGTCTCTTCTTTTCTCAAGGGCACACAGCTAATAAATGGTTTTAGCCCAAGCAATTCTACCATAGCACACAGGTTCCTAAACACAAATCCATGATGTAAAGTTATTGTTAGATTAAAATATCAAACTCTCCCTAGTGTGTAAAAATACCTTTCAATTTTCAAAAATTTTATATATATATATATATATATGCATCATACACATGCATACATATAAATTATATTTATA
>NW_006282748.1:860643-872945 GCF_000327345.1 Myotis davidii | reverse complement strand
GAAAATCTTTCCTCTGTGGCAGAGCATGAAAATATTATGCATATATATATATATATATATATATATATATGCATCATACACATGCATACATATAAATATATATATTTATATACATACAAACACATACATCAGTTAGTCATGAATCATTTTTCCATGGGGTATATACTGCTATGGTAATATTCAACATAGGTGAGTTTAGTTTCAACAGTTTGGGAATAAAGACTCCATTTGCACTGCATTTGTCATAAGCATTCTGTGAATAGTATGAGAAAAATCAAGTTTACTATCATGAACTCATAAATCTGAGGGTGTTTTGACCTTTTCCCAGTAATTAGAAGCTTGACTCCATAATATCAGCATTTAATTGATTCTTTTATTATTTTTGTTATCCTCACCCAAGGATATGTTTTCATGGAGAGAGAGAGGGAGAGAGAGAGAGGGAGAGAGAGAGAGACATCGATCAGTTGCCTCCCATACACACCCCAAACCATGATCAAACCCCCAACCTAGGTATGTGCCCTGACTGTGAATCGAACCCACAGCCTTTTGGTATACAGGCCCATGTTCCAACCAACTGAGCCATCAGGTCAGGGCTAATTGATTCTTTTATATGTTATATTTCATCAATAGCAAATGCTAAATACTCATAAAACACTTTTTAAAATATTAGGATAACTAATCTTTACTTTTGTTCTCTGAAACTTGTACTTCCTCCCTTCCTTTTAAGGTCTGTTTTCCTTGAACCCTAGAAATCAACAACTGGGGAAAAGACATTCCAGCTATCCAGCCTATTCCCCAGCCAAGAGCACAATATTCCCCACAGTCTCTGGTAGAGCTTTAGGATCCCAGACTTGACATTTTTAGCCACAGGGCTTTTCTCTTTCCCCAAGGAGATAGTCTATGGCAGTGAGAATTGCTTAGTGTATGGAATTTTGCCAGCCGGCCCTCCTAGGTTATGGAGCATCATGGAAAAGAATGGGGTTTCATAGGGAATATTTTCAAAGCCAAGGAGGAAGAGAAAAATCTGCCTTTTATGGTAAATTTCAAAAACTACTTAAACTTAAAATTTTGAGAAATGTGCCTAGTTTTCCCCAGTTCCCCCCAAAAAGGGAAAAATTTTGTAGAACACCTAAGTCATTTGGTTTGTACCATATAAATAGCTGTAAGATAATTTAAAATATTAACAGATGTATTCTTCCTTCTTGGCATTTCCTTTTTACCCTACAACATTTTCACCATTAACATGAGATCTCTAGCATGAGGCTTTTGTCCTAAAGAAGGGAATATACCAAAGAGCCCAGCAGAATTCAACAAGTCATAGTCTTCACTTTGAATTTCAAAATAGGCTATTGAGAGGGGAAGATATAATAGCATTGAAGAAGGGGGGGAAATGTAGCTCATCAAAGGCAAATCCTGGAGCAATAAGATCATGGAGTTTATAACTTAAACCATAGTGGAAGAAAAATGTGTGAGGAGATACAAGCCATATCTCCAGAACACAGAGAAAAGCAGAATCTTTTCTGACCTGGGGTTGAGGAGCTTGGGAAAAATTTAGAGAGTGTATAGTTAGTGCAGGATCTTGAGAAGAGATTCTCAAAATTATTCCTCCAGGGGTCAAAACCCTTGGGGAGTTGGTAGAGACCGTCCTCTCTGGAAAAGGGAGAGATCTGGCAAGGCTAGTTCCCAACTTGAAATTCAGACAAGAAATCTTCTCAGAGGGCCTCAGTCCATCACAGGGCAGCCAGGAGAGTAAGTGCAGGGTAAGTGTTGCCAAGAAAACCTCTGGAATGGCCTGTCCCACCCTCCATCTGCCCTGCGTGCAGTCTCTCAAGGCCCCAGAATGAAGTGCAAGAGCAGCTAACATTCTCCATGTTCAGTAGACAGAGGCAAGGAGGATGGCTGAGAACATATGGGGAATCCAAATGGTCCTCTCATGCTCAACCAAAAAGGAGAACAGACTGAAAGACTTCCCAGAAACCAGGAGGGACTTGCTGTGTTAACAGACACATGTGAGTAGAAGCAGATTCCCAAGGCCACACAGGCCCAGCTAAGCCTCACAGAGGCCAGTACAGACAGAAAACAAGATTCACACCAGACCCTCCTTCGTCAATGACGGGATGCAGAACCCTTAGCAACAGACTGGTGAGATTCCTTATGTTCCCTGCTACCACGTGCTTACAGAATTTTCCTGAGAGCCATGCCCTCCTCTGCGTTCTTTCATCTCTTATTTTGTCTCCTCTTACTTTTCTTTGCCTCCCCCACACATTGATGTGTTTAGAGAAACCAGTCCAGTTGCTTTGAAAACTATTTTGCCTGTGTTGAGCCCTCCCCCATTCACACAGATACTAAGCTGAGTCCCCGGTAGAGTTAAGCTATGTTTTCCTCTCAGAGTGACCCTTCACCTCAGTTTCTTCGTGGTGTCAGAGATGGCTCTTCCGTTCGGGGCTCAGGCACAGGACCAGGCAGGTGCTGTAAGTGAATGGAGCAGGCCCAGTGCACATCCTTAGAGAACAGAAGAGGGGATGGGGCTCGTCTCAGGCTGGCAGTTGCCACTCAGCTCCAGCTGATGGTAGTCATGGAGAAATCCGCATTTCTGTGCGGTTTCTCACTGTAAAAATCCCGGGGAAGCCGAACAGCACAGTCCTGCTTATGAGCCGCACTTTGCGACCCTATTCTACACCGTTGTTGTTTTTAAACTAAGTTTTTAAGTGAAGTCATGAGCAAATGTCTGGAAATTAGTTTACTTCCTCCAATGGAGGAAGATTTTTATGGCTGTCACTCAAGAGAAGCCTTTGAAAATGAAGGGCAGTGATATGACTCAAGGTAGGACCCTAGCTGGTGTTAGGGTGGGTATGGATTTGATGGCAACTAGGAGACATGGGCACAAGTAAGGGATGCTATTTTTTATCAAGATTTTTATCTTTTTTCATTTTAAACTTCAATAATATGTTGGCTATTTTTAGCTGGTTTTATTTTTTTCAACCACAGGACTCTATGCTACCTCTGATTTCTTCACATGTGTAATGTAGACTCGAAAAACATTTCTCTCTCTACAGGATGAAGTCTTCAAACGCCTTCCATGCTGCTGGCTGTCTCCAGCAGCCACATCTGCAGATCTTTACTGAGTGACTAACACACTCCTGACATACACGGTAAACCTGAGTGAATAATTTCCTCTCTGGGTTATTTTTTCCTCCCCTTCTTAATCAATACCCACATAATTGATCAGGTGGCCCCTATGGCCCCTCTGGTTCACACAGTAAGACAATTAGGACAGCAGCCAGGTAATTGCTCAAGCTGGCACTTTTCCCAAAACAGGAAAACCTGATGCTTTGTCTTCCTCAGAAAAAGCCAGCTCCATCTGGTCTTGGGTATAATGCAATACTAATTCATTCAACATCCAGCGAAAAATGGGTATCGCCCTATTTAGAGAAAATATTGAGTAAAAGTGAATTATGTGGCAGTAAGTTTCCCACTGCAGAATTCAGACTGAAATGTGGTAGTAAAAACATCTAACAGGAGAAGAGTGAGTATACTGTGTATACTAAGATTTTACCCACACTCTGAGAGGGAAACACTAGTCACTGGACAATAACCAGACTCCCCCTCTCGGGGATCAAATATCAGAGAGGGGACAAGCTTGGAGCTGGGGGATCCTCACAATTATGAGGATCTAAAATGATTGGGGTGGGGGGAGACTTAGAAAAACAAGGCCAGGTATTTAGAAAAAGAAACGATTTCTGGCACCAGGACCTATAGAGAGTGCCCCTCCCATGCTGCATAGGAGACAATAACTAAAGCTAAAGAGTATGTCGTGATTGAGGAGACTTCTGGAAAGTTAGCTACTCCTAGCATGGGATCTGTGAACCAACGGGAAGCAAAACAAGTAGCAATTTGATCACAGGTTTATTCTTTAGAACAGAAAGAGAATGTTTACATTCTGTGGCAAACATATGACCTTCAGTTGGAGGGGCCAGGAGATTTGACATGTTCTCTTAACTCCAAGTCCATCCCCACCTCCACCCCCAGCAGGAACGAGGGAGGAGCCTAGAACCACTGCAGCAGGAAGAGTCCTGGAGATGACAGTGTACACGGGGTGGGCATCCTGCAGAAGGTTAACAAGCATGCGTGAGACCGCTGCAGTGCCCGGCAGCCCACCCACCACCACACAGAGGAGAACTGAAATTAAACAAAAGTGCTTCTGGGAAGAAGATGACAAATATTCCTCTTGTCTCTCGTCTTCCATTACTCAAGCCAATTAAAAAGGAAATCAAAAGTACCTAAAAGAAGCAAACAGCAATTTTCCCAATTTATAATGAAACAATATATCAGTGACCAATGATGTTTAAAAAATTGCTACCATAAGCCTCGTGTGTGACTCTAGTAAATGAATTCTTTCATATCAAGAGAGCTTTGACACTAGCTCAGTCGTGGGCAAACTATGGCCCGCGGGATGGATCCGGCCCGTTTGAAATGAATAAAACTATTGAAAAAAAAGACCGTACCCTTTTATGTAATGATGTTTACTTTGAATTTATATTAGTTCACACAAACACTCCATCCATGCTTTTGTTCTGGCCCTCCGGTCCAGTTTAAGAACCCATTGTGGCCCTCGAGTCAAAAAGTTTGCCCACCCCTGCACTAGAAGCATGGGTAGGGTCCCTAGGCCTGGCCGGCAATCAGGGCCAGTTGGGGCCTTCCAGCTGCCAGCTGGGGCCTTCCTTTGTTCCGTGCTGCCCCCTGGTGGTCAGCATACATCACAGCCAGTGATCAAACTCCTGGTCAAACTCCTGTGGGGACAATTTGCATATTAGGCTTTTATATATATAGATTGTCTTAATGATGAAAGAACTCATTTGCTAGAAGAGAACCCTGGAAAAAGTCATGTTAAGAATCATACTGGCATAATTCAGATTTTCCTAAGGGCCTGTCCTTCTGGCCTTAATTTTATCATTCAGTCATGACTGGAAAGTATTACAAACCACCCCAAAACTACACACAGTTAACAAAGTAGCATGTCACTTTAAAATGGCCAAAGCAAATCAGTGACTAAGCCTGACATCCATATAGCCAAGAGATACTAATCTGTTGCCAAGTAGGGCAGCAAACATTCGGAAAGAATAATACCAATCTATAACAGCTTTAAGTATGGTGCTATGCCACTCATTGAAGATTAAGAGGAAAAGTAATACTTTATCTACAAAGTCAAGATTATTTGGAGCCTCCATTAGTGGCACAACACTCATCTTTAGACAAGCTGGACTCCTGCGTCTACATATAGAAGTCACTTGGATGAGGGGAATTCTGAGATATTAAACTTTGCCTTCATTCATGTGCCCAAAGTGTCTAACCATTCCACCATTAGAAAGTTGTGCCACCTGATAATAGCCATGTGGTACTAGGAATTATGAATTGTTCTTCAAAGTTATGACTTATTCCCATCTAGTAGACCTCCCTCAAAACAAGATGAGAAAGAGTGGGGGGATCTGCTAAAGTCCTGTCTAGTCCAAAAACACCCTAGGATTCTAATCCAGGTGAACAAGAATACTCTTCTCTCAGGACCATTCTGAGGATCCAAGCATTGAGGGTGATGATCCTATCTTGTACAGTGGTTCTCAAACTGTGCTCCAAGGAGCTCTTGAGGTTCCATAAAGTTGTCTCAGAAAAAGCCAGACAGAGGGACACACACTCATACATGCCCTTACCTCCATTCCTGGGACTTGCCAGACTAGTTAAGGCTAAGATAAGAAATGGGGCTTTGAGTAATGAGGCTCAAGGAGGAAGAAGAGAGAGAGGAGTTCCTTTTGATATAATAATACATGAAATCTGCACAGGGAGGTTCCATTTTAGTAGTCTGGAAGATTTGTCTGCTAAGTATTTGTTTCGCCTGAGGTTATAAATGGTTCTACCTCACTCTTACTCTTCATGACCCATTCAGAGATGGAACTAAATGACTGGGAGGAGAGGGGTGGGAGAAAGTTAAAGAGACAGTTCCAGGGGAAGAACAAAAAAGAGAGGGTGTCAAAGGCAGTGGGGGGTAGGGGGTTCTCTGTGCCACCAAAAAGGTGACTGGCCATGTTATCAAGCCCATGACTCTTGAGGTGAGGATGGTTGAATGTTGGACAGGCACATCTCTGAAGCTCCTACCTCCCTCTAAACCCCTTGGGATCCAGTGAGCTCTGGAATGGCTGCCAGTAAGGCTTTTTAGCAAGCATTGTTAGTGTACCACTTCCTTTCACAGTAGTAGTGAATGCACATCCATAAAAGGCATCCACTTAAGATTTACTTTGAGTTTTTAAAAACAAAAAGCTTGAAATCCCACAATTTAACCCAATCTTCCAATTTCCTGGGAAAGGAAATAGGAGCCCAGATGAAAAGGCTTGCCTAAGGTCATGAAGAGAACCAGCCGAAAGTTGGACCCAGAACCAGGACTTTTGGCCCCGGTCCAGTGTCCCTCCTCAATAGCTCTATATCCCTGATCCTGGGCTCCCATCGCTGGTGCTCACAGCCCCACCAGTTAACTAGGTGCCCTCGCTTCCAGTTCACATGGAGGAACTGAGTTGTTCGGACTGTGCAGCAGCATCACCTTGCTCTGAAAGGAACCAAGCCCCCATCTTCCAGCGTTAACGAGGCTCATCTAAAGCCCCAGCACCAGAGGGGGTGAGCTTCTGCCCCATCTGCATTCCCTTCGCCCTCAGGCCCCTTCCTTTCGGGCCTGCCTTGTACTCCTTTGAAATGCCTCCCTGGCTTGCCAGGATGGTGCAGCCCACTAGCTGGTTGCCAGTTGGATTTTCTGTGGGTTTGCCACGTCGCAGTGACAGGACTGTGTAGAGGCCCAGATGCTGCAGCATAAGTAAATAGCACATCTGGGACCTGGAAGGGGTCCAACTGCATATTACAGAAAAGGCTGGGGTGGAAACAGAGCCAAATGATACGCAGCTGGAAACTTAAGTTAGGAGTGAAGTGAGGAAGCCGTTCAAGAAGAGAGAGAAAGAAATGGGAAGGGAGAGAAAAAGATCAAACCAGGGATTACTGTTGTTGGGAAGACTCTGGATTTTATTTGCTGAGAAACAGCCCCATGGTTTGCACAACCGTTGAATGAAGAGCATGCCCACAGAAATGACAGTTTATAAGAGTTGACCTCACCGCACAGAGGCTGCGCAGGGCTGGGGAGCTTTACTCCTAGACATCTGGTTGCCTTCGAAGTGTCAGATTGGTCACCTCCTAGCTATTTGAATCTATAAATGGCCTCGTAGTGAGCAGGGTGCAGGAGTTCTGCCCTGCACTGGTGAGAACCCCAGGCTCCCTGCCCGGGATCACCCGGGGTTTGGGAAGCTTAGTGAGTTCCCAGGCTCCTGGGCAGACACAGCTGAGTATGCTGGTCATGAACATGCAGAGAATGAAAGAAGAGGCCCGGGAGGAGGAGGAGGAAAAGGAGGAGGAGATCCAGTGATGTCACTCTCTTCCAGCCCAGAGGCCCAGGTTGATGACTCACTGAGTGAATAAGCAATGGCTGCGGAGGGCACTGCTCACACCCACACCCAAGGCCAGAGACTACAAACTACAATGACATCATCAAGCAGAGGAGAGGAAGTTTAAGTGAAGGGGAAATTAGGGCAAAAGAAAGAGAGAGAGAAAAAAATCATTTTTCTCCCTTTTAATGGAACTCAAATGCATGGATTACTCTTCTTAATGGGTAGCTTCATTGAATCTGCTGGATTAAAGATACCCCAAATTAAACCTTCAAGAGATGCCAGAATGCAGACTTTCTAAACAAAGCACAATATTGCAGGGCCAGACTTTTCTAGATCCTTCAGCCGCTTCCACCTAGTCTGTGTCCTGTGGCAAGTGACGCAAGGTGAATGAGTCTTGCTGTGCTATGGAGAAGCAAGGCTCCTCCCACCCACTTGGGGGTTGAACTTTGAAGGCCTTAAAATGCAGGCTTGTTGTTTCTAAGGAGAGCAGATGACTAAACAAAATGGCCCTCGAGAGGCAACACTTGGTTTGGTGGAGATTCCAGGTGTCCTGAAAGGATAAGTGACTTTCTTTGGGTCTTGGTTGGAAAAAGTTCCTAATTGGCAGTAGTTGCATTTGGAGAAACTCTCAGAATGGTTGAACCCTAACACAAGGACGAATCTTGGACACTAATTCATAGTGTGTAAGTTTCCAGCATTCCAGTGGAGGGAGACACCAGTTGACCTTCCCAATATCACTTATAGTGGTTCTGAAATCTTTTAATAACACAAACTAAGGGAGTACGGTTCGAAGTAGATGTGATGCAGTTACAGACCTAGGCATAATTTTAAAGCCTATGTTCATTTATTTGAGAAACTAGTGGCCCGGTGCACATCGAAAGGAAATTGACTAGAAGAAGTATTTTAATATCACTATTCGCCCTTTCTCTATAATAGAAATTCACAGTTGACAATGACAGATTGAAACACACACGTGTGATTGGCACCAGCAAGAGCTTTATGTGTATCGCGCATGCACAAGTCAACGTTTATTTTTAAATTGCCAGTGCATGTCATATGTACAATCGGATGGACAGACAGATGGACGGTCAGTCACTTAGCCTTTTATATATATAGAAGATATTTATCGAGCACTTTCTAAGAACCAGGCATTATGCTGGAACCTGGGAGTAAACTGCTGAGTGGAACAAAGCCCTGCCCTCATGGAGCTTATCATTTAGCAACCGGAATCCTGCAACCACTGTGACAGTGAAACACAGCTGTTCATTTCATTCAATGTTAATTTCTTGGAGCACCAGTCAATTCTAAGCTAATAACAAAATAGGCTGCAAAGCTCTGAAAATATCCCATTCCTAAAATACAATTCTATTTAGAAAAACCTTAATTTCGTGGCCTTTCAAGAATACAGAAACTGCATAAGGGGAGGTAAGCCAGAATTCTTCGTGTAGCCTGATTATTAATTTGTAGCTTAAAATCTCCCGTGGGGAAACTCCAAACCGAAGTGGCAAGTAGGGGAAGAAGGTAAATTGGGCAGTTTGAATTTAATGGGAGGTGTGTTCCCTAAAAGCATCTCATAATTCAAAATCCAAACAATTCAAGAGCAGTCCTGACCATGGAGGGATACTTGGGGCGGGGGGAAGAGTTTGGGGAGCAGTGAGTGCTGTGACCAGCTGAAATGACATTGCCATGAGCAATAGCAGAGACACCATTCACCATCTGCCCTCCTGCTGCTTTGAAATCAGGTGATTCTTGTCTCATTCTTTCTTGATTTAGTTTGGGGGCCCTCCAGAACCTTCTGCCCCCTGCCCCCTGCAGGGAGTGCATCAATATGGATGACTTCAACAAGTCTTGCCTTCTGGCTTCCGGGAAGGTTCCACCAATGAGCAGCACCTGCAAGAAACCAGGGGCGCAGAGGAGGCGGGTTGGGGCTTCTATCACCAGGACCCCCTCTCTGCCAGGCCACGGTGGGTCAGCAGTGTCTCTCCACCGAAGGTCCCAGCTCCGTACAGCTGCCGTCCCAGGGGTTCAGTACTTGCTTACTCTTGTGTCTTCTCTACTCTTGGAGGGGAGAGTTGTACTGTTCCTTGCAGTTTTCCTACACTCTGCCTACACCTTTGTGAGTAGTCTTGGTGTGGGTTTTTTTTAGTTCTTTTATTTTATCCAATTTATGCCATATATTTCCTGCTGGGACTATGACAAATAGAGGAATTTATATGATCTCAAATGTTGTACCTTGAGGGAGGCTTTATTATTGTTTTCATATTCCATGATTTCAAATTTGTTTCATTCAAATTTGCATGAAAAAGCAATACATTTCAAAAGATCCACAGGCCCATCTGCATCTGTAAAAGGGCCAAAAATCAAGGGTTACAACAACCTGTCTTGGGTTTCCCGCTCTGCCTTAAACTATTATCCTTGATGACTTTGGGGACTTGCCTTCCTGCTTTCTTTTAAGCCTAAATAGACGCTACATCGCCCAGTAACATCACTCCTGCCCCAGCTTCATTAACTCCTTGGCAAAAAAGGGTGAACAGACTTCATGGTCGGTGCATTGAGGCAATCATCCCTCTGCCTTTCCAGTCATTGGAATTCCATTCCCAGGCAACAATAATCTCTGAAATATTCAGAAACAGTCATGTGGCATCTCTTCGTCTTCCACTGCAGCACGCGGTGTGATTTCTGTTTGGCTCCCTTTCCCTCTTCTCAGTCACTGACTCAGTGGTAGACAGCTTGATTTCCACTACAGCTCAGCAAAGACAAAACAGACAGTTGGGCTGTTGGGCCGGCGGGTGTCTGCCACCCAGAGCCGTGGCACATCTGAACTATGGACAGGACTCAGCATTTCCGCATTCCCCGCCTCCTTCTGGAACTCTCCACCCATTCATTCGTTCTTGCTCACTGGTGCCATTTCCACTTGATCATGTGCAAGGCGACCCATCTGAAAGCATAGTGGGGAAGGGCAGCCAGACATTTCCTGAGACTCGTGTCCAAGGAACGCGGACGTAAATGAAAAGGCAGGGACAGCGACCCATTTTCTAAGGGGCAGACGATGTAGTGCACAGGCTGAGAGCACCGACTTTTTTGCAGGAACTAGTCGCTTAACCCTTCCTATACTTACTTCTCTGTAGACTGTGGAGAGTATTAATACCGACTTCAACGGCTGTTAGGAAATTAAATGAAACAGTAGCAGTCCAGCTTCTAGCATGGTGGGTGCGCAGTGGTAGCTGTTATCAGTGAGCCCCTTGGTGCTTTTTCTATTGCCCTCTGAACCTCTTCAGATTCAGCACACACCGCACCTCCCAATGTGTGGCTACCAACATGTCGAAACAGACAGAATTCTGCCCTCCCCCGCCGCCAGTTGGCATGTCCAGATCTGCTAATTCCAGTGGTTACATCTTCCTGTCCCACACAGATGTTGGATGTATAAACCCACCATTACAAGGGCCGTGCCACAGGCACACAAGCTTTCCCCTTTTCAAAGCATTGGGCTTATTTGGGTTTAAGGTTTAGGATGAGCTGGGCTTCTCTGGTGCCAGCCTCCCTAATGATGAGAAGCCAGAACACTACTCAGCCCAGTGGCTATTAGATCTCCATCTCTGGGTCTTATTTCTCAAAAGACCCCAAATTTGGAAGGGAAAATAGATTTTCTTTACTGAACCTCTTAAGCCTCAATATATTGTTGCACGAATAAGAAATCAGTCATAAGAAATAATAACAGTTAACTGGCTGTGCTGTGGGAGGAAATCTTCTAAGCCTTTCCCGTGTATGAATTCCCTTGAACGCTCACAATTCTCTACGAAAGGCACAGTTATTACCATACTGCCCTCTCACAGAGGAGGAAACCATAGCTGAGAACAATAGTTAAATAACTTGTCCATGATTTCACCACCTGGAAGTGTGGGAACTGCAACTGTTATGTTGGTAAGTCTTGCTACCTGGTGGAAAAAATAATGCCCTTAAATACTTGAAGCTAAGAAGTCTCCATTGGATGCTGGGAGCGTTGGGCTTTGTAAGTGCTCAAGTAAGTACAGGATATGGAGGATGCAAGTTTTTTTAACTCAGAAATTAACAGCACCCTTATCAGAGCTGAGTGACTGCCCCAGAAGTATATTGGCTTTCTATTGCTGAGAAGCAAATTAACACAAACTTAGCAATTTGAAATAACAAACATCTACTATCTCACTGTTTCCGGGGATCAGGCTCTCAGCACCTCCTAACTGGGTCCTCTGCTCATGACGTCATAGAGCTGCAACCACAGTGTTGGCCAGGGCTGTGGTGGCATTTGAGGCCTGGGGTCATCTTCGCAGCTCATTGCCTGTTGACGGTGCTCAGTTTACTGTGGTCATAGGACTGAGGCCCTGGCTCCTAAAGGCAACCTCCAAAGGCAGTTCACAGCATGGCTGCTTGCCTCTCTGAGGGTAGCAGAGTCTCTCCTGCTTTGAAGGCTTTCCCTCGATTAAGTCAAGCCCATCCAGGATAATCTACCTTTTGGTTAGACTCAACTGATTAAGGACCCAATCACACAAGTCACAGATCCCACCCACGTGCACAGGAGATTATACAGGGTGTACATGCCACAAGGCAGGAGTTTGCGGTGCAGAATCTTGGAATTCTGCCTCCCATAGTAAACAAAGACTGTGACAGCCTCTGAAGCTAACCTCAACCTGACCCTGAAGGAGCCCTTTATGTATGAGCAGGCATGGCTGCGGCATGAATTTGATTTTAGGAAAAATAGAACAGTTTAGACCTACTTAAAGCTGATCTGAAAATTGGCAGAGTGCAGCATATATGCTTTTTAGACATTGGGCAGGGAATTATTTTTTGACT
>NW_006282748.1:833347-860400 GCF_000327345.1 Myotis davidii | reverse complement strand
ACCCTCATCACCTCTGTGGAGGCTGACAGCAGGGAGGAGCCGCAGGCAGCTCCCAGCATGGCCTGCTTGGTAGTCACTGCGGTGTGGAGCAGGCAGGCACTGCAGAGAGCAGAGAATCACGGAGAGTGGGCCTAAGCCGTCAGTAGGACATCCCCTGAGGGCTCCCGGATTGGAGAGGGTGCAGGTCAGGCTGAGGGGAACACACACAAACCATGCACGAATTTCGTGCACCAGGCCTCTAGTTATTTTATAAAAACTATTCCATCTTCTTGGGTTTATATTTTTAAGAAACATGAATACCACCCCACCCCACCCCCCCGCAAAAAAAAACCCCACACTTCAGTGAAATTATTATCAACCCAAAAGTTAAGATGGCAATTTAGAAGGTCTGAGCCCAAAATAGTGTGTCTGGAAGCAGGTTTTTGCAGAAATTCAAAGAGGAACTGGATTGGCTGTCAAAATACATTTCTGTCTTATTATCGAAATAGAAGCACAGAGAGAATGAAAGATGAATGAAAGCAGATGGGCTGATTAAGCAGGAGGAAGAGAACGATTTCCTTAGGAGAAAGATTGGGGTTTTAGAGACAAGGTAGATGGACACAAAGGGCAAACGGAGACACATCCAGCTCCAGCTGCCCATAAACAGACTAGGAGGAAAAGGGACAACATCTAGCAGAGCTAGCTAGAATGACCTCTCCCCTCTCCCCACCTGCAAAGGAATCCAAAATTGAGGAAACGATTGAGAGGCACGCTCTCATCGCTGTAGGAAGAGAGTCTCTAATGAGAGCACTTGGAGAAACCACATGCAGGAGACTGTGGCAGCTCTGCCAATGGTTACAAAGATCTTACATTCCAGACGGGAAGAGCCATCTAAATACTCAGAACCATTACTGGGTGAGTTTTCAGGTGGAACCGTTATTGTAAGTGAAGTCACAGATAATACCTTTGTCCTAAAAGAACAAGCCCAACAAATCCATGGAATTCACACAAAGAAAGGCACAGAGAAAGTGACACCTTTTTAAAAAGAGGAAAGCAGGACAAAACCGGTCAGGTGCAGGCCTCAGGTTACATGTTGGTCTAATGAAACTACATCTATAGGCTGGATTGTCTCACTCCTGGGAGTAACGATGGAAAACCTCTTTTTGAACAACGGATGCTGGGAAGATCCAGAAATCTTTGACTTCTTAGCTCTCAGCATGAGGAACCCCCAGGAGGAAATAATAGAAAAGCAATCCTACAATTTCTACGTTTTAATTTGCTTCATGGGAGAGAAATAGACCTTGAGTTAGGCTTGGTGACTGCTGCTGCCACTGGTGTAAATTTCTTAACTTGGCAAGAAAGCAGGAACATTTCAGCAGCCAGTCTCTAATGAAGGAAATGGTGTTTGTGTGTGGATTTTACTACCCCGGGTAAATCAGTGCCATAAGCAACCTCTTTATAGGAGTTGTCTCCCAACTGAGTTTAAGTTCATAGGTTATATATAAGTCATGGAACGGTGTCCCTGCTAGATTGTGTGGCATTTTGATAAAGGTGAACCCAAAAATGCCTGTCAACTCTCCTCCACACAGTCTCTACTGTGATACTCTGTGGTATCAAATATTGACTGGGCACATACCAGAATCAATCAATAAATGCTTAATGGGTAGAAAGCAAATCAGTCCTCTCTCTCTCTCTCTCTCCCTCCCTCTCCCTCTCCCTTTCCCTCTCTCCAGGCCTCTCTTTAAAATCAATAAAAATAAATTATTTGAATGATTTAACTAATTATTTAGTAAAATGTCCAGTCCAGGACACTTTCCACACAATCTAGCACTTTTGTTGCATTACTGCTAGTAATTTAACCCATCTATATAGTGATAGAAAAAATAGACTGATATATGACTATAGTTTGTGCTGTTTGTTCCATGCGATTTCTATTGTCTCACTGCTTTTGTGACTCATCCCTATGTTTAGTTACTTTTTGTAGTAGCAACCAAGTGACCACTTTCTTCATTAAATAGAGTCCATGTCTCCTGGCTCCCAAAAGAGCCGTGCTGGGGTCGAGCTGTTGTTTTTCTATTGCTCCCTCAGTGCTCTGCCAAGCCAGCCCAGATCAACACCATCTATCAACTTTCCATCTTTGAGGTGGAGCTTCAAAGGCATGGCTTCTCTTTCTGGGTCACGTTGACCCATAACTTTCATCTTCTTCATTCTGACGCTCCCTCTGTGGAACTGCATCATCTCTGCAGAGTGGTGAGCAGCTTCTCATCCAGTGCCTTAGCAAATATTTATGGAGGGAGTTAGTAAATTAATCATTTAACTGGTTCTGTGTAATCTTCCAAAACAGTCACAGTGGACAGGAGCTCTCATTGAAAAGGTCTGTGCCACAGCTAAGACACCTTTTCAAAGAACCAGATTAGCAGCGTTTTACCAACGTTGACATGTTGTTCTCAAACCACCTGCTTATGTAACTGACCTTATTGAGGCTGTTGACACCTTCTGAAGTTATCTTTGGAAACCAAAATCAAACCCAAATACAAATTATGATCTTGCCAGGTTTAGAAACTGACATTTTGATGTGTTCAGAATTCCTTATTGCATTCACAAATACAACTCTAATCTTTGGTGGAAAGGGGGGAGAATGAATCAAATCAACAAGTGAATAATGAATAAAATGATCATTGATTAACCAAGGCATGAAAACAAAAATAGAAGTGTAGACTGGAGCACAAGCTGCTAATTTTCTCGTTGAAGATAAGCATTAGCTGGTTGATGAAAATTTTGTTTTTGACATTTATATGGAAGGTGGTTTCTTAGCAAACCAAAGAACTACAGAACAATGTCAATAAACATTATCCCTGTGACAGAAATCATAGCCAGCATCTGGAACAGTCAGCATAGTCAAAACATCAAATAAAGTGTTCAATTAGAAGTTAGGGTCCATGAAAACAAAGTCATGGAATCATGCCCCGGACAGCCAGGCAGGAGTATGACTTACGACAGGTGCCCTGAGCAGGACTTGTCAGAGGATCAATAAAACAAAGATGGCAACCTACCTATCAGGACTGGTAACCTGCAGGCACAACTTCAACAAATCAGTAATCAGATATGGGCTCATTTGGCCCAAGATGTAAGCCAACCTATGAAACAAAGAGAACTGCCAACAAACATTGCCAATCACTACAAACCAAAGACCAACCGTGGCTCTGCAGGTCATAAACTCCTAGTCAGCAGAAACAGCCAGATGGTGATAACATTATTTACAAATAATATTAACGTTTGGTCTAACTCTGAAATGCATGTTCATAAAATCATCAAATGAAGATGAACTTAAATACAAACTTGACTTAATTGAAGAAGAAACCAAGTTTTAGTTTATTTATTTTTAATATGTTTTTATTTATTTCAGCAAGAGAAGGGGAGAGGGAGAGAGAGAGATATAAACATCGATGAGAGAGCAACATTGATTAGATGCCTCCTGCATGCCCTGTATTGAGGATCAAGTCTGCAAACTGGGCAAGTGTCCTGACCAGAATCAAACTGGCAACCTCCTGATGCATGGGATGATGCTCAACTAGGTAAGCCACACTGGCCAGACAAAAAAATCAAGTTTTACAGAGGAGAAGGGACTTGCCTCTTCCCATATAGCTCTCTCTGAGAGAACTGGACCTCTGGACCCCTAACTTCAACCATGGTCTCTTCTCACTTTAGCACTATACCATAAAGCATCTACACATTGCCCTGCCTGCAGTTGGCTTTTAATAAAACTTGGTGAACAAATCATGTCAATCGTAATTATGTATTAGCATGGGCAGATCTGACTTACGTAATTAGGGAGAGGGCCCTCTTTAAGAAAAATGAGAAATATAAAATTTGGTACAAAAGTGAATATTTCTTTAGATTGAGAGAGAAAAAGTATAACAAATTGCAAATATAACAAAGTGGGCTAATACCACAGTATCACAAAATTCATAAATATACTCTAATATTACTAAACAGTTGCCTGGCACATCCTACTTCCTTCCTCCACAGTTTTTGGCTCCATATTCTCTTATTAACCCTTCACAAAATAACAATTGTATGACATTTTCTAGAGAGAAAACAGAAAATTTAATCTTTCTTCAGTCCAAAAAAAAAAGTTGATTTGTATTAATAATAGTTTGAAATTTTACTTTCAGTTTCACAAATTACTGGTGATTTTACATACATTTTTAGGGTTGTCAAGTCTGGGAAAACTTTTATCTACTTGTTTTCATACTGACCTGTAAGATTTCAGGGCATTTCTTGATTATATATTAGATTCACAAAAATACAATCTAATATGCATACCCATTACATGCAGAATGGACACACCATTTATAGTAGTCTACTGGTTTGTGTCCCATAAACACAAGAATTCAGATTAAATTCTGTTTTAAGACCCTCATCTACATATATAAAAACCTAAGCGGCCTATCAACCATTTGACTGTTGGACTGGTAGTTATGATATGCACTGACCACCAGGGGGCAGATGCTCAACGCACAGGCATGGAAACATGAAACAGACTGATGAATCTCAGAGGGAAATGGGGAGGGTGGAAGAGGTTAACCAAAGATCTTATATGTATACTATAGGCCCAGTACACAGAATTGTGCACTGGTGGGGTCCCTCGGCCTGGCCTGCAGGGATTGGGCTGAAACCGGCAGTCAGACATCCCCCGAGGGGTCCCGGATTACAAGAGGGCACAGGCCAGGCCAAGGGACCTCACCAGTGCACAAATCCATGCACCAGGCCACTAGTTACAATATAAACATGTAAGGAGTGTTTATCGTTGTATACATTACATTATTGAAGTATATTTCTGACAGAAGAGAGAACTTCCATTTTGATGAGGAGTTGATGAGCACCAAATTCTCCAATTACACTACACAAGATTCAAAGAATTCTTCACAGAACAGTGTCTGGATACACCTCCCCCCTAGATACAGGGGTAGGCCTGCACTTTTGTGTCACTTTGCTGAGTTGATACAGTGAGTGGGAGGGGAATTTCATCAAGTCATCTACACTGGGAGAGCTAGCAATAACTTAACTATGCATACAAGTGGCTGAAAAACACATTAATATATCCCACTAAACCAAATTAAATGTATCTCCAAATTTACATCCTCTTAGCAGAATCCCAAAAGGTTCATAGCTATGAACCAAGGGAACCTGGCTCCAGGGAAAGTTGGGAAGGAAAACGACAGTTCTCTTGATTGATTGTGGTTAAAATACCATTTTGAAAACTTTGTGAAAATGTATAATCATGTGAACACAAAGATGGAGACCCTCCCATGTCCGTAAGATGGGCCTCGTTAGTGAGGGGCCTTTGCAGCTCAAGCTTCATAAGTTTCATGGTCCTTGTGCCCCTGCGCACTAGCCTTTGTGCCCTCCCTGTGCAAAGACGGAGACAATCAGCAAGGTCATTATTCAATGTGAAGGACTGGGATTGATCGAGTGGTCTGATAGAAAGAATATCAATTTTGTAGGGCTGCCATAACAAAGCACCACACACTAAATGCCGTAAAACAACAGAAATGTATTGTCTCACAGTTCTGGAGGCTGGAAGTTGGAAATCAAGGTGTCAGCAAGACCATGTTCTCTCCAATGACTCTAGGTAAGAATGCTTCCCAGCCTCTTCCGGCTTCTGGGGGGGGTTCCCCAAAATCCTTGGCTTGCTTGGCTTATAGAGGCCTCACTCCAACCTCTGCCTCTGATATTGCCTGACCTGTGTGTGTCTGTCTCTGTGTCTTTTCTCCTCCATAAGAACACCAGTCATACTGGATTAAGGGCGCACCTAATCCAGCGTGAGGTGTAAGTGAAGTACAGTCATCAGCACGTATCAAACTGTAAACTGAATCAGATTTGACACATGTGTATACCCTTGTCCCACTTTAATTTTCTTCTTGGCATTTATTACTATCTGGTTTCTTTGTTTGTAATTTGTCTCCACCACTGGACTATAAGTTCCATTAGAATAGAAATACTATACCTTTTGGGCTTAGAATAGTAACTTATCGACAGGAAGTACTTAGTGAGTAGTTGTTGGATGGATGGATGGATGAATGGATGGAAGGAGGGAGCGGAGGCCAGTTGTAATAATAGGAATACAGTGTCAGGGACAGACTAAGCAGAATGGCTGACTTTATGTGGGAGCTGGAGTCCTAAGTGGCTCTCTTTATGGTATTTTACATCCGGATTAGTCCAAGAGCAGGGAAGCCGAATGAGTTTTCTCCTGCATGCCAATCCCAGGCCATTGGGTAGAGCTGCCTGGAACCCTCTGAGGAGGCCTCTCCAGCTGCAATGTTCTGGGCCTAGTAGAAATGAAGGAGGTGATCCATTGGGGATGTCGATCTCGGGTAGAAAAGTGGGAGTAGTGGCAGGCATATTCGCTGTCCCTTTCCTAGAAAATACTGTGGAGCTGAACCTGCTGGTGGGAGTTAAATTATCTCAGCTGTGCAAGGAAGCAAGCCACAAAGGCTGGGAGAAGGCAGGACCTGACAGTAACATTTCTGAAATGCCATTTACCGCCTGTGCTGGCGGTGATTACACTAAGGCTGACAGTTCTGTGATTAAATGCACCGAGCTTCGTCTGAATGGGCTGCGGGCTCCTGGCTTTTCTTCCTGTTGATTTTCAATGGGTAATAATAACACTCTGATAACTTCTACATAGGAACAGGACTCAGGCGCCAGAGGACTTTCATGCCCTTCACCGGGCTTGTGTTCCCGTGACAATGGCCACACTCACTAAATTAGGGCTTGTGCTGGCCCCCTTTTCATTCCTCAAGGATGATTTCCTTTTCAACAGATGGCTTTGAAGCAAAGCACCTGGCGTCTGATGAGGCCTCATCTGACAGTAATTGGAGGGAAAGCCCGCGCCTTCGAGCTGTGACGCCTGCTGCAATTCAGCCTTGTTACAGCAAGCCGCAAGGCTAAGGGGTCTGCCATTAACAGCAAGTGTCTCTTCCAAAATCATTTTCTATTTGTCTCTTTCTCTACTAGAAAGAAGAGAGCCACCTTCCTGCAGCCATATTTAAAGCCTGGATGTGGCCTAATATTCTATAAAATCTTGGGATTTGAGTAGCTCAGAAGCTGAATCGACACAATTATAAATAAGGTGTTTAACTTCTCAAGGCTTTCTTTCAAAGTCTGACAGTCTTTCCAACTGGATTTCACTGGTCTTTGCAACCCTTTCATGTATGCAGTGACCAGGTTTGGGGATTCTGTCACCCTTGGTATTGCCATGACGACACCCAGACCCACACTGGTGTGTGTGTAGTGTGTGTGCACGCGCGCGCGCGTGTGTGTGTGTGTGGGTGTGTACTTATCTACATCCATATCCACTTTTACGCCTTTTTACTATCTTTCAATACATATCTATTATATTTTCCATAAAGTTTTTTGGATTTATTACTAGTTACCTCTTATTTTGGGGTGCTATTATGATCTTTAATCTCATTTTATAAATGTATTGCTGATCAATATGAATTCAATTGCTTTGTTGCTGTTTTGGTTCTCACTTTTGCTGATTGTTTATCCAGCCACTTTGCTAAACTTTCTTAATTGTAATAATTTATCTGTTGATTCCTTTGGATTGCCTATGTAGACTATTATATTCGATTAGTATCACTTTTAAGGTCCTTTTATTTCTATCCTACTTCCTCACCTTACTGAACCAATTAGGACTGCTATTACAAAATGAAATAGAAGTGGAGGTGGTAAGCCCTCTAGTTTTATTTCTGATATTAAAGGAAATATTTTCAATACTTCATTATTTATAATACTTGCTGTTGGAGTGCTTTCAGATTTTTTTTTGAAATGTATTTCTTCCTATTGAGAAATCTAATGTTCAACCATATCTAATATATTATTAAACACATACAACTTGTATGTTAATTTCAATTTTTATATTTATCATTTTCAGTTCTAGTTTGTTCTGTTTCAAAGTTACTTGCCTGTTATTGCTAGTGCTCAGGTTTTCGAGCTTTGCTTATATCAATTATAGTCAGGAATTTCTAGAATATCTATAGGTCTGTTTCTGAAGTCTGTTTTTATCTGGTGGTGCCTCATATCCTTCTGATTCTTTTACTATCAGACACTCATTTTTCTTCGCAATTTGTCTCTGGGATCGTTTGAGGCCTGGGAAGATGGATGGGTTCCTCCAGAGATGATTAAGTTAGCTTCTACTAATGCTCCTGGTTGCACTATCATTTTCAGTCTAACTTTAAATGAAATGCTTGGTTCAGTGTTCTTTAAATTAAATTCTTTGTTCAGTTGCAATCCTATATTAACTCAGGCTTCCAATTAGCATGTGAGGTTGAGCTCATGACTAAAAATTCTGAGAGAACTTGTTTTTTCCTCTGATTAGCGCCAAGTTTTGAGACAATAATTTCTTCCACAGTCTCGAATAAGAGGAAGAGACTAGTCCTTCAGTTCCCCCACCTTATCACCCTGAGCTTTCTCCTGTCTCTTTTTCCTATAAGTTCATGAAGAAAACACAATACAAATATTTAAGTTCACCAGGATCAGCAGCTCTCCACAAAATGTCATAAACCCTCCCGGTTTTTTCAGTAAGTTAAACCATGTCCTCCCCATGCTCCTACAAGTTACTGTGCTGTATACCTTAAGAGGTGAGAGTGTCTGACCTTGTCTTTTTAGTTAGTAATTTGACTCAGAGTCAAAGATAGTATACTCATTTCAATATTTAAACCACCACTCTAGGGCTTTATCACTAAATAGAAAGGAATAGGCCCTTATGACAGTTGGGACTGGGGAGACTATTGTGTGATACTGGCAATATGCTTGGCAATGTCATCGAAGAGAAAATACTGACTTCTGCGCATGGGCCACGAAGTTTCAACCGCACTGAACGTGTGCTCCCGCACGTGGTATTTTGTGGAAGAGCCACACTCAAGGGGCCAAAGAGCCGCATGTGGCTCACGAGCCACAGTTTGCCAACCACGGGCCTAGACCTTAGCTTTCTGAAGTGAAGCCTCTTTATTTTACAAATGAGGAAATTAATGATCAGAGATGCAATGTCATATAATAGGTCATGCAGCTAATAGATGTCAGAGTCGGGGCCAGACATAATCTAACTTAGCTTTCATTCCTCTTAAACCAGTGTCTCCCAAACTATATTATGTGAAATAATCGTTTCACCACGAATTGCTCCCCAAAGAGTTCTTTGATCAAATATAGTTAGGAAATTTGGCATCCTAGTACTCCCTCTTGGAGACTTGCAAAGCACATAACGTACCCCAGACTCAGGGACATTGTGAAATAAACAATTTTGTTTAACTATCACTTCCCAAAGTAACTGAACCAAAAAAAAAAATCTTTTTCTACAGAGCACCTGTTAAAACTGCACTTTGTGTTCCCTAAAGTGATTTAGGAAATGTTCTGATGAAAAGCCATCTCCGCCATTTTCTAAGTAACATAAAACTGTGCAGTCGTTACACCCCAACAAAACAAAGAGGATCCTGTTGCACATGCTGTTTTATTACATCCTATGTGAAGTTGTCATGCTGGAAGCATACATCAAAAATGCCTCTCTCATGATGGCTTTGAAACTGCAATTATACAAATAAAAAAATATTAATCTTAGTGTAATGGATTAGAGAGGACTTCCACTTCCAACTCTGATGGAGTATCCTTTATCAAACCAACCCCCACTCCCCCCACAACCACTAGGAACAACTATAAATGCTTAATAAACTATTACAAAACAGCTGCTTAAAGATTGCATCAATCAATCAAGGCCGCCCAAAGTTGATAGGCCAAGACCCCAAAGAGAAGAGAAGGGCATTTCCATGAGCCTCACCTCTTTCCTTCTGATTTGTAAATAAAGTAGGGGCAGGGGGCCGAGCAGAAAGTAACCTTTCAGAACTCTCGGTAGTTTCATGGGGCGACAGAAATAAAAGTTGGAGTTTTAGGTACCAACAAATCAGCGCCTAAAGTCTTAAGAGTTGGAAGGAAAGGAAACTACAGATAAATGGGCCCAATGTTCTGTCTGTTGGATTTTCTAATGAGATTTTTCTAATGCTGATTCTCAAATTACACTATACACAAAGCAACAGCTATGAGGTGAAAGTTAAGCAGAGTTCTTAGGAATTTTTTAAAAGATAACTCTCAAAATAGCATCAAAGTCATTCAGTACCTATAAATCTAATAAAGAACGTACAAACAATTTTAAAGACCTAAACAAATTGGAGAATTCCTATCCACTTACCAGAAATACCTGCTTTATACTTATATAGCGGTCGGTGGAAAATAAACTTCTATTTGCTATGCCAATGAAATTTAGGGATTTATTTGTTACAACAGCTAGTGTTATTCTAACTTAAAAGCTGGGCTGAACATGCATGCCAGTATATCATAATTATTTCAAAGATCAATGAACTAACTATGAGATTTTTATTAGGTTTCATTTCAGAGTGGGGTTTTTTGTTGTTTTTTATGAGATTTTTAAATGTTTTTATTGATTTTTAGAGAAAGAAGAAGGGAGAGGGATAGAGAGATAGAAACATCAATGATGAGAGAAAATCATCACTAAAAACCTCCTGCACACCCCCTGGACATATGCCCTGACCAGGAATCGAACCAGCGACCTCTTGGTTCATGGGTCAATGCTCAACCACTGAGCTACACTGTCTGTGCAGCATTCCCTCTCATTTGTGCTAATTTGAGTTGGCTTCTGTTGTTTGTAGCCGATAGCCTCTGATTGAGACAGAGAGGGTTATGACAGTAGTTGGCCGGGAGTCTGAAGAAGAGATGAGTCCTGCCTTCCCTTAATTATCCTCCTGTCAGAGTTTTAACTGAAAATTCTCCTCTCTTCAGCTTGCACCCTGCGCACTTCAGAATTCCAGAGGTGGCTTTCGTATTTGTCAGGCCTAAGAGATTGGTGGAGCCAAATTGGTTCCAAGAGAATTCTCAGGTCCAAGGCAGGAAACGTGGGAAGAAAGCCTCATTCATCATATTCTGTCCTTAATCTCCAAACAGTCCAAGTAGAGGTAGAGATCAGAGATGAGTTTGCCACCCCTGCCCAGTGGTGCTTCTTAGAATAGCTGCTCTGCCCTCCGTTTCTGGTGAATGGGCAAGCTGACAGTGTGGCTCTTTCCCCTTCCCAAGCTAGGTGGGTATGTGACCCAAATCCAGCTGATGGATGGGTTTGTCAGGCACAAATTAGATTCCTGGGGTGGAAGATCATGCAGATCCATTTTAAGCCACATTCATGCTGCAAAGTAAACAGGAGAACTAGTCTATAAGAAGCCAGAGATAATCCTCATTATCTGGAGAAAACCAGGAGCCAGAGAGCATTTGGAGAGAGAGAACATAGAGACTACCTGACAGTTTTCCACTCCCTCGGGTGCCTCGTTACTCTTCCTACAAAGGAGTCCCTTGAGATGCCTATCGGCTTCCAATAAATTCCCTCTCGTTTGTGCTAATTTGAGTTGGCTTCTGTTGTTTGTAGCCGATAGCCTCTGATTGAGACAGAGAGGGTTATGACAGTAGTTGGCCGGGAGTCTGAAGAAGAGATGAGTCCTGCCTTCCCTCAATTATCCTCCTGTCAGAGTATAGTTCTCAAAATATTAAAAACCTAATTTTCATATAGAGAGGTAAGTAAGCACATGTCACAGTGTTATTCAGTTCATGAAGGAAGGAATTAGGAGGGTGGCAGCGCTGGATCAAAAGAGAAAATGAGAACATAGGACTCTGCAGTCAGTGCAGGAAGAAAGGGTGCTGAGGTGAGGCTGCAGATTCAAATACAAACTGGTCAGTCTCCGAGAGAGCAGTAAAACCATGCTCTGTGGGGCTGTCTTCTCCGCTGGACAGGAAACGAAATCATTGCCATCCTACTGGTATTGTCAAAGGTCTGCGCCCAACTTCATGGCACGAACTATGTTGCCTTTCCCTAGAGAGGGAGAGGACCATTATGCTTCTCAGACTTTATGAAAATACAGAGGGCTGGGCCCTGCCCCCAGAAATTGAGGTCTTGGGCTGAGTCTGAAAATTTGCATTTTAACAAGTTCTCAGGTGACACTGATGGTCAGCAGCCCACAGTTTAAGTAACACGGCCTTCGACGACATTGAAAGGTCATGCAGCAATTTTTTTGCTTATTTCCAAGTTTGGAATAATTTTTCTTAATCCTTCACTCAAAGTCCCCAAGGGAGAGCTGAGCCTCCACGTGAGGAAAAGCAAAACAAGGCAAAGAGTGCTTTACTCTTGCCTGAAGATGGAGTTCACACCTGAAGGAAGGACTTAGATGGACAAAGAGAGGTTATTGGAGAGTCTTTTCTTCATGCACTAGAGAGATCTCAGTAGCATTGAACTAAAGCAGACCCTTGGCCATCTTTCCCCACACTCCTATTCGAGTCTCTGGTCTTATCATTGACATGCAAGAAAACACTTATTCAAGCCAACACCATCTGTGACAGAGGAAAAGAAGCTATGGAGAGTGGGAGAAAGTAATTTCCTTCCAAAATCAGGAATCACTCGGGTTGAGGCTGGCTTCCCAAGACCTACAGCTCGGCGCCACAGTAGAGAGGAGAGATTCCACAGAGGAGAAGAGGCAATCCGGCATTCACCCACGGGCGCTGTCCTGACCCTTCTGACTCTTCTGGTTTCAGGGGATACGGTTGTCAGATAAATTACAGGACACTTGACTAAATTTGAATTTCAGATAAACAATGAATAATTTTTAGTGTAAGTATGCCTCAAATATTACATGGGACAACACTAAAAACAAAAGTATTCATTGTTTACGTGATAGTCAAAATTAATCGGGCATCTTGTGTTTTTATTTGATATTATAATAATACCAGCTTTTTTTGGCTATTGGGAGGATTAAGTAAGATGATGAGATGTAAAGTATTTAAAACATAGGAAGCATTGATACCTGTTACTTATTAACATCTCTCCAGTTGCACAGAAGCTAAATCTTGGACGAAGTAATTTGCTAATACTGGACAGCAGGTGTTATGGGCTAAATTGTGCCCCACCCCAAATTTATATGTTGAATCCCTAACTCCCAGTACCTCATAACATGACTGTATTTGGAGACAGGGCTTTGGAAGAGGTGATTGAGTGAAAATGAAGCCAGTAGAGTGGGGCCTAATGCAATCGGATGGTGTCCTTATGAGAAGAGGAGATTTGGACACAAAAAGAGGCACTAAGAATTTATGCACACAGAAGACAGGCCATGTGAGGACACAGGGCAAAAGGGGCCACCTGCAAGCCAAGGAGAGAGGCCTCAGGAGACGTCAAATCAGCCGACGCCTTGATCTTGGACTTGCAGCCTCCAGAACTGTGAAAAAATAGATTTTTGATGTTAAGCCACCCAGCGTGTGGTATTCTGTTATGGCAGCTCTAGCAAACTAATAGAGCAGGTAAAGAGCCAAGTTGTGGTTCAGACTCAAGTGGTCAGGCACCAAAGGTTAAGCAGTAATTAGCCATTAGACAGGACAACCTAAAGTGGGAAGTCAGCATGGATTTATCTCAACATCTAAAATGAACTGTCCATTGTGGTAACAAATCTCTTTCCACCATGCCCACTCTCTACTCATCACCATCTCCTCTAAGGCTCGCACTCACTGTCTGGGTTGATTCTTCAGTCCAGATCATCCCCTGCTTCACCTTCACCTCCCTGGACATTCCCGGCAGCTAAAAACTCCTACTGATAATGACTGGAGTTACTGTCTGACGTTTCGCGGTTCACGGAGTAGTACTCAATTAGCAGTCACTGTGCTGCTGCTACAGCTTGATGCAGGGGAATGAGCCTGTGAGCGACTGAATGAATGGTGTCCACCTGGCTCTCGCTCCCAGACTTCTCCAGTACCTGGCTGTCCTTTTACCTACACTGCCATGCAGTTCCTACCAACCCCACCAGGGTGAAAGGTCTGTGTTTGGGCCTTTTTCTTCTTCCTTTTTTATTTTTTGTTTTGTTGTTTTATTTTTTTGTTAATCCTCACCTGAGAATATTTTTTTCCCATTGATTTTTAGAGAGAGTGGAAGAAACATCCATGTGAGAAAAACACATCTATTGGCTGCCTCCCACATGCACCCTGACCAGGAGTGGGGATCGAACCAGAGAGAGAGAGAGAGAGAGAGAAGGGAGGGAGAATTGGAGGTAGTGCCCACGTATTCTCATTGGGTTGCTCAGTTTTTTATAAGATCAGATGCTGTTACAGGCAACAACATAGACAGGTTTTCCCTAGCCTTACCAATATAAATATGCCTAAAGGCTATCCATGGAACATTTCCCATTAAAGTTGTAAATAAAGTCTCAATAGAATCTTGAATGTCATTAGCTCTTGAATTACAAACCAAAGGGTTAGACATGGTTAGAAATAAGCTCTCATCATATGTTTGTCGTTATGGTCATCAGCCCCGTCTTCATCATCATTGTTACTAGGAAAATGTGATAAAAGATGAAAATCTGACTAACGTGGAAATAATGGGTCACTTGGGGAGTTGAAATTACTGGTGCTTTTCATTTTTTAACTCTAGCTAATGGACATGCATTTATTTTTATAATAAGAAAAGAATAAAGAAGTTACTTTTAATGTTAATAAATGTCCTTTTGGGGTTCCCTTCAGCTCGCACTGGTTAAAGCTGTCTTCCTATTTCTCACTTCTTTCTGCCCAGAGAAGCACCACAGCAGTGGGTCCCTAACAGCCCTTTCTCCAATGGTATCCACAGCTTCCTAGGAGTCTGGAAGTGGCAGAGAACAAAACAACACCCTCCCACCCTGTTGATGCCCAGATTTCCACAGCTTCTCTAGACACCAGACAGGACATGGGCTCCAGACTGCCTTGGTTACCACCAAATGTGGAGCAAGATACTGACTCGAACCAGAGCCAGATGGAAGGAGGCGCCAACTGTGCGTCCTCAACGATGCGGAGAGCAGTGCCTCCCCACGTTCTGCATCCTCGGCACTCCACTCCTCTCCCCCTCATGCCAGTCGTGAGCCCAACAGCACCATGTCCGGGAAGATAGCCAGAACCCCAAGCAGCTCCCATCGCATTCCTCCCCAACCCCTGGGAGAGAAAAAGGGTTTGTCAGACAGTTCCATGCTGTGAGGACGCTGCCTAGACACCTAACGGAACAGCTAGAGTTCAAAACCCCAAGGTTGGGTGCACTGGAGGGCACAGGCCAGCCTTGGGCTCTGTTCCACATGGAAACAGTGTTGTCCTATTGTGTCCAGTTCCTGGGATGATGGCCCCGCTGGCCGGGTCAGCGTGTCCGACAAACTGCACAGCACCTGCCTTTTCTCTGCCCACAGGGTTCTGCAGGGGGACACCTGGGGCCAAAGCGAACAGCTCTCCTTGCCAGGAGCTGAGCTCATCACTTGCATCCTCCACAAAGGGGCCGGGGGCCTCTGTTAGAACTGCACTTCTCTTCCCCTCTCTCAGCTACACAAAGATCTGTGATACTCTTTCCTCCAGGGCACCATAGACCAACCCCGTCCGCCCGGCCGCCGCTCTCGGCTGCCTGCCAGGACAGCAGCCCCTTTCGGGAGCCCTCAGGCCCCAGAGCTGTGCTTCTGGCTTCTTCTATGGTCTTTTTGGTTTTTGTAGGTCAATATAATTTTTAGTGTTGAAAGCGGTGGATGATTAATTTCTGCTAATGATTTTCTGCTTTGCTCCCTAAACTCCTTTCAGTAATTCCAACTATCATTTCACATGAAATGATTCAGTGCTTCACTTGTTTGCCTAAGGAATTCCTTGCCTGGCTTATCTCTGTGGCTCCCTGAGACCTCCCTTTGTCCTCACCTCGTTCCCCTCACTTCTTCTCTGACATTTAGGGTTTCTGAGCCTTCTTTTCTGGCTTCCAGCACTGTCCATGTTCTTGCTCCACATGCCACCCCCACTCCTGGACTCAAAAAATAAAGTCTAATTCAAATGTCTTTGGCATGCTTCATGAATCTCTGTCAATAACTAGCAATTTAACAAGGTATCACTTTTAGCAAAGATCATCGTTACCAATTCTGCTTCCCCCAGATGGGCTCTCTGAATGGCCCTTGGTGTCAGTCCTCTTGTCATATCTGCTGTGCTCGTTTACCTTTCTCAGCAGTGAATGACACGTGGGTCTCAGAAAGCAGACCCAGGCGTCTGTGTGTGCCCCGAGGCGTCTCATGTCATGGCCAAACTGTGAAGGATTCCCTATGGATTCCACATAGTGTTGGGGTTCGTACTCAGGATAAAGACCTTTAGCTTGAGCTCACTCCCAAATTTTGTCTCTCAACCCATGAGAAAACCCAGTGGAGTCCTGCCTCCCCTTCCTTTGGCAATTGCACGTTTTGGGGGTCAGCATTATTGTCGGAAAAGCCATCTCTTTCTCTCACACTCGGAGCCCCAGATACCTGTAGCTGAGCCAAGAGGCAGAGAAACTGTGCTGATAACATTCCCAGAAGAGAGTTAGCACTAGACTTACGCTTTACTCTGACTCTTGGGCAAGTCTGAGTCAAAGTCCTTTTGGCCACTTGTTCAGGTTTGTCCGCACAGCAAAGGGAAACGTGCTGAGTAATGGGGAGCCTGAGAGTATATTCAAAGCCTCCAGAGATTACCTTCTACCTCCAGCATGAGAGAAGGTGGCTGGTGACACAGATGGGAAAAGCATGTTCTAAATTGGGTGCCTGGCCAAAGACTAACAATGTTATTGTGAGGTAATCATCTGATTGGTAATTTAAGATTGGCTGTGTATTGGCTTCATTAACTCCAAATCAAGATGAGCAGTTTCTAAATTACTTTCCCTCAGTAAACAAACTCATGTTTTGAGGGGAAAAATTAAAAGGGATTTGTGTGGATGAAGAAATGTCCCCAGGCAGGAAAGTGCAAACAGACCATGTTTATATAACACTGAATAAGTGGTTGGAAAGGGCCAAACCTATGGGAGCGATGACTAAATAGAACTCACTGACATCAAATTCTGCCTAAAACAGCTGAATGAGGTGGGGCTTTCACCCTATCACTGTCCTGATTCTGGCCCATTAAAAACATGACTCATTTGCTTCTCTGTACCCTTTTCTACGTTCTCCTTATTTGGCCCACTCTAGATGATTCAGCAGTCATGGTTCTATCAGTTATTACAAAAACATTTATTGAACACTTATTTTATCCATAGCACTGTGTTGGGCCTAGCAGAAATGCAGAGGTGTAAAAGCCAGTGTGAACCCTCAGATACTAGAGTAACCAGGGAGATAGACAAGTGTACAAATAACTAAAGGGTAAGAAAGTAGGTCTGAAATAGAAGGAAGCAAAAAACACCCAATCAAAGCAGCAAAAATATAAAAGAAGTCCCTGGGACAACTTCAAGCATACCCTCATTCGCATCATGGGGGTGTCAGAAGAAAAAGAGAGAGAGCAAGAAATTGAAAACCTATTCAAAAAAATTATGAAAACTCCTAACCTTGAGAAGGAAATAGACATACAAGCCCAAGAAGCGCAAGGAGTCCCAAACAAGATGAACCCAAAAAGGCCCACACCAAGACACATCATGGTTGAAATGAAGAAGGTTGGGGACAAGGAGGGAATTGAGACCAGTGGGAGAGGAGCAGTTGGTTGCCCACAGGGAGCTCTCACGGAATTATTCACTGATTTCTCAACAAAGGCTTTGCAGGTCAGAAGGGATTGGCATGAAGTGTTCGGGGAGGTGAGGGGCATCCATCTACAGCCAGGATTGCTGGGCCTGGTAGGGCTATCATTCTATCATTTGGAATCTGGGGACATGTAGAGGGCTTCCCAGACAGAAAGGAGCTGGATGGCTTCAATGCCACCAGGCCGGTATTGCATGAGGTATTGGTAGGTCTTCTTTGGGAAGAAGAAAAAAGAAAAAAGATAAAGAAGGTGAACAATAAGATAGCAATAAATACATATCTATCAATAACTGAATCTAAAAAACAAAATAAATGAACATGCAGGAAGAAACAGACTCATAGATACACTTCGACGGTTCCCAGGTGGGAGAAGGAGTTGGGGGGCTGGGTGAAAAAGGTGAAGGGATTAAGAAGTACAAATGGGAAGTTACACAATAGTCATGGGGATGTAAAGTACAGGAAATATGGTCAATAATATTCTAATAACTGTGTGTGGTATTAGATTGGGGTGGGAGGGAAAGAAGGTTATTGTTATTACAGAAATATGGGAAAGAAATAGGAAGCAATTAACTCTGATTTGATGATGTTTATTTTGACCTAAATCATGTTAAAGTTAGTTCCATGAGGGAGTTGTGGTATGCTATGTTTCCCCAACTCATGCTCATGTTACTCCGTGCCTTCGTTTCAGGGAGAGCTCAATTTGTAAAAGGCTGGGCAGAGACGTCTAATGTGGAGAGGAAGATGTATAGGGTGTCCCAAAATTCACGCAAGATTTGCAATTCAATTCAATTGCAAATCTTGTGTGAATTTTGGGACACCCTATATTTGGAAGTTGGGATGCGATGGGAAGGGGCCTGGAAATTACCTGCTCCAAGGAAACTGGCTCAGCCTTCTCCGTGTTTGGGTTTCTCTGAGGCAGAAATGGTCGTGTGGTTAGGGCCTGGGGTGTGTTTCCCATGAGGCAGAACACATGGTTCCTTGGGTTCAACCCAGACTGAGTGCAGATGGAGGGCTGCTCTGAAGAGCCTTTGTTTCTTTAGCCAGTACCAGCACTTACCCACATGTCAATAGGCACAAAACAAATGTTTACAGCCAAATTTTACCAACAACACATTGTAAAAGCAAAACCACCTCATCCCCACTGCTAAAGAATTCATCTGTAGCCCTGACCGGTTTGGCTCAGTGGCTAGAGCGTCGGCCTGTAGACTGAAGAGTCCCGGGTTCGATTCCAGTCAAGGGCATTTGGTTGCGGGCATATCCCCAGTGGGAGGTGTGCAGGAGGCAACTGGTCGATGTTACTCTCTCATCGATGTTTCTAACTCTCTATCCCTCTCCCTTCCTCTCTCTAAAAAAATCAATAAAATATATTTTTTTAAAAGAACTCATCTGTAATAAGGACACATTTCCATTTGCAAATCCAAACATGCTAATCACAAAGGTAAGTTAAAAAAATAGTTTAAAGGGAAAACAAAGCATTCCATTACCTGTTCCAGATAATGAAGAAGTAAAATTTGTCAGAATATTGCTTTTTGTATGAAATTAGCCCATAAATTCTGTTTACAATCCAAAAACATTCGCTAAGTCTGTCAAAACACGCCTGATTGAACAATAGTCCCCTTGAGATGAATGGCCATCGTAGCGCCAGTTCCCACTAACAGTCCTGACAGCCATCATGTTTGCAGTTTACAAAGCACTTTTGTATTCATGACCTTGCTCAATCCTCGCAGTGGTCCCATTAGGAAGTCAGGGCGACTGTTACCCCCACGTGACACATGAGAAGACTGAGGCTGGAGAGGTAGTGACCTGCTGCAGAGTGCAGCAAGCTCAGCTGGGAGGGCCTGAGAATGAGCATCGGAGTTGGCCCTGACACTGAGCTCCAGGCTCTTTCCCATGCCCCCATGCTGTTGCTGGTACTTTAAGCACCAGCTGCTTCAAGGACCAGACATCCCAATGGGGCCAGGAATCTCTCAACTCTCTCGCTAATTCAATTCTTTATTTATTCCATGGCCCCTCGCTGAGCGTTGCCAGGCACAGGAGATAACGTGGTGACACAACATGCATCTACCCACATCCTCATCCAACTCAAAGTCAACTGGGGGAAAACACACAACCAAACAAACACGAATAGTAGAGTGTGGTCATGCTATGATAGGGCAGCCATGGAGTCACTGCCCTAAACCCAATGCCCCAGTTGTGAGTACCATTCAGCTCTCCCTGGGGTTTGCTGCTCTACGTAATAAAAACAACAACCATTTACTAGGTGCCTACGCTGTGCCAGCAATGCCTTTGGCTTAGACACAATCACTCATTGACTTTTTGTTATTGTTGTTGTAAATCCTCACCTGAGGATATTTTTCTCACCAATTTTTAGAGAGAGTGGGAGGAGGGGGAAGGGAGGAGGGAGAGATAGAGACAGACACAGAGAAAGAAACATCGATTTGAGAGAGACACATCAATTGTTTGCCTCCCACCTGGCCCCAGTCAGGGCCAAGAATCAAACCTACAACCCCGGTACATGCCCTTGACCGGGAATCAAACCCATGACCCTTTGGTGTGTGGGCGGATGCTCTAACCATTGAAAAACACCAGCCAAGGCTCTCATTGACTTCTTGCTATAACTCCTACAACTAGGTATTGGGATTTCATTTTATGGAGGAGGACACTGGAGCTCAGAGAAATTTAATAACTTGCTGTATTTATTTTCGTACTTATTCCCCCAAAAGTTAGTGCCTTAAAACAACATTTATCATCTCACAGTTGCTGTGAGTCAAGAACCTCAGCATGGCTTAGTGTGTCCTCTGGCTTAGGATATCTCACAGGCCCAGTCAAGTCCACTGGAACCACAGTCATGTCAAGGTTCCATGAGAACAATCAGCTGTCGAGCTCTCACATGGCTGTTGGAGGATCAAGTTTCTCAGGCGCTGTTGGGTTGAGGGTCCCAGGCCCATATCAGTTGGCTGAAGACCGCCCTCAATCACATTGGCGGTCATGTGACCGCCCCTTGTCACATGAACTTCTTTGTCACAACATGGCAGCTTGCCTCATCAGAGTCAGTGAGAGTATGTAAGCCAGACAGAACAGCCTTTTACAGCCTAATCCCCGAGGTGGCATTGGGCCCATCGCCTTTGCCAGATTCTATCCATTAGAGTCACTAGGTCCAACCCCCTACACACATGCAAAAGGAGGTAAATATCAAGAGGTGGGAATCACTAGAAGCCATTTTAGAAGCCACCTACCACCCTTGCCAACAGCTCATTTGTAGTGTATCCAGGACTCAAATCCATGTCCGTCTGACTTATAACATCCACGTTCAATCCATGAGCTGGCAAGAGCCTTACAAGTTTCCGACATGTACATAGTTCGTCCTGTATTTCCAAAGCATTAGTACAGGTGATTCGTTTCATTCAAGACACATACAGGCAGATATGTTAATTCTCCTCTTATAAGAGAGAAAACTGAAATTCACAGGGCATAAATGACTCGCAGATTTGTGTAAATCCTTATAATTTTGTGTTGCTTTTAATGACAGTTTAGTGTTGGAGATTAAATGATTTTCCTCAGCTCACCCCAATGGAGACTGGATGCAAGTCTTCTGCCTCCAATTCTCAAGAAGACCAAGGCCTCGATTATCCAAGTCACTTACTTCCACTGCTTCTTTTTCTACAAAGCCCTCATATGCAGTTCCTAACCCTATTCATCTGTGGGAGGCAGCATCAGAGACCTCAAAGCCTCCTAAATCCCATCAGAGGGGTCCTTGCTCCCACTGCTTCCCAGTGTGAGGGCAGCTCCAAGGCCACCATGATGGTAAGATCGGGGATGAGGCGAGAGGAGGAGCTCCCAACGTTTTCAATGGGCCCCTGTATGTTGAATGCACATCTCACTGTCCTGCCCATGAGTCACCAGGTGGCTTTTGCAAAGAGTTAAAAGTGAAAAACGTCCCCTCAGTACTCAAAGGGAGCACCAATCTTGCTTTCATTCTTCGTGGATGGCTTTCACCCTTCTTCCTCCTGAGTCCCAATCACTAAGGACATCCAAACAGTTTCTAAATCCGTCCTCTGTTTCTTGGTCACATGATGGCTCCTTTTCTAAGTGGCTTCCTTGCCTCTAGTCTCTACCCCCTCAATCTATTCCCCATGCCATCCAGAGTGAGCTTTCTAAATTCAGATCTGGCCTTGAAACTCTTCCTGCTTCAATTTTTCAATGCTTCCCCGTTGCTCTTGGCATAAAGAGATATTCCTTATCATAGAAAGCAAGGCCCTGCCAGCCTCAGCTCTGACCATCGTCCTGTTATTATCTCTGCTCCAGCCACATTGGCCAGACATGGACCGTGTCTCTCGTGTACCAAACACTGTCATTTTCTGACTATTCCTGCCCTCATCTCCATTTAACCCTTCACCTGGTCAAGACCTCCAACCATCCCTCATATGCCCATTCCTCATGAAAGCTTTCCCTGACTGTTTCCAGGCCTGAACTTGGTATCCTTCCTTTGTCATCCCATGGCATGTCTTGTGCCTGTCACATGTGTTGTCAGTGTCAAGAGGACAGAGCCTGCATTTACCTTATCTCTAGTAGTGACTTAGCAAACATTTGTCGAAGGAATGAGTGGACGAATGCAACCTCTGTTCCCATGTTCCTGGGATTAAAGGCTTCCTTCCAGTTTTTTACTCACCAGCCCACAGGGCACTGAGCTTCCTTTGGTCTTGGTGCTCCCCCCTGGAGATTGTCCAGTGGAGGTGAAGACCTCCCACAACTTCATTCATTTGTTCCGTCAGCAAATGTTTGTGCCAGGCATGTTCTGGGTGCTGGAACAGAGTGAAAAATTAGTTAAGTGCATAAAAGTCCCGACCGAAATGAGTTCTCAGTCTGGTGTCTGGAGCTTATGTTATTTTAGAGAGTTCCCCGGGGTGGCATGATAAGCTCATGTTTATAAAGTACCTTAATAAAGACACTACCCTGGTATCACTCTTCTTTCTCAACTACATCTGGTCTGTAGTCACTATCACACTAACAGCCTATCCTAGATTACTGTAATCATGTGCTGTTCCATTCTGTTCTATTGTTGAAGTTTTGGGGTATGTGGCCCGTAGATAGCAATACTCCTCAGAATTGATGACAGCAAACACACCAGCTGCAACATCGTTTGGAATTGTTTCTGAGATGGTAATAATTTTAGGAGATGCTGTTTAAAAAAAGTAATATGGGTCAGTAATATAGTCAGTAGTACACTTAAACATGTTATGACCCTCTCTCCATTCCCTTCTAGTTAATATATATATAAAAAAAAAAATCCTTCTCCTCGGAGGCCTGGGGGTTTGTGAGCAACCACAGGGTTTTAAGCCATTATATTTGGAGTGTGCACGGTTAGCTCTCAAGGCGGCCCCCACCATGGGAGCAGAGGACATGACCCAGCAGGATGAAACTGACTTTTTCTCCTCTGAGACATACATTACTTTATGAGTGTATGTTTTTAGTCTCTCACTGGTTTTAATAGCAACAATACTAATAATTATGTGGCCCAGCCAGCATGGCTCAGCGGCTGAGCATCAACTTATGAACCAGGAGGACACGGTTCAATTCCAGATCAGGGCACATGTCAGGACTGTGGGCTCGTCCCCCAGTGTGGGGTGTGCAGGAAGCAGTCAATCAATGATTCTCTCTCATCCTTGACGTTTCTCTCTATCCTTCTCCCTTCCTCTCTTAAATCAATAAAAAATATTTTTAAAAAGAAAAAGAGAGGGGAAATGGGCCAAGGGGACGGCAGTCAGGTTCAGGAGGGGCTGAAGGCAGGCTCAGGAATGTACTGTGCTGTAGCCAGCAGGAGCCATTGTGGATTTTTCTATGTGGTCTGACATGATCAGGTCTGGGCTCCAGAAAAAACAGCTCTGGTGTGAAGGATGGATTGAAGGAAAAAGAGAGGGCATTCACTTAGGAACTCGCTGTAATAACGATTCACGTAAGAGACAGAAGGGTTGTGAGTGGGGCATTCTTACAGTTAAATGTAAATGAAAGTGAGGATGAAGGCAAGACTAAGAGCAACGTCTTAGATGTGGGAAAGAGAACGGGTTCAGGCTCCAGAAGCAGCTTGAAGGAGAGGGAGAGGCCCTCACTTGGTGCAGCCCGGCCACCCAGGAACAAGAGGCAGGGCCAGGAAGCCAGCCGCCATCAGGAAATCTGGTTTCTGGAACAGGCTGTCACCACAGAGCAAAGTGAAGACTCAGGAAAGATGCAAAGTGGCCCTAGAGCCCAGGAGCCAACCCAATGCCCTACTTTTAAATTTTAGTATTATTATTATTATTATTATTACTATTATTAAACAGAGGGCCTCTGGTGCCTTGGCCCTGTGACAGAGTGGCCCATCTATCCCCAAAGCCTCAGTGTTCTGATGGGCTCTCGCTTCTCAGGCAGGTTCTGAGGCAGAAGCATGAGCCTGGGGCACAGTTGTGTTTGGGGGTGCAGCGCCCCTCCCTCTGAACCACATCAGAACAAGTGGGAGAGCCCAGGGACTTTCTCCCCGGGGAGGTGTGCACCCTTGGCAGCATCCAGCCACACAGCCAATGTGGGGCCAGACAGACACGAACACCCTGGTCTGATCCTCCCTGACTTTGCTTCAGTTTTATTGCTGTTAAGTCCCGACAGCGTAAGCCCCGTTAGGTATCTCCAAGATCTCCAGTGTCCATGCCGAGAGCCTCCCCTGCAGGCCTTCAAAGCCTCTCTAGCAGAAGCATCTCTGATCCTTATAAAGGATTTAATTGCACAAAGATCGGAATCCCTTGATTCATTTTCAATTAGCACCGCAAGCTGTTTATTTCCACCCAAAAAGAATACTTTTCAGAAGCCCAAGCAGCCGCTCCCTTGGCAACTCACCCCCATCATTTTACTGCCACTCTCTTCAGGGACCCCAACTCCAAGTTTTAAAAGTGAGTGCCTTTTTTTTCCTCACATTTCTGTGGCTGCCACACCAAGATCGGCCTCCGTAAGCCCCCACACCCTGGCCCTTGGCCCTCCCTGTTGAGCACCCAACCCACAGATGAGCTGGGAAGTGGCCAGACCACAGCTGGGGAAGGTTGGCTGTGTGTGCCTGACCTTGGCAGCTGGGATGGTGTGTGCTGCTCAGAGGCCGGTGCTATAATAGCCTCAGTGTTGGAGGACAACGTGCCGGCCGAGGGCTGAACAAAGGGCCGCTTGTATGAGCTGGCCCGCATTTGCTGCTGTTACTGTCAGCTGGCTCCACTGGCCATCAGATCCTCCTGCCTCTCTCCAGCCCCTTCTCTTTGCTCCCAGGGACGGTTTCCAGGTCTGGACTTGGTATCCCCAGACACCACTGCCTCTTGCAAACTCCTGTTCTTAGTGTCAGGACCACATGACCAGACTCAGGACCACAGAGAAATACCACCATAGCAATGTGAATAGTGCAGCTCAAGTCTGCGTGTGCCAGGCATGTGTGTGCCCATGGAGTCCTCACTACAAGCCCAGAAGGTAGAGCTCACGCTGTTTACACGCATGAGGAAACTGAGGCTGGAGCCCTCCATTAACTGTGCGATGTTGCATTGCAGGCAAGTATAGGCTCTCGCCAGGGCTGCTGACTCCAGCGCTGAGCTGGTCACCGCCACTCTCCGCTTCTGAGTTCACTGATTTCATGTTTCTTCATTCACATTCTCTACTCCATTTGCCAGCCCTCAAGTAAGGCAGAGGGAAGACAAAAGCTACCCTCCTTTTGGTATTGAGAGTCCTTAAACTTTGGCCAAGGTGCAAATTTGGGAGAAACATGGAATAGACTGTCTCACCAAGCCAGAGACCAAACTTATCAGGGAAGGGTTAGAATAACAGGCAGAATCTAACAAGGTGGAGTTTCACAAGGATGGAGCCCTACATGGGGCTTCCAAACACCACGTGGGTAAATAGAGATGCCTGTGGAAACATCATGGGACAAACACCTGAGTCAACACTGATATTTGAAACAAGACTAACAATTACGGTGCTAAGAGCTAACATATTGCACATGTACTAGATACCAGCACTGTGCTACGTACTGTCCTTGTATTAACGAATCAAATCCCCATTTAAAATAAACCCATAACCTTGTGAGGTTAGGGCCATTAGTACTCCAAGTTCACAGAAGAGGAAACTGAAGCTCTGAAAGTTCTTAAAGTAATTCCCACAATCCCCTCACTACTAAGTGGCAGAGCTGAGGTTAGAGCAGGGGTGGGCAAACTTTTTGACTCAAGGGCCACAATGGGTTCTTAAACTGGACCGGAGGGCCGGAACAAAAGCATGGATGGAGTGTTTGTGTGAACTAATATAAATTCAAAGTAAACATCATTACATAAAAGGGTACGGTCTTTTATTTCAATAGTTTTATTCATTTCAAACGGGCCTGCGGGCCGTAGTTTGCCCACGGCTGGGTTAGAACCATGGGACCTGATTTCCATTCTGCTCGGGCGCCCTCTGACCTCTACAAGGTCATTAGATAACCTGTGCAATCGTGGACCGCATGCACTGTAGTTTCTAGAATGAGAAAAATGTGTCCCATGCTGCCCTGCACCACACCGGGCCAGGAGGCACGCTTTAGAGCAGTGATTCTCAACCTTCTGGCCCTTTAAATACAGTTCCTCATGTTGTGACCCAACCATAAAATTATTTTCGTTGCTACTTCATAACTGTAATGTTGCTACTGTTATGAATCGTCATGTAAATATCTGATATGCAGGATGGTCTTAGGCGACCCCTATGAAAGGGTCGTTCGACCGCCAAAGGGGCCACGACCCACAGGTTGAGAACCGCTGCTTTAGAGTCAGACAATCAGGTGAGGAGCTCATTCGGAGGAAAGTGGTCAGCACGGCAGAGGAGCCTGAGCCACATCCCACGAGGAACAGCTGAAGGAGTTGGCTACAGTTCCCTGAAAACGGTGCTTCATCATTTTCTTCAAATATCAGGAAGGCTCATTCGTGGAAAGTAACTGGGTTTGTTATCAGTGGCCAGAGGGTGCGAGTTGTAGGAAGACAGTCTTCAGCCCAGTGGTCTGTCAGATCTGGTCAAAGGGAGAGGGATAGGATTTGCACTTTACTGGAGGGGCTCTCACAGGCTGGACCACTACATGGCAAGGTGTAGTCATGGCAACCCCAAGAAGCAAAAGTACAGCTAAACAAGGTCCAGTAGCGTGCTCTGTACACAATGATTTCCCCATCTTTGAGGATGGTCTGTCCCCACCTCTCCATTCTCAGAAACTGCCCATTTATAACTATTCTGTACTAGTGACCCAGTGCATGGATTCGTGCACATTGAAAGGAAGTTAATTATAAGGTGGCCGGCGGGGCAGGACCGGGCGAGAAGGGCCGAACATGCCCTGGAGCCAACCTCCCAGGGTCCCTTTGGCAGGTGGGGTCCTTCAGCCTGGCCTGTGGGGATCGGGCTGAAACCAGCTCTCTGACATCCCCCCCAGGGGGCCTGGAGGGTGCGAGGGCA
>NW_006282748.1:818651-833259 GCF_000327345.1 Myotis davidii | reverse complement strand
TGCTGCAGAGGTGCTGTGGTACAGGGTGTGGAACACAAATGCAAATATGCAGTAAACCAGGTTCAGGGCCGACAGTGCCCCAGCAACAACATAACCCACGGTTGAAGGTGGGATCACGTGGCCCCGCGAGGAATCAGGCTCCCTCCTCTCTGGTTTTGGGGTGTGTCACCCAAGATCCACCGCTGCCAAGTCACTGCAGCTTGGCAACTCCTGTGTTGAGCGGCTGCCCGCGGGTGGTCAGTGCGCATCATAGCGACTGGTCAGACAGTAGGAGGGACACTTAGCATATTGGCCTTTTATACATAGATTGTCTGAGCCCTCCCTCAGCCCTCACCCCTGCTCCAACCACAGATGACAGGAACAGGGGCAGATGTATGACTTAAACAAAGCCATCAAATGCCCCATCCTGGGAATCTGAGCTTGGAAATGGACAGCAGTGGACAACACCCTAGTGACCAATCCTGTCTCCTGTAAGCCTGAGAGCCTTAGAGGAGCCATGGTTTGCCCAGTGGCCAGTGGAGCAATGAAATCCGTCTGCAGGAACAAACAAGGACACACACCAAGAAGAATGCTCCCGTCTGTGTGCCAGGCGCTATCTATCCGAGGCTGGCTACTCCCCTGACCCCGTATCCTTTTACAGAATATTCTTCTGGGAGCGTTGACACTTGTAACTAAGAGAACCCTGATTAAGATAGCAGCTGGCCAGTCAGGTCCCTCCACAGGGTCTACACCTGTTCCAGTACAGCCCTTTGAAGCTGCTTCCTGATAATAGTCTGCTTATTGAGATAAGACCCTGAAATATGGTTCGTGGGGCTTCTTTCTTCCCTCACTTGCCGGCCTTGAGGGGAGCAGAGGCCCGAGTGGTGTGAAACTTCAAGTCTGTGCCATCACAGATCAGAGAGAGCCTCTTGCCCTAACCGGGCACAGGCATTGACAGATTGCTGAGTGCAAAGGACACATAGAAAAGAAAACAGCTGATAACCAGACTCCTTTCCTTCCAACCTAGACTCTTGGAAATCCAAAGACAAAAGAGAAAGCCCTGAGGGGAAGGGAGCATAGAGGTCATGCTGTAATAAAGACCAAAAAGTAACGATGGAGACAAAGTGAAGGTCACCAGGACTGGGAGAGGGGACGGGCATGGTGGGGTCCATGACCTTGGGGACTCTGTGGCTAGAGGTAAGAAGATGAGAGCTGGTGCGGGGGATGGGGATTATTCTCAGAGAGGAAAGTCTGTGTTGAGAGGCATCTGAGCCCCTCGGGAGCCAATGGAGCGCCTGCAGACCATCCAGCCCTTCAAGGGAGCAGCTCTGGTGCCCAGGCTGGTCCACCAATCACTGGGCAGCCAGATGTTCTGTCCACAGCAGCCTGCACATCCCCTGGCTCATCCCGCAGCCAATGCTACAAGACTTTGCTAAGTCCCTGTCAGAATGAACCCACATGGCCCCTCTCTTATCAACTACCCTGGATGCTCTAATGTCCCTAAAACAGAAAACTGGGCCTTAGCCCTGGAGCGAAGCCATGGTGGTGTGTGAGCAAATGTCCTGGCCCCTGGGCTGGGTGGTACAGTCACTGGGGAGCCCCACCCACACTCCCATGCCCACCCCCAGTACACACAGTTCAACGGGTTCTAATGACTGGACTTAGAGACCATTTATGGTACATCTCCAGGGAAGATCACAAAGGAAGGACATTGAAGGTTGTGGGTACTGAAGAAAAGAATGACATGAAGTTGACTGGCCATTTTTCTGTTTGTGCAGAATGTACAAAATCATCATTTGGAATCTAATTTATATGTCTTGGGATTTGGGGACCTGAAGATATTCCACCAAATCTCATGGACAAGCTGTAAAACACCCGTTAAGTTGATAATTGTCTTAAAGGAATCACTCTGAATAAAATGACTTTTAAAATATCCACTTACTAAATCATCCCACAGTTTATTGGCTGTTACGAGGGAAAGTGTTAACAGGGTATATGACCTCCAAAATGAAATGCACATTTTTCTAATTAAGAAGCAGTATCATTTAGCAATTTTTTCAAAGATGATGTTTGTTAATAAAATTGGCATACTTCACTGATATTTTCAGTATTTTTAATGAACTAAATTTGAAACCATAGAGAAAAATCAACAAGATACTCAACATACCCAGGGGTTTCAAAAGATTTTATTTGCCTAGTAAGTAAGGCTTAAGTAATTACCCAATCTACTAAATGTTCCCAATACTGTTACAACATATCAAAGAGGCCATTAGTAATGAACACAGCCCAAATGAAATAGAATTAGAATAGTGTTATAATTCTCTTCTGCCCCAAACTTTTAACTTTCCAAAAGAGAAATTCAAACATTAAAGAAAAATGCTTGGATTACAAACCCATCTTCTTTTCCAAACCCTGATTCAGTAATTGGGTTTAACTTGGTTTTGTCCAAAGAAAAGAACACATTATTAGTCATTTTCACTGAAAAATGAGCACAAGTTTTACGTTAATATTCACTATTTTAGATTAAGATTGAATAAGGACTCCTTAAGTTAAAGTTATGACAGGTAAGCACAACTATCTCATCAGATCATCTTTATTCATTTGAGATTATAAAGATTTTTATTTATTCTAAATTGTTTCTATGTTGCCTTTAAGATTTAATTATACCGAATTTGATATTTAACTTTGTTTTTACTTTATCACACAAAATAAGGATAAGTATTGTTTCATGGAATAATATATCTCTGTATGTGTGAGTGCATGTGTGTGCACACATGTGCACATGTGTGTGTGCATGCAGCACTGGGATGAATCAGTGCATTCCATAAACATTGCTTTATTCAGTCCTCTCAGCCCTATCCTAACCCATCCATGCAAACAAGGGTGTGGCCAACATCAAAACAGACAGGTGTCCGTACAGCATAAGGAGGGTTACAGGGCCTCAGCATGGAGCTATCAACTTGAAATAATTTAATTGTCCTTATTTTTAAGTTTCAGCCATACTGAATTCCTTTTGGACCCCTATCTCCTGCCATGTGCTGATTCCTCTCTTCCCTTTTCTATCCCTTCTGCTTACCATCCTCTCCAAGTGCCCCCAAAACTCCAAGCGCACTCCCCGTTTCCATAGCATATCCAAAGCCACTCAGAACCTCAGTTAAATAAACGTAGGCCCACTTCCCTCCAGCAGATTGCTCCTTCTTTACAGTTTCCACTCCCAGTTTCCCTCACTCCCGGGATTCAGAAATCATTTCCTCATTCATAAATCTCCCTGGAGTCCAGCCAGCGTGGCTCAGTGTTGAGCGTCGACCTATGAACCAAGAGATCATGGTTCAATTCCTGGTCGGGCACATGCCTGGGTTGCGGACTCCATCCCCAGTGAGGGGCGTACAGGAGGCAGCCAGTCAATGATTCTCTCTCATCATTGATATTTCTATCTCTCCCTCTCCCTCCCTCTCTGAAATCAATAAAAATATATATTTAAAAAATAAGAAGAAGAAAAATAAATCTCCTTGGAACCCTCCTCCACTGACTTCCTATTTGACTCCACCGACTCACTCCAGCCTTGTTTCTCTTTCCTCTTTCTTACCAAACCCTGCTACCATGTCCCTGTACAATCATCAGTCTCCTGTGAACAAATATGCCTCCAGCCAGGACCGCTTTGGGAAGTTTCCCTCTTCCACCAAGATCTTAAACTCCCCCCCCAGAACTGTTTCCTCCTCGACCTCTCCCCCAAATGCTCTACAAGTAATACTTAATGAGCACTTGACTCACATTGATGCCAAGTGCTTGACATAGATTATCTCACAATAGCCCAGCAAGGTAGATTCAATTAGCTCCTGCATTTTACTGAAGAGACAAATCAGGTTTAGAAACAAAGTAATTTTCCCACTCATGCAGCTTCAAGTGGGGCAGCTGACAGTCAAGCTCACTCCTCTGCCCTAACACCCTACATGCCCCCCTCTCTCCCACTCTGTTGTGTGTAAGATTGCACCTTCCACTCAGATCACTCCCTAGTGAAATTGGAGCAAAGCAGAAAAAGGGGGAAAGAAATATGATCTTCTGAGAACTCTCGAGCTGCAGGAAGACAGGGAGTTGGCGTATTCACTGCTGTCTGTATCCCAGAACCCCTGAGTCCTGAACACAACACATACAGGGGCTCAGACTTCACTGTGGAGTAAATGGATGAAGGAAATTCAAATTCCTACCTGAGTTCCTCTTTCAGCAGTAAGAGCAACAGTGAGGGTCTTTGTATACAGTGCACATGCATACCTATTGCCTGATTCGAGACACAACAGCCACAGTGTAGGTTATCATCCCATTTAATGACACGAACTGTCTTAGACGGCTTGGGCTGTTATAACTAAACTAGTGGCCTGGTGCACAAAATTCGTGCACATTAAAAGGGAATTAATTAGAGGAAATATTTTAATATTGCTATTTGCCCTTTCTCTATAATAGAAGTGTCAGAGATGAAAGAAAATTAGTGAAATGTATATGAAAATCTCCCTCCTGTCAGAGTCTGGGGCACACCGCAGGACCCAGAGTCAAGTCCTCGCCCACCCGTGCATGCCTCGAAATCGTGTGACACCCAGACCAGGCCAGCCCCATTCCCATCAAGCCTCGCAGGGCAGGGGAACAGCCTCAGGTCCCCCAACCCTGGCACGAGAGCATGATGACCGTTTGCATATTAGCTCTTTATTATAACTAAATATCACAGACAAGCTTAAACAACATAAATTTACTTCTCCCGGTTCTGGAGACAAAGGAGTCCAAGAACTGGCAGAGTCAGTCTTCCTGGCCTGCAGACTGCCTCCTTCTTTTTGTGTCCTCACATGACAGAGATAGAGAGGAAACAAGCGCTCTGGCATCTCTTCTTATAAGGGCACTAATCCCAGCATGGGGCTCCACCCTTATGACCTCATCTAAACCTAATTACCTCCCCAAATACCATCACATTGGAGCTCAGGGCTTCAACATATCAGTTTGGAAAGGGGAAACAAACATTCAGTCAATAATACCTACTATGTGTGAAATTCTAGGACAAAAGCTAGTGATGTGAAGAAGTATAGCTATGTTCCTCATTCATTCATCCATTCATTCATCCATCCATCCATCCTTTCAACAAGTACTTATTTATTGAGCAACTGTTCCATGTCAGACACTGGGAATTTAACAACGAACAAGACAAAGTCCCTGTCCTCATAAAGATTGTTATTTTTTAATTTTTCATGAATTTATTGGGGTAACATTGGTTAATAAAATCATATAGATTTCAAGTGTACAGTTCTATAATACATCACCTGTGTATTGTAGGGGTGGGAAACCTTTTTTCTGCCAAGGGCCATTTGGATATTTATAACATCATTCATGGCCCATACAAAATGATCAACTTAATTAGCCTGCCATATTTGGTCAAACATTTAATTAACTCACCCATCATGCCTTGGCAGAGCCAGACCAAATGATTTCATGGGCCTTATATGGCCCATGGGTTGGACATTCCCCACCCCTGGTATTTTGTATTGTGTTTACCACCCAAAGTCAAGTTTCCTTCCATCCCTATTTATCTCCTCTTTTCCCTCTTCAACTTCCCCCAATCCCTTTTCCCTCTGGTAATCACCATACTATTGTCTGTGTCCATGAGGGATTATTTTTTTAAAGACTAATGGAGAAGGCAGAAAAACAGATAAGAAAATATATTTATAATACAATGCAAATGAGGGATAAGTACTATTATCTATAATAAAGTAGGAGAGAGATAAGGGCTATTACTTTACACAGGATGGTAACATGAGCAAAGCCTGGAAAGACCTAAGCAGTCAGGGAAGCTAAACACATTCCTGGATGACAGGGTTGAGGCAGGGGGAGAGCAGTGCCCAGGCACAAACATGTGTGCACTTGGCTTGCTTTAAAAACAGCCACAAGGGAGGATGGTGGAGTGTGGTTTCATGGAAGAAGAGTCATAATAGCCCTGCCCACGAGCCCACAAAATGATTTGGTACACTTTATTGTCAACTGCTAGAAAATTATATTAATAAATACACAAGTCTATGATTGCTGCCAATACCAACGGTACCCTCAGGGTGTGCAAAGCATAACTTTCACAAATCTAAGTGTGGCCCAGGGCAGGAAATGAGACTGAGGAGAGGTTCAGACAAGAGATATCAATTTATGAGTCAACAGCCTACAGATGTCTTGAACATTGTAGATCTGATGAGATGACCTGGGAGATGAGTATAAGCTGAAGAGAAAAAGTTCCAGACAAAGCCCATCCACACAATTATATTGTTTATTAAAATTTGTTATTTGGGCCTATTTTCTTCATATTTATACCCTGGGAACACAGAGAGACAAAGTGTGATGCTGCAACTGAAGGCGAAACCTTTTCGTTATTCATGTGCTCAACTGGAAATTCATTTACAGCCCATGCCCCTCTCCTCCAAAACCAAAACAACAAAGCAAACAATTTTCAAGAAATTCTACTTCAAGCTTAGAAAGTTGTTTTACTTTGGGTAACTTTAAATATCCGTAGATGCAGCCATATTGTTAATTATCAGGGTTGGGTTTTTTTTCCGTTGTAATAGATAAGTTTTTCTGACAATCAGCCAATTTTTGTTATTATTGACTATCAGAGGCTTATAATGGGTTTGGTTTATTAAGATGATCACAATGAATATCTCTGAGCTCTCAATTCCAGATGATAGAACACAACTTATTGGCCATGTGTCTGGATAAGCACAGATTAACTTAATGTAGGTTTACTCATCAGTATTATCACTATAATGTGTGAGCATCAGTGAGGAAACAAGAGATGGCTCTGAGTCACATAAAATAGTCCATGAGTTAACTTGTGTACTCCATTATCATTTTCCACTTCTTAGTCCTAGAGGAAATCTCAGAATCAAAGAATTGAAGAAAGGGAACCTAGGACTTACATAATACAAAAAGATCTCTTCCCTTGTGCCAATGTGGAACTACCGGTGGTGGTTATGTGGGATGCTGTGTTGAGAATGACAGTGAAACAACATCTGAGCTTAGCAGAAGGAGTACCCTGCCAATCACAATGTCTGCCATGGGCGTGTGAGAGGAAGGCAATGGCCCAAGACGGGTCAGTATTTGCTGTACCTTATCTAGTCCAACTCCCTCCCTCGTAGCAGTGGTTCTCAGCCTGGCTGCATATCATGATCATTTAGGGAGAATAAAAATATCTCCATGTCCAGGCCACACCAGACCCGTGTCTTGAGTGTTCAATGCCCACTGCCATTTGGCTGAACTAAGAGTTAAGAGTCAGGAGGTAGGGAGCTCAAGGAGAACGAATCGTCAACAAGCGCAGCAACAATGAGCTAAACCACAACCGCCAACGTGGCCGTTCTTCCTTTGTGGAGATGCTCGGGCGGGAAGCCACGGTGCTGGGTTATAGGACGTGGGGAGTAAGCTCCAGGAAAAGCAATATTTGGGTCCAGCAGGTTCAGAAATCCTTACTCGGGGAGAGAACTCTACTCATCGACTCATTCACTCTGCTAAGAGGAATCACAAATGGGAGGCAGAACTGATTCCTGGGAAAGAGCAGGAGGCTGAAATGAAAGCAATAAGCGGGAAATTCTGGACACTGATGAACCAGCATGTGTGTTTGTATTTTGTCCCTGAAACAGGCAGACCTTTGAATGTCAACTCTGTTCAAAGCGTCTGTTTGCCACATGTCCCACCAGTGAGCACAGGGAAAAGGAAAAAAGAAAGTGGAATTTTAAGAAGTAGGAGCCTTCAAGGCAATTGGTCAAATGCCCCTTTTGCCTGCTGCCAGACATCTACCTTTCATGTAGTCACAGCCGCTTGGAATGAAAAACACTGACCTGCAAAGATCACTTTATGGTTAACAGTCCCACAGGCGACCTCGTTGGAATAATTTTGCCATCATCTGGGAGCCGTGTTTTCTAGCCCAGCACTGAGATAATTTAAAATAAATGACCACTGCAGTGTATGTGTGCCATGTTACGGTGGGGAGTAATTCCTAGGGGAAGGTAGATGTTTAATGGAGCAGCGAAACATATGATGAGCTGACACTTGTTTTATACAAAAATTCTGGGCTTTATACAAACGTATCATTAAGTTGCACATATTTGTTGGGAGTGAGTTTTTGCTCTATAACCAATCCCAGCTTGTGAAGACCTTGGAGAATTTTCTTGATTTGAAAATGCATTTAATGATCTGTAAAGGGCAAACGGAAAGAAAAAAAAACACGCCAAAATCCACTACAAATAATAATTTCCATGTTCGACATGGGGAAATAATAACATAGCGTTAATCATTAGGCTTTGTGTTTATCTGGACTCTTTCTCCAAGGAGGTTGCATGATTCTACAGCAACGTAGAATAAATACAGTGGGGCCTTGACTTACGAGTTTAATTCGTTCTGAGACCGAGCTCGTTAAGGAGCTCATTAACTCAAATTACTCTGTCAACTCAAAGCAAAAAATCAGCCGAGAGACAGCTGGTATCTCAAAAAACTCGTTAGTTGGGACACTCATAAGTCAAGGCCCCACTGTAGTCACTCCCCAAGTCAGCCACTGCGCAGACCATGAGGGAGGGGGGATTCTCTGTGTGTTTACCTCTCTCTCCTCCTGACTCTGAGCTCATTCTTCCCTTTTCCTATTTTTCTGACATGTGTTAAATCCCAGTTTCGGCTAGCTATGGCAAAACTGACATTTCTTGACTACCTTGCTCTAAACTCATTCTTCTTTTCAGGTAACCAATATGCACTGGCTCTCATTACTCTAAGAGAAAATTTCAGAATAATCTTGGGTAGAGTTCCTACACTCACTTTGAAACTGCAGACAAGCCAGAGATTCCTTTGTTGAATCTGATTCTGACTCCCTCAGGGCCCTGAGAGCGATGAGATCTCCAAAGACCCATTCCCCGGGTGCCCTACAAGGCCACATCTCTCAGGCAACCTAGTTTGGCCAGATGTAAATCCATGCAGTGGGACTTCACATTGTATTCCCTCATTTGATTCATCACTGACCTTTGATATTTCTTTCTCTGTGACATTGTCAAAATCTGTCATTGCTTCCACAGTCAATTCTACACTGGCAGTTGGGAAGTAGGTGGACCTATACCTACCTAAACATGTGCGAGGCCTGAGTAGTCAATCATCTGATCCTTCAAACCAGTACCCTTTGAATATTTGTTTACTTATTTAACAGAAGTAAAAAGGAACTCATTTTCTACAGAGTGTCCCAAAAATAGGTATACACACACTTTGGATAATTATAAAAGCAGTGTTTATTAAAGTACATTTCATTTTCATTTAATAGCTATCAGTTGTGTGTATACATTTTTTGGGGGGATACCCTATATTAATAAAAAGTGCATGCTTTCTATGTTTAAAAATGAAAGATCAATGACTATGGTCTTCAGAACCAGAAAATACATCAGAAGCAAAATGAACCACGTAAAGATGTGGACAATAAAATGTCACTCTAAAATAAATGACTTATTCCTAACAAACAGTTCCACCTCATGTATTACTGAGTTTCAAAACAGCACATCACCACAAATGCCAGCTTCCCACAACTGTCCACAGGAGCACGTCTCAGCTAGAACATGCCATTCACACACGCATGTTGCAATGACATGCCAAGATGGCCGTGCGGAGTGGCTCTTGGCTTTCTACTCTGAATTTAACTGTTTTAGTGGGAGCAGAACCAGTTTACCTTTGGCCAGTTCTGGAAGGCATCCTATGGAGACCTGCGTTACACTGAGCCACATTTCCAGGTCGTTCTCATTTACAGAGTGGCACCTGGACAGATTCCAAATCAAGAGCAACCTAAATCTCTCCCTGCCCCGAGCCCAAGATCCGTCCATCTGCCATGAGGACAGCTGCTGACTTCTCATCATCCCCTTCATCAGTGAATGGAAGTTCCTGCCTCCATTTCCTAATCTAGGATTCCCTTGTCCTGATGGCCATTCACTCTGAAATCCAAAATGGGCCTCCTGGTGCTTCATACAGTTTGTGAGGAAAGAGGTGACAAAGAAAACCCTGTTCCCGAACCAAGGAAGCTGCCCGCCTGTGTGGGATTTTGTGAGCGTGCAGCCTGGAGAAACGGGAATTAGCGATCACTGACAGCCGTTCGCTGGCTCCATTACACCCCCCACCCAGGGGACAGAGTGGGAGGTCTTGGCCACTGGGAGGAATCTAGAGCCCTGATCTCTGAAATGAAAAGAGGGAGAAATAAACTGATGAGCTAATAATTCCATCCATTATATGTGTGTCTTGGGAGGAGAAGAAATAGCTCCTGCCTCGCAAAGTGAGGTAAATCCATCAAGGGTCTCTCTGGGATGAGCCTACTTAGAAATAGGTCACTTGCCTCAGAAACACAGGCAGAGCCTGAGCTGCGTGAGTCCCAGGAGCACGCGTACTGGCCAGAGCAACAAGAAGAGAACGCAGACGGGATCCTGCCTCCGACAGCCGACTGGTCGCCCATCGGCAGCTGCCTCGCCTCTTTGAGCCTTTTTCCTCATTTGTCACCGAGGAAGAAAAATCGTGGTCATCTCCTGAACATGCGCTTTGAGGTGTTAGGAAAAAAGAATATGTGTCATAAGCCAACTCTGTTCTCCATAACCTACCACATTTAATTGGCACATCACTAAGGGACCTCAATTAATTCTCTTTCATCTAGCCACCTTTAATGCAAAGAAAAACACCAAAGTTGGTGGTTCTACTGAAAAGGAAAAAAAAAGAATGTTGTTACCATATCAAAACACCTTCCTGGGGAAGCAGGGATGAAAGCACCAGCGCTCCTGTCTGTCACTGAAACTCTCTACCCAAGTCGCTACCCTCGTCACGGGATTCTGAAACTGCCCCAATGTGAAATGGGTACAGAGGCACGTCTCCTGCTCTCCTCCCTCCCAGCTTCATCCGGCCTCGGCCTCACTCCTCCATGCACCCCCCTCGGCTGAGATGCCTTTGGGGAAGAGCCCCTTCCGTCTCCTTCCCCACCTCTCTGGCTTAGGGAAGGACAGCCAGCCAGGAGCACGGCTCCATCAACCCGAGCCTGCCTCTGCTCGCCTCCTGCCCCCCCTCCTTGTGCCCAACACTGGGAAGAGGATTGTCTGGCCTAATTAGTCTGAGCAGAGACAGTCGTTTGGGCCATGTTTCTAGGGAAGGGCTGAATGGGAGGGAATGGTCACTGCACCTTAAAAGCAAGAGCCCTTAGCCCTTATTCCCTCTCTCGGAGGCCCCCTTCTGGCTCCCCTGTGCTCACGGGGCCCAGGCAGGGGCTGGTCCCTTAGGGCACACCAGCCAGCCTCACTGTCTTCTAGGCCAAGAGGTCACAAAATCTTTCTCTCATAGTGTGTGTGTGTGTGTGTGTGTGTGTGTGTGTGTGCGTGCGTGTGTGTGTGTGTGTGTCCCCACACACCCCTTTGCCTCCATCCCTATCAGGCTCCCTGTTACTCGCTCCCAGACAGCGATCGGGGCCATCCTGCATTCTCTGTCTCCTGTGGAGAAGCAGTTTAGAGAGTAGTTATGAGATCAGGCTTTTGGGGCCAGACTGCCTGGCTCTGCCTCTTACCGGTTTCATGGCCTTGAAAACCTATTCCCTGTGCCTCAGTTTCCTAATTTGAAACACTGGCAGTTGAATTATTGTCTCCACCTCATTTCAGAACATTGTCCTGTCCAGCATTCAATAAATATTCCACACACACGTTAGCTCCCATGACCCTGGGTAGCACTCATGATTCTCTCCAAGTCCTTGTGGCTGGGTAGGATAGATGGCTCAGGGACCCTAGCTTTTCTATCTTACCCTCACATGCAGCTGGTGACAGATACACCAGGGCCTGCCCTCAGGCTCTCTCTCCCCTAAATGCCCTTCCTTATGCAGCAGCCAGGGTTTGGGTTTGGGGGTAGAGAATAGCACATAGGCCCAAAGCCAAAATGGCACGAGCCCACCAGACTTTACCAAGCTTTCTCCGAGGTTTCAGTCGGCACATTTATTAATAAAGAGGTTCTTTATTCTCATTCATCTATCCTTCTCTCAGGAAATCGCTGGGTGTCAGGGGCAGGGGTCATTATTGGAGGCCAGAATTGGGTAGTCATCAGTCCTGGTCATAAAAGCAGCAAAAGACCCGCACGTCCACGGCTTGTCCTCCGCGGGCTAGGCACGTGAACACCTTCTACATCCTGGGACCAGAGATAAGCCAGGCTTGGTCCTGCCTGTGAGGAGCTTGTTGTCTATCAGGGAAGAATATTTCTCTATAGAAGGTTCTATGACTTCAGCAAGAATCGGAATCCCCTGTGGGGCTGGTTAAAACACACACCTCGGGCTCCAGCCTCACTGTTTCATCAGCCAGTCAGAGGCCTTTGAATTTGCATTTCTTTTTTTATTATTATTTCTCTTTAATATTTAATAGGGGAAATGATTTAAGCTCAAATCTCATCTCCAAACGCCCAAAATACCTTTGCAAGAAATAAAAACTTTTCATTTAAAGTACATTTTAAGAAGTCATGAGTTAATAAAAACAGTACCAGTTATATTCTGAAGACAATTCCTTTGACATGTTTTCCTTCTCTGAAAAACAGTTGTTGAGAAGCATAGTTTGAAGGTAAGATATCTGTTATATTCCCATTTTCCTAGTGAGCTATCAAGACAATGTTTCAGACCAAATCACTGAAAACCTACTATATTATTCAAATTTAATGATTAGCAAGGGAAGGGGATGAATCCTATGAAGTGATCGTATTTTCTTTCCTTTCATGGCAAAGTCGTTCTCTGCATTCCCTCTCCTCCCCTACCACTGCCCTCATAATTTAGGGTTTCTAACGATCTCCAGAGTGAGGGTATCCAATGTTTCTATGGTAATGTCACCTCTTGAACTTGCATTTCTAACCAGCTTCCAGGGGATGGCGATGGGGATGCTGCTGCTCTGGGGACCACAGTCAGAACCACCGCTCTCCTGTGGTGAGAGCAGGCACAGAAAGCCAGGAGAGCACAGATCATGCCAGTGTGCTTCTTCTGCGCTGCTACAACAAGCCCATCATCTCCTCTCCTTGCGTGACACTTTCTCCCCCTGATATCTGTGAGCCAGCATCTCAGATCAGCACTCAGAAAGCTCAGAGACTGAATCCCCTGCCCTGGAGCATTAATGAGTAGCAGAAATCAAATTAAGCCTTTTCATTTAACAGTGAATCAACCAAAGCGCTTGGGAAAGATGTGACATTTACAAGAACATTTGCATTTTTGTACTAAAATATTTTAAAACTTCACACTGTATTATCAAATATATTTCTGGGTGGAATTCAACACCACATTTTATGGAACTCGGTATCATATGTTTTGTTAAACCTTCTGTTCTTGAAATATCTGAGTTGGACTAGAATCAAGGCAAGAAAGGTGACTCAGCCCTGGACAGTTGCACCGTTGGTTACAACGTCATCCTGTACACCAAAAGGTTGTGGGCCGGCAAGTGTGGGGCAGTGATTGAGCATCGACCCAGGAGATCATGGTTCAATTCCCAGTCAGGTCACATGCCCCAGTTGTGGGCTCGGTCCCAGTAGGGGGCATGCAGGAAGCAGCTGATCAGTGATTCTCTCTCATCATTGATGTTTCTATCTCTCTCTCTCTCCTGCTGCCTTCCTCTCTCTGAAATCAATAAAAAAACATTTTTTAAAAGGTTGTGGGTTCAATTCCTGGTTGAGGCATGTACAGGAGGCAATCAATTGAAGTTTCCCTCTCACATCAATGTTTCTCTTCTTTATGTGCACAAACATGGTGCTATTGGCAGTCGAGAGAAATATAAACAAATGTAAAGATGCAGTATCAAATCATACTGGCATGAAATTCACCGTGGTTCATGCTATACTACTGTAATAATTTTGTAACCACCTCCTGCTAGTGTTGCAGTAAACTCAAGTGTTATGTACATTTTGCACGTAGAATTTTGGCTACACGGGGATCAGGAGTCCCTGTGTTGTTCAAGGGTCAACTATACTTGTATTTTAGTCTTTTCCTCCCAATAGTATAAAAGCATCTTGCAAACAAGCTGTGTGTTGTACTCATCTTGGCATCCCTCAAGTTCCTAACATGGGGTTTTCCCTCAGCAAATGTTTACTGAATAGATATGAGCTTCCAGAAGCTTCTCCAGATGGTCCTCTCGTCTACTGTGTTGGTCCCAAGAAAAGTTACCTCATTCCTTACCTTCTGCTTCTGAGCCACGACTAACTCAGGCTCTGAATGAAGCTCATTCCTTACCTTCTGCTTCTGAGCCACGACTCACTCAGGCTCTGAATGTTCTTTTTTTAAAAAATGTATCTTTATTGTTGAAAGTATTACAGACATGCCCTTTTTTCCACATTGACCTCCTCCACCTCACCCCTACCCTACCCCTGCCCCAGGCCTTCACCACACTATTCATTGTCTGTGTCCGTGGGTTATGCATATCCTACATAATAAAAGGGTAATATGCAAATCGACCGAATGGCAGAATGACCAGTTGCTATGACATGCACTGATCACCAGGAGACAGACACTCAATGCACAGAATCAGGCTCCCTCCTGTCTGGATCGGGCCTGTGGGGATCGGGCTAAAACTAGGTATCCAATGTCCCCCAAGGGGTCCCGGATTGCGAGAGACTG
>NW_006282748.1:810293-818428 GCF_000327345.1 Myotis davidii | reverse complement strand
GAAAGTATGCTTTCCAGACGCCAAGCAGTTCTTCAGTTAAACAAACCGCCCCTCTCCCGGGAGCCTAGGGCCTCTGATTGAGAGGCAGGGAGGCGGGCGCACAGACAAAGGGCTTTACTCCTAAACACATTCCCGTTTTTTAAAAATTTAAAGAGCCAGCCAGACACTCTGCCTCCCTTATGACAACTGTTTCCACTGACCTGGTGGGGATCGACTGGCTAATATTATTGGCATAATAAAATTAGCATCATTGATATTTGCACTTCCATGACTCCTTACAGTTTATTAAAACATTGCAGGCACTGTCTCACTTAAGACTCATAAACCCTATACCAGGAATTATGATCCCCATTTTACAGAGCACGAAACTGACACGCAGGTTGCTAGCGAGGACTGACCACCTGTTCTTTCCAGCCACACCTGGTTAAGGCGAAGGCCTCCCACACAGGACCCTGGGTAAGCACTGTGGAGGCCGCAGGCTCGGGGGTCAGACACACGGGACCCTGGGTAAGCACCGGGGAGGCCGCAGGCTCGGGGGTCAGACACACGGGACCACGATGGCAGCTCGCCTCTCCATAACCTCGGGCAGGTACTTGTTACTTCACTTGGTAGCAGGCTTGTAATTTGTATAATGAACGAGAGAATACCCACAGCGTTTTCCTCGGGATTAACTAAGCTTGTGAAGCGGTTAATACAGGGCGGGACCCAAGACAAACCCTTAACGAATGGAATGGTAGTTCTTCATATTAGTACAGGCTTTATCGATGAGCAGTAGCACATCACACATGGCACAGTTCTCCATAATTATGGCTTCTACCTAAATCCACAGCCTAATGGACAAAACATCTGGCAGTTTTCTCTGGCTGAGAGTAAACACTAATTTCAAATGACACATCTGTACTAAACCACTGTACCTCAAAGGGAACGCCAATATTTTTTCAAGATTATGTATTTTGGTACCGAAAGTACACAACACTGATCAAAGTTGGGTTTTATTTATTTTAAAACGCCCTGTGTTTTAAAATTTTCACCAATAAACCATGTCCACTAGGTTAGCCCGTATTTCACTGCACACTTCAGTAATGTTTACGCATTAATCATCCACCTTCAGTTTGCCCCCTCCGTATGTATTATGCCTGTATTTTATTATTTCCTTGGTCAACTTAGTGTTTCAAAGGCTTTTCAGAACAACTCAGTTACAAAACTATGCTTCCTGGTGACACTTAAGATATAAGGTTTTAACCCAGTGGTGAAGTAATTTTAATTATAAAAACAAAAGCATGAAATGGAATCCTAGAGACAGCTGAACAAATCTTTAATTATCCAGCCACCTAGTAAATCCTTTCTCTCTTCCTCCTCGTTCAGTGTGCGGGCCTGGATATCATCTCATTAAATCAACAGCTCAGATGTGCACATAAATGTCTTGCACCAAATACGCATTTCTCTTTCCACCTCTCTCCCAACAGCTAAGCCTTTCTCACATAGTGGCAACATCAAGTTAAATCAGGAGCAAGAGTAAAGAAGAAAAGCAGGTAGCAGACGCCAAAAAAAGCAACTGCAGCTGGCGCCTCAGGCCAACAGTCCCCAGGTGTCAACAGGAGATTGTGCAAATGCTCTGTGCGTGCGTGTGCGCGTGTGTGTATGTGTATGTGTGTGTATGTGTGTGTGTGTGTGTGTGCGTGTGTTCAATTTAATAATTATTGAATTCTTCTCATTTACTAGGAATATATTCTGCACTAAGCTACATGCCTGGTACATACAAGTCTTAATAGATGTTAATCAAATGAATCAAGGAATTACAAATATTCCACTAAAATCACATATCCTGTGCATGTTATGATCCTACTTTGCATTTATGTTTAAGAATTTGTTTTGGGGCCCGACTGGCATGGCTCAGTGGTCGAATGTCAACCTATGAACCAGAAGATCACAGTTTGTTTCTTGGTCAGGCCACATGCCCAGGTTGCAGGCTTGATCCCCAGTGGAGCCATGCAGGAGGCAATAAATCAATGATTCTCTCTCATCATTGATGTTTCTCTCTCTCTCTCCCTCTCCCTTCCTTTCTGAAATCAAAAAAATATATTTTTAAAAAGTAATTTGTTTTGACAATTAAGAGTCTTAACAATTATACTTTGTTCAAGCCCAAATACCATTCAGATTAGATATGTGCTTCTTATAGCAGCTTCTATATGTCATCTGTCCATGCTAATCTTCATCCTTTACCCCAAGGGCTTGCCAAAGTTTTTGCAAGACATGAAAATGCATGTCTCAGCTGGAAGAAAAATGGAGACTGTGCTGACTGATATACTGAGAAGGACGAACCAACACTCTCACTTCCCTCAAACCCATGACTCTGTGGACTGAGTTGTCAATGGTTCCCAGCTGTGAGCCCTCACGCTCCTCTGAGCTGGGCCCAGAGGAAGAGGCCCAGAGCCTGTGTCTTGCAAATGGCTTGCATTGGCAGGAAGAAACAGGGAATTTGCTTTGGGGCGTCCTGATCACTGTTGCCCCTGGGAGTCCTTGGATACCGTTGTGGGAATAGACCCTCACTGAGGAAATAAGGAATTGGCTCCAAAGTCACTTTGAAAATACACAACTGCTATTGGAGAGAGAAGTGAGTGTAACATCTTTCTCCTGGAACTGACTTGCAGATAGGCGGGAACTTTAGTGTCATCCTGGGGCTGCCTCGCACTACGACACAGCTGGAATTGATCATTATACTCCCGTAAAAAACAAAACAAACAAAAAAAAAACACCTCACATAAAAACCAAACCATCATGTCCCTCATTTGTCCATTTAATTATCAGGCTTTTTTCTTTTAATAATCTTTCATTCTCACCATCTGGAATTGGCACCTGAGAGATGGTCAGATCTTTAATATCTTCCTCTGAGTTGGTAAAATGGGATGAATTTCTCCGGGATTGAAATTAATTAATTTGGGGATGCAGTTTTTCTTTAATTACAGATCCGAACGTCTCAGGATTTTTAATGAGCAAAAGAATTGCGTTCGGAGTCAGAGGGGTTCAGCCAGACTTGGGCCTTCCGACTTCCTGAGAAGAACGTAAATGAGTTCTCCCCTCCCTGTCGGAAAACAGATGGCTGCTCGCTTCCCACAAAAAGGACTCCGGTTCCTCTCCACTGATTAGCGAGTGTGTTTTAGATAAGCTGCCTGTGCTCTGTTCCCAGGATCTAAACTGAGAAAGAGGCCTCACTCTCACCATGACGGAGACTAGGCCGAGCCCTGCAAGTGTGCAGTTCAGTGGGGAGCTGGGTCAGTTAGAATCCAGTGGTTCTCAACCTTCTGGCCCTCTAAATACAGTTCCTCATGTTGTGACCCAACCATAAAATTATTTTCGTTGCTACTTCCTAACTTGAACGTTGCTACTGTTATGAATCGTCATGTAAATATCTGATCTGCAGGATGGTCTCAGGCGACCCCTGTGAAAGGGTAGTTCGACCGCCAAAGGGGTCGCGACCCAGAGGTTGAGAACCGCTGAGTTGGATGGAGGGCCCTGACCACAGACTGATAGGCAGACAACACATGTGATGGGTGGTTAAGGAGTTTCAGAATGGGCTTGTGTTGCAGGAGGTATTCTGGTCCACGTCTCACAAAGGCCTGCTTCTGCCCCACACAGTCGGGCACTTAGCACCAGGCACCCCGGGGCTGCCAAAGGTGAGCCAGAGAACCAAGCCCCGCGGAGCCGCGAGGGAGCCCAGGATGGCGTGACCTCCCATCTGCCCACGTCCTGACCCCCGGGCCTCGGCTTACCTGCTCTGTCCCGCTGGCTGTGCCTTCAGATAGCCCTGGGTGCCGATGCACGGAGCAGACTTCAGAGGGGAGAGGTGGCGTCCGCCCGGCTCCGGGTCCGGGACTGTTTGCAGAAGCTCTTCCCACGCGGGAGAGAGAAGGCCGGGCGCGTGGTCCGCTGGCACCGCGGCGGGCTCATCCCGGCTCTCCGCGTGGCTTCCGCGCCGTCTGTTCGGCTGCCTTCCCCCCGAGCCTTGGCAGGGAGGCCCACGCTGGGTTTCATCCTAACTCCAGACAACCAGGTGTTCCCTACCTGCGTGGAACCTGTGCGAGTTGTGACTCCAAGGGGCGTCATGGGATGAACCAGAAAGAAAGGCAGGAAGGCGCCACGCTGCGCATCAGAACGAGCCTCCCTGACGCTGGGCCGCGGTGGCCATTGGCCGGAGCTCCAAGTCCTTCTTTTCTTTTCCGGGTGAACCCTGTTGCGTTTGATCCAACTCCCACCCAAACTTCTCTTTAACAAAATGATGTTTTCCAAGCCCCAGCTGGTGGCAAACGGAACGGCAGTGCAAGGGGAGACCCCTGGGTGGGCGCCTTGGTCTGGATCTCCCTCTGGCCCTCTATTCCCTTTTCCGTCCCTCCCTGCCTTCCTTCTCAGCTCTGCCTTCCGGGTTCCAGCCCTTGGTGGGTTCACTTTGGGGGCCTCCTTCCTGCTTCATTTCCTAGATGTTTTCTCATCGTTTCCTGCCACTCTCCCTCACGCAGCTACCCCCTCTCTCTGTTGCCTCTCATTTCTTCCTTCCTGCCTCTCCTCTTTCCTCTGTCTTCTTGCCTCTTCTCAGTCTTAATGTTGAGAGGAGCTACAGTCCCACAACCAGAGTGAGATTCCAAATGTTAGCACCTGGTACCACACAGGCACCGACTCATCAGAACAGGTGCCAGCCATTGAGCTAAGCGGGATCCGGAAGGTTCCCAACTCTGCACTCACCAGTGGGCTGTGGGAGGTGGGAGACGGGCTGGGGGGCCAGGGCCTGAAAGCCCTTGGAAGGCGGTGGCTGATGACTATCACACTAGCAATTCAGAGCTACTTCCATCTTTTCATGATCAACAAGAAAAACGGCCCCTGACATCCGGGAGCTGGGCTGGTTCCATCTGCCAGGCCTTGGTGTTGCAGGGAGCTGGCTGGCACAGGCGTGCACAGCGAAGCCTGTTGAATATAAGCTATTTTACAGAACAGCACCAGACAGGGCCACTGTATGACTAGGGAGGGTAAAAGCAAAAACAAGACCACTCCACAATCATGTCTGAGCCACACACAAATAGGAACACTGTCCAAAGAACAAAAATGACCAGGCATCCCCCCATCCTGCTGCTGAGTGACACTCTTCTTTACCAGTCACAGCTCCAGCCTGGGTTCATTCGCCCCGCCTTCTAGAGAAGACATGTTAAGACACCCAACCATGGAATGACCCCCACGTCCTCAAAGTATCCAACCCTGATTTCTTGAACCCTCCTCCAATCATCAAACACAAGCCCAAATCCTATAGTAGCTTCTCTCTGACACCCTTTAATGAAGTTTCCCCACGGTTCCCCCATGCTGTGTGTAGCCCTCAGTACAATAAGCAACAAACCCAACTCGTTCAATCACAGGTGCGTTCCTGGTAGACTTTGGCTGGAGGTCATTGACAAGATGCATTTGTGTGGTTCTCAACCTTGGCTGCACATTGGAATCACCTGGGAATCTTTTGAAAATCCTGGTTTCTGGGCCTTGTCCTCTGGAAATTCTGTTTCTTTGTTGCTAATGTTGTGGCCCCAGCCCATCACAAAGAAACAGAATATGCGTGAAATATGCTGCTTCATTCAGAAGGATGCATAGTTGCTAGGCACCCACTTAGCCACAAACTAAGAATTGCTCCTAAATTATTCAAGATGTTAGAAAAATGCACACACAAAACAGATCCATCAAAGAAATCAAATACACACCCTGCAGTTTTGAGACAATTAGGTGAGAAACATTCTGCAAACATCCTCAAATCATCCAACACCTGCTCAAATCCTCTGGTAGCTTCTAAAGAAGTGAACACTGACAATTATTCCTCCCACTGAGTGGTATCAGAAAACTTGGGAGAATTAAATGTGGTATCATATAACCAACCACGGGGCCGGAGGTGGCACCTGAGCACCGGCTATTAGTAAACAGAATCACAAAACCCAATGGCATCACAGAACAAATGCAAACCAGGGGGACCCCCTCTCTTTCATGTAGATCAGTGATTGTCTCCAGGTGTGTGTTTACGGCTGCTGGGGGCAGTGCTCCTGGTTTGAAGTTCCCAAGCTCAGCAGGAGGAGCAGCTGGGGGCACCCCACCAGCACCCCAGCCACCTGCTTGGGGGACAGTCTGATCCAGCAGATCACAGCATCTGGAAGGTGTAGGGAGAAAATCTTGACATGCTACGGAGCTATTCTCTCTGTGCTCGTCAACAAGATAGATGAATTGGGATAACTAAGCTGTTATAGCAAATACACCTCAAATTTCCAGGGACTCTATTCAATAAAGACTTCTTTCTCTGCTAAGTAACATTCCACTGTGGGTGTTTCTGGCCAGTGCGTAGCTTCCTCCCCCACAATGTCCATCTATGGCCCCGCCACCCCACCAGGGCAGCAGTTATCTGCCCACTTATCCTCTAGAACAGTGGTTCTCAACCTCCCTAATGCCGCGACCTTTTAATACAGTTCCTCATGTTGTGGTGACCCCCAACCATAACATTATTTTCGTTGCTACTTCATCACTGTAATTTTGCTACTGTTATGAATCGTCATGTAAATATCTGATATACAGGATATATTTTTCATTGTTACTAACTGAACATAATTAAAGCATAGTGACTAATCACAAAAACAATATGTAATTATATGTGTGTTTTCCGATGGTCTTAGGCGACCCCTGTGAAAGGGTCGTTCAACCCCCAAAGGGGTCCCGACCCACAGGTTGAGAACCACTGCTCTAGAACACTTAGGGAGCTTTTAAAACTCTGGCTGCCCCCGCAACACCCCAGACCAATTTAATTAGCACCTAAAACCGCCAGAAGCTGGTGAGAGGCATGGAACAGATTCTCCCTCACGGTCCCCAGAAGGAACCAACCCTGCCCTCACCTTGGTCTCAGACTGCTGGCCTGCAGAGCTGTGGCAGGGGACAGTTCTGTTGTTGAAGGCGCCCGTCTGGGGTGCTTTGTTAGGGCAGCCCTAGGAAGCAGATACTCCTGGAAACCAAGTCCCAGGACAGCAACACCGAGTCCAGACAATTCCACAGCAAAGCGGCTGGTCATTGCTGGATGTGTGGATGGATGGATGGATGGATGGATGGATTCTAAAGGCCAAGGCTTTCTGATGGGGGGCGGTGGAGACCTGAAAATTAGGACCATTCTTATTCAAATGTTCCTCATTTTCTTTCCCTTTAGCTTTGGCTGGAATAAAGAAGTCACAAAATCAATACAATGCCAGTGCTAACCTCATGGTCAGCAATACCCCTATACAAATCTTCCTGAGAATTAGGTTTTAATTTCCCCTTACAGCTACACCCGGCTAATTCCTGGGGACAAATCTGGTTAAGTCTGTGTGTGATTTATTTTTGCTCCTATAGAAAGTTGACACTTGATTCATTAAACGACTCCCGTTAACGCATTTCTAAATCATCGCTTTCCACTCGGATCGCGTCTAGTTTTCATTTCAGTTTCAGCCGGAATGGCTTCCATAATGAATTCTTTTTTTTCTTTACCTGACGTGAGAAGTTAAAACCTCCCCCTGCCGAACATTCAGAAGGGAAATTCGGGCCCTTTCCTGTCAGGCTGTTTATCATATCGAGCAAATACTCAAATCCATTTCTTCTGGAAAAGGTTTGTCTTTCTATGACAGGCATATAAAAAAGGTTTTATTACAGTTCTCTATTCATGGGAGCCACTCGGCCTGAAGATAAAAAGGAATTCATTTTCTGAATTTTCCTTGAATTCAGAAAAGCTATACAGTTTTTTCTATTGTCAGAGTTCTTAACTCAAGAAGAACAGAGAGGAGGGAGAATTCAAGTGAGTATACAATATCAGGCTCCATTATTGACTACCATGAATATTGGAAATCACCCCCCAAAGAATCTGAATGTAAATGAAAGTGGTGCGTAAAGGCAGAAAAGTCTCTATCGGTATTTAATAGCAAGCAGCCATTGAATTTACTTGAAACATGCCATGCTATCTGCCTGGCTCCCCAAATCTGGGAAATCGTTCCAGCATCATTTGTTAATTCTGGTCTGATGTGTCAGTTAGGTTGTAGACGGGCTTCCCGAGCTCAGGTGTGTAGGTGCATCGCCCCAGGATCTGGTGAAAAGGCAGATCTGCG
>NW_006282748.1:791921-810272 GCF_000327345.1 Myotis davidii | reverse complement strand
TAGCCGGGCCTGGGACTCTGCATTCCTGACACACACCCTGGGTGAAGTGGGTGCCATCGGTCAGGTGGCCAGGGTCCGGAGCTAAAAGGCCAAAGCAGTGTGTTCCAGGCCTGAATGGAAACGTTAGCTTCACCCTGGCCCTGGAGATCTGTCTGAATAATAATCTCAGAACTCCCCAAGAGGCTGGGGCTCCACTTCCCGCTAAGGTGCACCTGGTCCCAGGATTCACTGGTGCCGGGGCCTATCTGATGGGCTGCTGGAGAGTCCATGCGTGACCCTGACCTCGGCCAGCCCATGAGTCATGTCTGAGGCCTTTGGAGAAAGCTGCAGACAGAAGCCAGAGATGCTGTGTGCAGAGGGACTCTGGGAGGCGCAGAGACCGGCAGGGTGAAGGGGCAAGCACCATTGTATCAAGCACAGCCCACCTCTGCATGGAGGCTAGGTGGTTTAGGCGCAAAAAAAATCTGTACAGGGACCAGGCACCACGGCACCATGAGGGTTTGCAACCTGGGAAATGCCAGGAGATTGCACAGTGGCAGCAAGGAGGTGTTGCCCTCCAACCCCAGGCCCTGACCAGAGGGTCCCGGGTGAAAACACCATGCACGAGCTCCCGTGGGCAGCCCTAGAGGTTCCCGCAATCACTGGGTGACACTGTAAATGGGGCAGGAGGCCATTCATGGCACAGCTGGTGGCATGAGCAGAGGCACTGAGTGCTGCCCCTGGGTGACACCTATGATGAGAGAAACCACACATTTTTGCATGATCTGAGCAGACTCATACCCAGTTGTGTGAGGCCCCGAGGTTAGCCTTTATGGAAACTGGCATGTGCTCCTTGCTAGTGTTGTCAGTCACTCTGGGGGTCAGCTGTACCAGCTCAAGCTGGTGCTTCATCCCCAGAACCACCTCAGGTCCATGATATGAACTATGTGATGTACCCCTCGCTTTCCTCTTCTGTGAAATAGGAAGGCAACCATACCACCCTTGTGATTAAGAAAATGAGTGAGCAATGCATGGCAGAGACTGGCATGCAGGAGGAGCTCAATATATGCTGCTGCTGCAGTTGGTGCCCTGCCTTTTACTGCCAGAAGACAGGATAGTGTAGTGGCTAGAGGGTGAAGTGTGAGACTGCCTGGGTGTGTGATCCATCTCCACTGCTACCCATCAGCAAGTTATTAACTGCTCTCTGCCACTGATTCCTGGCCTGTAGAGTGGGGATGATGATAGCAGTGACCACTTCCCAGGGTTATTAAAAGACTAAGGAGGATAATCCACGGGAAGCACTTAGCACACAGGACCCGATATGACACACAGTGAGTACTCGGTGAATGTATGATCACCTTTCTTGTTCCATTCCTACTCCCCCCTGACACCTTTAAAGAGACAGCAGCTTCCGTTAGAGTTTTGCACGACACGTTACAAACCAGCGCATTGGCACAAGCACCTTGGTACAAGTCGCTCAGTCATTGGCACATGTCTCTATGCCTACGATTCTGAAAGATACTACCGTATTTGCCGGCGTATAAGACGACTGGGCGTATAAGACAACCCCCTAACATTTCCACTCAAAATACAGAGTTTGTTATATACTCGCCGTATAAGACTACCCCCTCTTCCGCACACCTTCCCCACACCAAATAAAAGGTAAAACAATATCAGATTTGATTTTAACATTTTAATTTATATTCAAATGCTTATGACATGCAGGAAAACTGTCACAAGGCTGTATGTAATCAAACATATACATAAAACAGTGCAAGTTTATTACCGGTAAACATACCGGTAATTCACTAAAGAAAACACACTCTATAGACTGGTACCGTAGATGCTTCTCAGGAACACAGGCAAGCAGCCCACAACCTAGAGGGACTGTCAATGATAGAAGACCCTGTCACTATAGCAGTCTGGTCCACCCTTGCATCAGCATCTCCCTGGGACCTCACTAGTGCGCAAGTGCGAGCTCTTCAACATTCTAAGAGGCATCATGATAGCGCAAAATCACGAATCTTCAATGCATATGTAAAGAAATATACGGTAACCCGAATTTACCACACTCGCAAAATCGCACACAGCCAACCATACACCCAGTATGGTATCGCGATTCGCGATTTTGTGCTATCATACTGGGTGTATGGTCGGCTGTGTGCGATTTTGCGAGTGTGGTAAAATCGCATAACAGCAAAATCGCATAACAGCCGAGCATACACCCAGCAGCGCTGCTTATGCCTGAACGGTATGTGGAATGAAGTGGGCGGGCATCGGGAGGCCACTATGGCACGGGGCAAGCACTATGGGCATTCTATCTGAAGTGTACCTGGCGTATAAGACGACCCCCCACTTGGAGGCATATTTTTCAGGGCCAAAAAATCGTCTTATACGCCGGCAAATACGGTACATATGAATCCCAACCTCAGTGGAGAGAAAAAGTGGTCACTTTCTCCAGAGAAAGCTCTTCCCAGAGAGTGCCTTCAGGGAGGCGACGCCCCTTTCTGAAGCCTGAGGAATCCTGACTGTGGACAAAGAGGGGCCACATGCTGGTCCTGACCAGCTCAGGAGGCCTGTGTGGCAGCCTTGCAAGCAAGGAGACCTAAAGTAACCACAGAGGATGGTCTGACATTAAAACTTCCTAACTAAAAGCCGTTTGTGGCGGGTAGTCATATCCTAGGCTAGAATCTTCCCAGACAAAAGCCTGTCTGTTGTCTTTTTGTATCTGCAATAACATTCCTTTGGAATGTCAAGGTAACCACACCCGAGCAGAGACCACAAATCTTCTCACTGCTATTGTTATCGTGTTAATTGTTGATGGTTAATTGCCCTGTACCCTCCTATGTAAAAGAAGTATGTGTCTATCATTTTACTTTTTATCCAATCCCAGAGGTTTTCCGCTTTGCCTTTTCCCACCTCCCTAGTCTATCACCAGTGGATTTCATGCAACCCCCTTACGTCTCCTCCTTTGATTTTGATGTCTAAAATAAGGTGCAGAACTGCCATTCTCTGGAGCATTTTCTCAATCAATTGAGATTTTGCTTCCCGGCAATTGTCGTCAGTTTGGCTCAAACTCAGAAAAATTCTCTACGGGTTTTAACGTTTTTTTATGTTGACATTATTTAAACCTTATAAACACTGCAACACTTTTTGAGGATTTGAATCTTTCCCACCTGCCAGCTCCTCACAGTTTGTCTAAGAAATGAAAACATACACTTAGGTAAATGAAAGAATTTTAATAAAAAGATTCTGCCTTTTGCCCAGCCGGTGTGGCTCAATGTTTGAGCATCAACCTATGAACCTGGAGGTCATGGTTCAATTCCCTGTCAGGGCACATGCCTGGATTGCCAGCTCAATCACCAGTTTGGGGCATGCAGGAGGCAGCCAATCAATGATTCTCTTTCATCATTGATGTTTCTATCTCTCTCTCCCTCCCTGAAATCAATAAAAACATATTTTTTTAAAAAGAAGGTCAAGGAAAACAGAATAGAAAAATCATGGCGTTTAGTTTTTTCAATACCACACTAAGCTCACTGAGAACAGACAGTGCTTTCTTTTTCACTGTATCTTTCTTATAACATCTCTCAGTGGACTTTTCAAATATGACATACATTATATGTTACAGCTATTCATCTGAGACTTCAAAGGAGAGGGAATTAATAAAGTAGCTTCCTCCTTTTTCCTGATGGCTTTCAGGTTTTACAAGAGGAAAGCTTTCCATTGCTGAGTGCACCCTGAAAACTCATTTTATTACTTCGACTTCAGTTTTAATTAACTGTGCATATGGCTGCTCACTCATTAGGTCATATGGCCCAGCTGGGGATGGATCGTCTTGGCATCTGGACTGAGTTCGCATGCGCCTTTGGGATTTGGTTCTGTGACAAGAGGTTGTGAAGGAGAAATTCGGGAAAGGTTACACACTCAGGTGCCAGAAGCAATTGCACTGGCTCCTCCAAAGAGAGACCACAAGAACAAACAGCCACAGAGAAATGTTCCGAGGTAACAAATCAAACTCACTTGGCAGTAGAGGTTGACCGAGGACCAGTCAGCCCCCTGGAGGGCTAGACAGGAGCTAAAGTGGAGGTTTTAAGACTCGGCAGTTTTCAAAACAAGAATTCAATGACATGCCATTAAACCCAATAGCAGAGAATGCCCAATAACCCGGAAAATACCACTCCACAGAGATGCAAGTCACCCTGACAACCACTATTGTTTACACTACCACTAAATCACATTTTTTAAATGCCAAGCTCAAAAAACACGTAGTGGCAAACGGGTTTGTAATCCTGGTAGACCACAGGGATTACTGCCTTCCAGAAAAAAGTTTTCCATTCTGGAAACTCTGTGTTTCCATGAACTTATTTAAAACTAGAGACCCAGTGCACAAAATTTGTGCACTGATGGGTTCCTGGGCCTGGCCAGCCATCAGGGCTGTTGGGGGCCTTCCGGCTGCCAACTGGAGCCTTCCTTCCCCGGCTGCCAGCTGCCTTCCTTCATTCCGTGCCACCCCCTGGTGGTCAACGCACATCATAGTGAGCAATTGAACTCCCAGTCTCCTGGTCGAACTCCTGAGGAGACACTTTGCATATTAGCCTTTTATACATATAGATTGTATCCGGAAGTTGTGTTTAACAAGGCCAAAAACAATAAGCTTGTTTATACTAGTTGAAAAAAATCCACTAATCCATTTGTGGTATTATGTAGACAAACAGACTGTTGATTTACTCAATTTTCAACTGGCTGCTAAAGCACCTGAGATACAGACACCACTCCAGAACATACATAAGAAATGCAGGAAAACTCTTAAATGTAGTAGCAAAAGCTTCTAGCATCCTAAGTTATCAATTATAAAAAGCCAATTACTGTCAAGTTTTGTTTGATTTCTTTATGGAGATGAATGATTCTTCACCAATGGCTACCAACCTCAGCCCTTTCCCCTTTCAATGAAAATATTTGTGTGAACTCTCTTAAATTCAGAAATTTTACAACATAAATACATCATCAGATGGCTCCAGGGCCATGCAAACATTTTCTTAATAGCAGAAGTGCAGTGGTAACTAATGTCCCCTTTACTATATGTTGAGCATAAAAAGTTACTAGTCTGGGAACCCCTTTAAACACCAAAAAATATTTTTTAAACGTTAGCATTTACTCCACTAAGCAACAGTATTAATAGTATGCATTGAATCATTCATTACTTGCATTCTAGATGCTTCAAGAACTATTTAAAGTGGTTTAGATGACAGATACATATACTTTCAATCATTGAAATAAGGATAAAGTATGTGCTTGAGAGAATGAATATTATTATACCAGAACTCCACATCAAGGGGACTTACTATTATTGAGTCTTTAATTTAGCTTTAGATTTTTCTTTTTAAATATGGCTTTTTAAGAAAGAGGGGGGGGAGGGAGAGGAAGAAGTGAGAGAGAGAGAAAAACATCTACGAGAGAGAAACACTGATCAGCTGTCTCCTGCACATCCCCCACCAGGGATTGAGCCTGCAACCCAGGCATGTGCCCTGACCAGGAATCAAACCAGAAACCTCTTGCTGCATGGGTCGACACTCAACCACTAAGCTACACAGGCTGGGCTACTTTAGATGTTTCTAGCAGCAAATAGGAAATTTGGTTAATTACATAGTTCCCACTCATTAAAGTAGAGACAATGTTTTTTCCTTGGCACTAAAGTCTAGTAGAAAATTATTGCATGAATCCTTATATAAAGAATATTAAACAACATAATAGGCAATTTATAAAGCAGTTTAAAAAATGCAAATATGTTCTTCATGTGAACATTTCTTATATTATGCCATAATTCTATGAAGGCATTTCTGCAAAGAAGTAAACTAATGTAGTCCAGGCATGTGATTTTCTAATGCTGTCATTTGATGCAAAGATAGAAACTAGAAAATATCGATTTTCAGTTCTAGATTAGAAAGTCAGTTAGATTACCTTCTTCAAATATAACATATCGTGGCTGTGCTTTTGAGACACAACTCAAAACTGAGCTCTCTTGAGTGCATCTATAGTTCTTTTGATGCCTGAAATTGGACACACGTGCTTCAGTAACAGAAGTGCAGGTAGCAAGGTGCCATTTGGTTATGAAAATCAAGGAGCAGCACAGTGGATCTTAATCACGGTATCTGACCTGTCCACAGCCATTGTAAAACATCTTTGCTGAAGGAGTTTTACCACGTGTATCTGGCCAAAGCTAACTGGACCAAGGCATTCAGTTAACTTAAGGGCTAGTAAGCAGTAGGCTGATGAGGAATTTATGACCTGGGTTGGCTTGAAAAAAATTAAATTGTCCATTTTGATCCTCTCCCTTCATCATTTAAGCCATGAAATACTGAGATCAGGGCAGTTAACTGTGGACACAGCGGTTGAAAGATCATGATGTGGACAAAGCCAAGATTCATCTTGCTCCATGCATAAAACAAAGATTTAAAAAAAATAGAAAGCCAAGAGAAGCAGAAGATATGAGGCAGAGAAGTGCAAGTGTATGGAGATAAAGATGAGAAAACTGAGCAGAGAGGTTCAAGGAGCAGGTCTGCAGGGAAGGGCTAACGCACATCGATTTCGAAGCTCTAGGATTTGGATTCTTCCACCTACGTCTAGTTTATGGATCCTGGTCTTTCCTGTCTGGTTCTTGCCTTTTTCCTGGTTTCCTTTGGGCATGTATCCTTAAAATAAATGCTGGCTTACCTGAGACTATATTCTAAGTCCCTCTTTCTGCATCCAAAGAGGATAAATTCAAATATGTTGCTTCATCTTTGGGGAGAAACTTTCACCTCTGCAACAGATTGCTTGCAGGGGTTCGTGGTGCTGGAGGCATATTGTCCTCAGGCAGCGTCTTCTTAGCTGTCTGGATAAACTGACATCAGCTGAAGCCCCCAGGTTTTACCAGGAAACATAAGACAAACCACTTTGACCTGAGAGCAAGTATTACAGTATTCTGCGTGTGTGTGTGTGTGTGTGTGTGTGTGTGTGTGTGTGTAGGGGTGGTAGGAGGTGGGGGAAGCTAGCACACTTCCCCAGACTATCTGATTTTAAGCAGCATTGATTCCTAGCCAGGGCCAGTTGGGATGGTTAGCTGCAGCTGGGTTAGTCTTCAATAACCCAAGACATTTTGTAATGTAGTTCATCGGAATATTGAAAAATATCAACCCAAAATAACAAATTTGATTTGGTAGAACTAACGGAGGAAAAAAAGATATAAAGTTGACCAAAGACACATGTTCTGGGAACAGACAGCCTGGGTTTGAACCCTGGTTCCCAAATCTGCCAGATGTGGGGCTGTGGACAAGACCCTGTGTTTGGTTTCCTCATCTGTAGAATGGAGTCCTTATGGTACCTCCCTCATGAAGTGATTACAAGTTTTAAGTCTATGGAGATCACTGAGCACAGTGCCTGACACATAGTAGGCACTCACTTAATGTGAGTGCTTATGACTATCCCTCCTTTGGGGACCTTGTTTCAGTTTTTACAGTCACTTGATTTTCAGGCACTGTCCTCAGAAGTCACCTTTGGGAGAGTTTCAAAGGAACAGAATCAAAAGCAAAACATACTTAGGGACGGTGGTTATGTTGCTATGGTTACATGAGGATATTGGGGATCAAATGCATGATTTGAAGAACTAAAGTTCCAAGAGGATGGTTAAGGATGAAGACGCCATCTATAATAATAAAAGTGTAATATGCTAATTAGACCGGACGTTCAGGACGAAGCCAGGGCTGGGAGGGGAGCCCGGGTCCTGGTTGCCAGAGGGAAGCCAGTGCCGACAGCCGGAGGAAGGAAGGCCTACTCTTGCACGAATTCCATGCATTGGGCCTCTAGTCTGATGATAATGAAGATTCAAATGTCCATTCAAAGGTCTGCATCCTGTAGGAAAATACCTATTTTAAAAGTAAAAACTAAGACAATTCTTAAGACTCTGTCTGTCTTTTTACTAATTTCACACTCAGTAGGATTGGAGCTAACTTCTTGTAAGCTTGCTTTCATGGAATTCCTTAAGTTCCCCAAATAAAGTCCCCAGTCTGAACACCGGTAGCTGACACTGTCCAATGTTTTCCCTGAGCTGCAGACTGCTGCCTGCAGCTTCTGCGTCTCTGTGTCTGCCCGCTTTTACAGAGCCAAAGGGCGCTCTGCTTCATGCAGCAGAGGGAGGTTCTAGAAAGAAATACCCTTAGGAACAGCCCCGGACCAAAGACCTCTGGGAGTCAGGGGACAGGTACCTGAGCTCCCTCCCTGTTCAGATAGGACAACTCAAAGGCAACTGTTGATCCCGCCTCGCAGAGTTCCCCTGCAGAATGAAGCCCCAGGCGCCCACAGCGGTGGCTGGATGAATAACACACCCTTATTGGTGTCTTTTCTTCTCAGTACTGTATTCCTTTTTCCCCTCCCCCTCACTTCTCAAATAAACAACTGGCCCTTGAACCTTTGTCTCAAGACAGGCCTGTCTCTGGGAGAACCCAGATGAAGGCAGCATCTCTGCAGAAATATGTTCCTTCTTAAGAAATATAAAGTGTCCAAGAGAAGCGGTGGAAGCTCCCTGCCTGCCCTCTGCATTGATCCCTCCCCCCGACTTCTTCCCCATAGATAACTGCAGGGAAGACCTCTGTCAAGGCCCTGAACCTAGGAGCTGGAAGCCCCCAGTGGCTCTGTGATGAAAAGCACCCATGGGCCTCTGCAAAGGGACAGCCTCACTTTTTCCTGGGTCCTGGGGGCGGGCGGACACAGACAGGACTCGGCGGTGGCTTTTCCTCTTCACTCTCCAGTACAAAGTGGTGCCTTTGCCGAGGTATCGTTTTCCCACGGTGAGGACTGCCAGGCAATGAGGTTCTTGTCCTCTCCAAATTTCAGCAGAAGCACAGAAGTTTTATTTTTAACAGGGCAGGGAGGCGTTGCCATGGTAACACAAGAACCTCCAAGAGCAATTTGATTGATTGATGATATCGTGGTGAAGGAGCATTGACATAAAAGATGGTGAAAAGAACCATACAGTTTTATCACCTTGAGAGGAATTTAGAGACCTTGGTTATTAGACACTAATAGTATGTGATATTTGTTTATCTTTATGCAAAAGGCGACAAAATAATAAAGAAACTAGTGAATTGACTGTCAGGGCAGTGAGCTGGTGTCCTGAGTTTAAGAGACGTGGTCAGTGCAGGTAGAAGAACAGTGTTTGCTTGGCAGGCTGGGCAGAGCCTGCAGAGGCCACACCCACCGGGCGGTGATGGGGAGCATTCTGCTACTCCCCACCCCACCTACTTTTCACTTTCAACCACCCTCTCCTTTCAAGTAGTCTTCCCCTTTGTAATGGGAACAATATATTTGAAATAACCCTCTAGATACGGTAAATCCAGCTTCTCTCCTTCAGTGCAGACATTGTTCTTGGCGCCGAGAAGGTAGGGGAGATGCCAGCAGGGAAGACTGGGGACATTTTTTGCAATCAGTCTGCCATACAGGAAATTCTCTATCGCGGTCTTTCTATAGGCTCTGGCTCATATAGATCCTACTTAGCACTATTTCTATTAGTCTAACTTAATATGGATATTAACTTGAAAGGGAAGCCCCCAAAATGTTTGACGGAGCAATTTTTTTTCATTGCTCCTCGTGCTGTAAGCCACCTGAACTCATACTTGTTTCACTCCTGCTTCAGAAGGTTACTTATGTAGGGAAGGGAAAACCTTTCCCTTCTTATGTTCATTAGCTGTTAGCTGAGGCCTGCAAATTAAACTGATAAAAGGCAGAATAATAGGAGAAAATACATACATAGTTTATTAATGTTATTTTTTCAACTTTACATGCATGCAAGGGTCACAGAAAGAAAGTGAATACCTCAAAGTAGCAGTTAGACTGGGAAGCTCATGTTCAATTTTAACAAATGGTGTTAAGTTGCAGAGAAGTGACTAGACAAAGGAAAGGAGTTTGTGCTCCTAGAGAGAGTGAATTATGGGAAGATAAGTATATGGGGGAATAATGGTAGGTAAGGGTTTTTGAGTAAGGATTGTTATACAGAATCAAGTTGGTGCCCTCTCCAGTGACAAGAGCTCTCTAGAATGGTTAAGACTTCTTCTCCTCTCAATATGTAGAAAGGAGGCACCTTTACAAATGGAGATTTATGTTACCTTTACAAAAGGGAAATTTATGCCCTGCTTTCAGACATAAAGGAGGAGGACAGAATTTGTTCTGTGTCTGCTGTCCCTTAATTTCCTTCAGCTCAAAATAATCCTTATGCTCAAGTGTTATATTTTGGGGTACCATATTCGGATCCCCTTCACATATATCCCTGTTAAATTTCATCTTGTTTGTTTAGGCCCATGTCTTCAGCCCCTGGAAATCTTTGGATTTCTTGGTTGAGAAGCCTGAGAATGTAGTCCAGGCTGTTTCCTATCAGAAAGTCTGGGTTGAGTCAAACCTGAAAGTTCTTGGCCAAGCCAACAGCTCACTCCACACTGAAGAGGCCCCTCTGACCCGATGCAGCTCAAAGAGGAAAGAATGAGGAGCTGTGGTCTCTGGAGGTCATGGCAGAATTATGGTTCCTGTTAGAAAAACTGTCCTTATCCAGAGCAAGCCTGCGAGAGCCAACGCAGATGTGTAGTATGAGTCCACCCAGCAGTCAGTCCCCTTTGGCTATAGGCCTCAAACTACTCAAAAAGCAATGCAAGAGGAAAGAAAGGAAATCAAAAAGCTCAAAGAGTGGCCCTAACCGGTTTGGCTCAGTGGATAGAGCATCGGCCTGCAGACTCAAGGGTCCCAGGTTCGATTCTGGTCAAGGGCATGTACCTTGGTTGCAGGCACATCCCCAGTGGGGAGTGTGCAGGAGGCAGCTGATTGATGTTTCTCTCTCATCGATGTTTCTAACTCTCTATGTCTCTCCTTCCTCTCTATAAAAAATCAATAAAATATATTTTTTTAAAAAAGCTCAAAGAGTGGAAACAGTGAAGGGATAAATCAAAAGGAAAAATCCTGAAAAAGAAAGAGGAATTATCTATTGGCAACATTTATTTTTACAAAAGGAAAAAAAAGGATGTTGAGATATGAAACAGAAAGAGAAGTGGGACAAATCTCTGGTGCATTTCCTGCATACTCTTGAGAGTGCAAAAGCTACTATCTATTTGGAAGACTGCTTTACAAGGCCCTCATTCCAGTCCCAGCAGGTAGAGATTGGAAGGGTACGGCTGTCTGATCAACTGAGTGAATGGGCAGTATTAGGAGACTTCTGGGGAGCCGTTTCCATCTCGCTTCTGAAGGGACCAGTTACTGTTCTCTCCCCACCAGAAGGCATTCTGAAGGCCAGTGGTCTAAACCTCACTAAACTGAAATTGCTCTTCATAGGGAGCCTTTGTAGAGACCAAGGCCGCTGTCTTGGATCTTAGGGATCTCGCTGTTGGATAAATCTCAAACATAGCTTGACATCACATTAGCTCTTTGAGAAGCCACACCTACCACTGATACCGAATGTACTTATCTCCTGAAATCCTAAAACATTTCTTCATGTGTAAACCGACAGGATTTGTTGATAGATGGGACCTAAAGTAAGAAAAAAAGAAAAGTCAGGGATGAATCAAAGCATTTGGGGCTGGACAACTAGAATGATAGAATGACCACTTACTGAAGTGAGAAGGCTACAGGAGGAGCAGATTTAGGAGAGAAAATCAGAAATGTTATGTTAGACATTAGGTTTAACTGCCAAGTGGGTGTGTTGAAAAAGAATATCTAGAAGTCTGAAGTTCAGAGAAGGAGCTCATTGTCATTGGGTCTGAAAAAAATTGTTTTCTTCATTTTACTTCATTTTTTACAACCACTACACTGCACAGCGCAGTTGCGTTCACATTGTGGTTTTTGTGAAGTGTCCCCTAGAATTAAGCAATGCACCAGAGCAGTATTTCTTTTATAGAATTGTGCAGGATTAGGTCACTAGATATGGTGCCGGCGTGCTAATCTTGGATGGCCCAAGTAGGATACAGGACGAATTGAGGAGTCTGGGCTACTAGTGGTCTATGCCAACTCTTGGGTGTGCATGAGCCTGTGTGACAGCTCTCGCCCAACTGTGCTCTGACTGCAATGCCACCTCAAGTTCACAGCAAGAGATGGTAGCAGGCATCTTTTACCCTGTGTGCCCCTGCAATTGGTACCCAGGACAGTTATCGACTCCCCTGAGGCTCCACTCCATGTGTCCCACAGGCCTCAGAGGGGACATGCCTATCTCCTCGTATGACTTTCTGAGACAGTTGCTCTACAGCACTCATGTGCACTTCAACTGATGGCCTCTTAGTCTCAATCAATGCAGTGATGGCATGCTCTCCCAAGTTGATCTTATGGTGGATGGCGTGAGATGAGGAGATGTTCTAGGGGGGAATGATATCACTCTTCCTCATTCCACTCCTCTCCTTCCTCCTGGATGGCAGTGTGTGCAGGGCAAGGGTGGAGTCGACACTGAAAGAAATCACATCCTAGGCATGCCATGATTGCATCTTAAAGTGTTCAAGAGAAGACTGTGTTGTTCTATGTTAGTTCAATAAACTTCTGAATGGTAATTTAACATGACCAGAAAAGAAAGGATCATTCACATTTCCCAGCATGCTCTGGGTGATACTTGCATTCGTGGTGGTCAGCAATGAAGCACAGTAGTGACCTTACAGAGAGTCTTTGGATGCTAGTATTCACAGGCAGCATAATGTTGCAGCTTCATGAAAAATAGGATAACTAGGATTAATCAATGGCATTAAGGAAATGCAGAGGCAAGAAGACCGATACTATTTTAATGCAAGCAGGTTATGAAAAGCTCTGGCAAAGTAATTACCACCTTGCTACCTTTTCTTATAATAGGAAATGTGAAATAAGCCAGAAGCATCACATTTGACAATAAAGAACATAAAGAGATGGTCCCTGGATCTGAAGAGAAAGAGAAATGGTGCCTGGACACCATGAAGACTCTTCACTTCCACTGATGGGACAATAAGTAAATACAGAACTTCTCTGTCTATTATTCTAAATCTTCATCAATAAATCATTGTACTTCACATGAGCCCATGAATTTGAAATATATTTTAATCAAAAATTTTACATTGCCCTAACCGGTTTGGCTCAGTGGATAGAGCGTTGGCCTGTGGACTGTAGGGTCCCTGGTTCGATTCCAGTCAAGGGCATGTACCTTGGTTGCAGGCACATCCCCAGTAGGAGGTGTGCAGGAGGCAGCTGATCAATATTTCTCTCTCATCGATGTTTCTAACTCTCTATCCCGCTCCCTTCCTCTCTGTAAAAAAAATCAATAAAATATATTTTTTAAAAAAATTTTACATAGACTTGCCCTGGCCAGTGTTCTCAGTGGTTAGAGCATCGACCTATACACTGAAGGGTCATGGGTTTGATTCCTGGACAAGGGCACATACCTGGGTTGCAGATTCGTTACCAGTCTCAGTTGGGGTGCTTGTGGGCAACCAATCGATATGTCTCTCACATCGATGCTTATCTTTCTTTTCCTCTCTCCTTTCCCTCCTCCCTCCATCCCTTCTTTCCACTCGAAAAAAATCAATGAAAAGAATATTCTTGGGTGAAGATTAATAACAAAAATTTTATGTAGACCGAGGCGCGCGCGCGCGCGCGCGCACACACACACACACACACACACACCACTCAAAATTGCAATGTCCCTGAGCAGATGAGAGGATATTGGAACTGTGCTAAAGTGGAAGTACTCACATGTTCATAATTGGAGCATGGACAATTTATCCACAGAGGATGGCAGGCAGAGTGTATAGACACACGTGCAATTAGGTGGGTAGATATGGTGATGAAAACACGGAAATCCTCTTCGAATTGTTTCTTCTCTTCGTGACATAGGTAGCAAGCTGAGAGTAAGAATTGTGGAGGAGACTTGAGAAGAGAGAAAAAGATGTGAAATAGCTCACATGGGGAGCGGGAGCGTAATGGACTAAGAAAATGTACTGAGACTGCCAGGCAGTGATAGATAAAGGCCCACAGGAGGTTAGCGGCCATGAATCGAAAGGCGCTCCAGTCAGTATGAACATGTGCTTCTCTCCAGTCGCGCTCAGCTGAACAGACACAGAATCAGCAGAGAGCTGGATTAAAACAGGGTTTTGCCAAGAGAATATGATGAGAGGGAAAAAGAAAGGAAATTAATGTAAGGGATCATATTCTAATTGCACCACGGAATCAAAGCAAGGTAAGGAGGGAGGTGAGGCACTGAGAGAGTGCTAACGACTGTGAAAAGTGGTTGGATTGTACATGGCAGTGGTGCTGAAGCACTTTTGTCATCGGGAGACTAACAGGAGGAAACTGCAAAAAACATGAAAACTGGTATTGTGGGTGTGGCATGGTTACTGGTAATGGCGAGGCCTAGTGGAGTCTGAGATAGGATAGAAGACAAGGTCATTGGAAGAGAGGAAGTCAGAGAACTGAGAGGTGAAGGTACTGGAATAGTTACTTATCTGGATACTGAAAACCTCCAAGATTTACAGCGAGTAGCATTATTCCTGATAGAAAGCATGACATTGAACATGCTTCAAGGAAAGAGGAACAGGGGGTGGTAGAACTGAAAGATGTCTGCAATGGGAGAAATAAGGGTTGCAATCTGACTGAGATTCAAAGCCAGGGTTTTCACGGAGAAGACAAGGAGAGCAATCTGGAGGTGGCATTGAGGAAGGAGGACAACAAACCCATCTCCAGGCTCTGTGATATGTACGGTATATATCACTGTGTGAGAGGAAGGCAGAGGGGGCCCAGGGTTGAGTTATCAGAGATAGAAAGTGAGGGGAAATTTCACAGAAGCTGGGGATGCAAGGTCAATGACTAACCTTGAGTTCCAGAAGGCAGAATACAATTTATTTGAGAATTTGGAGTTTGGGGCAAAGAGATGGTCAGAGTGTCCTGGGGAATAAAGGATGATGAGGGAGGCTGATAACTAACTCCAGGGTGATTCATCCTGCCGGTCTCCAGGCAGGGAGAGGCCATAGAGCTGTGAGAGCTACAGGGGGAGGGGGTGGAAGGGGAGTTTGCAGGGTTCTTGGAATCCCAGGTCCCTCCTGCCAATAGAGGTAAAGACTGCAGTGGGGCAGGCCTTACCCAACCATGTGGAGTTCCGGAGTTCTTTATCATTCAATGGGGAGCGACACTATAGATTATTTAAGTGCCTTTTTGTTCATCTGAGTCTATCATAAAAGCAGAATCCATTTGTGATAAGAACATTTTTTCTAATCCCAGAACCTTCCAATTTTTTTTTTTTTACCTACTGTGTGACTTTGAATTAGTCATTTTTTAAATGTACAGATTATCTTTATTTGTTTATTAAAACAAGGGTGAAATATTAAAATGCTCCACATGTCTATACAAATAGAGGAGAGTGTGCTGTCACACACATAGAAAAGGCTTTCACACTATGTAAATCTACATTCCAGAGTCATTACCAATTGGCCTAGAATCTAGTCTCTCCTGCTGTTACTAAAATATGTAACCCCTAGAAGCAACAATGCTCTATTTAGTCTTTAAGTGTGCTCTTTTTTTTTTTTGTATTAACCCATGAAAGTCAAGATAATTGAATGTGAACAAGATCACAGAAAACCACCAGGAGGAAGCAACTCGTTTAATGCAATCAACCCTCAGGAAGCTGTACCAAGTCTCCCAGGTATCTTTTTCCAGACTCTGGGAGGAATTCATTTGTGAGACACCAGCATAAGCCTCCAAATTATTTTAAAGCATGATGAGGTAGATTATTACTAATACCAGGAGAAGCCATTCACGCAGCCCCCCAGCCCTGTTAAAACTAAAGACAGGCATTTCCTTCTTAGCGAATGGCAAGAAGGTACACTGTGCTGCCCCGTCCCCTGGTGAATTCCTTCCCACCAAGAGAAGCCCAAAATCACTCCCGTAAAATCCATTTCCCGTACAACCAACAGACTACTCGACTCTTCCAAATTGCACAAAAGGCTTCTACATGGGTCTTTTAGAATAAAATGTGTTTCCTGAAGAAGAAATTAGAATGGCTGCTTGGAGTATTGAAAGCCTGTATTTATTCAGGGAACATGAACTTCTTTTGAAATTACTTTCCCTGATATGTTCAGTCTTGCTGCCACATTTTTAAAAAAAAAAGAGGGGAAAAAAGTAGAAAGAAAACCCTCGCGGCCCTGTATTTACTAGCCCGTCCGGACATTTATAAGGACGGCAATGAGGCCTCCGCCTGGACCAGCCGTCAGCGACAGGATGCCAGTCCCAGGCTGTGTGCCATCTTTAAAAAGACCAACCTGACTTTCCCCCAGTTACTCCGAGTCATGACCCAAAGCCCATTAACCTCGGCTCCTTTGTCAGGTCCACTTGGGCTGCTTGTCTAATTTCAAAGGCAAGTGTTCTGGCCAAGAGATCATTTCCAATATTTCCTCTTTTTAAGTCGTCTAAGTTCACAGACTGATGCAGTTACACAGAGGGAAGATCCCCACAAGGCAGATGCCTATCAGTCTGGTGAGATGTAAACGCTCAGTTCACTGGCCTGTTGATCCTCGCCCCCACCTGGTTGGCCGGAGGTTACTTCCACACATGCTCCCATTCTCTTGCTCTGTTTAATTTAAAAGGATCGGAGCAAGGGGCCTCTGATGCTTCCTCAGGAGCAAGAGTGACGCAGAGCTTATCATGAAGACCTCTTCCTGCCCCAACCTAAGAAGTTGTTGTTGGCTCAGCATTGATGCGCTTTTCCTAGATGTTTCCTCTTGGGGCTCAGTTAACTGTTTACCCCAAGTATTTGCAGGTGATTTATACGCGCTCCTCCCTCCCCCGCCTCAATCCCTGTTTGGTTGCGTTATAAACATACCAAACCATTTCATTTCTTAATCTCCCTGACCCCTGCCCTGCCCCTATATCTACAGTATTCAACTAGTTGTGGCTTTTCCTGAATTTCCTGTTATTTTTTCAACAGTTTCCTAAAATTTAATGGCGTGTAGTTGTACTAGCTGGCTGTTGCTGTGTAACAAATAGCCACAATATCTTAGTGTTGGCCTGCAGACTGAAGGCTCCCAGGTTTGATTCCGGTCAAGGGCACATGCCCTGGTTGTGGGCTTGGTCCCCAGTAGGGGATGTGCAGGAGGGAGCCGATCAATGATTCTCTCCCATCATTGATGTTTCTATCTCTCTCTTCCCTCTCCCTTCCTCTCTGAAATCGATAAAAAAATAAATAAATAAGAAAGAAAGTTGTCGAAGTCATCTGGGAACCAGCACCCTGACGTCTGTCCTTCATTAAAATGTCCTTCCCTGTAGTGACCACTGAGGGAGGAGAAGAGAATAAGGATTACTGATCTTGATCAAGAAAACCTACATCCATTCTTTGTATCCATGTACAGTTTTAGCCCCCTAAATTGATCTGTTATTTTCCACACTTTACTCTCGTAGAAAATAATTTTTCAGTAGGACCTTGTTATTAAACAACTACCTAATCCTTATACATAAAATACATTATATGTGCACATGTAAATGCATATACAATCCTTAGAAATAAAATCCTCCTAAATAATAGAAAAATACATTTCAAAGGACATTTTAAAAAACACCTTGGTGGTCTCTTTCATGGTACAAAACAAGCTAGTTCCCAGAAGCTGTATCTGAGTAAACATCTCTCCTTGTTTTTAAGACCAACCCACATCCTGATGTTCTGGTCATTTGAATCCAGATCAACTCCAAAACCAATTGTAAGACCACAAGTCAAGATGCAATGCCTGCTTAGGCAATTCCCGTAAACCCATCATCTGCTTACAGCATTTAGAGTTGCAACAGATCCACCACGGCAGGGAAATTAGGTCGTTTATGCTGGACTAATGAACAGTGTTAGAGTGTCAAAGAAATAGTGGGCCACGGAGTACCTAAGAGCTGGATCCAGTTCTTGGCTGTGGTCCCGGGGGAAGTGGGTGGGTGCACATGTGTGGAAGCATGTTGTTGTTATCCAGACCGCAGCTGACTTTGGAGCAAGCTCTTCTAAGAAGTTACATGGGACACTAAAAGCATCATGTGTTCTCAGGTCAGCTTTTCCTGGAATCTTCAACAGAAGTAGTTTGAAATCCGTCACATACTATATTTGTCTCCCATTCACAAACTTTATTCAAAGTCCAGAAGCTGGTCCACAAAAATAGCACTGAGACTTGCTGTTGACACAAAGTCCAAAATGGAACTCCTGCTGGCTGTCAGCTTAGTTGTACCTCAAAGCTCTGGGAGTGAGACTAGCTCATGCAAAACCGAGAGTCACAATCGCAGTGTTTATTTCTCCTAAAACAGCGGTTCTCAACCTGTGGATCGCGACCCCTCTGGGGGTCGAACGACCCTTTCACAGGGGTCGCCTAAGACCATCGGAAAACACATATATAA
>NW_006282748.1:776869-791866 GCF_000327345.1 Myotis davidii | reverse complement strand
GGGGGGGGGGGGGGGGCGGAACACTCCCAGGTCCTTGCATTCTAAGCCAGGAGGTTCTTCAGAACTTTCTCTCACTAGTTAAGAAGCAGGCAGGGTCGGGCCAGTGTTGCTCAGTGGTTGAGCATCAACCTATGAACCAGGAGGTCACGGTTCGATTCCTGGGTTGCATGCTGGATCTCCAGTAGGAAGCATTCAGGAGGCAGCCGATGGATGATTCTCTCTCATCATTGATGTTTTTATTTCTCCCTCTCCCTTCCTCTCTGGAATCAATAAAAAATAGATCTTTTTAAAAATGTTTAAAGAAGCAGGTAGGGAACCGCTACCAGGTAGAGGAGCTAAGTAAGAGACAAAGGTGGTACTCCGGCAAAAGGCCTGCAATCTGAAGATGTCATTTCATCATGACCCTGCCAACCAGGTGCTATTTGACTGTGAGCAAATGACCTGTTTTATTTGTGGCTCAATCCACCTTGTACATATAATCGGGCCTAACATGTGGGGAAACACTTTGAAATGGTAAAGGGCCATGCACAGGTAAGGTCTGGTTAGGCTGGTTCCTTTATCTCCAGGCATTTCTCTAAAATTAATTTCTCCCTCCCTCACTGGCAGAATCAGCTTGCGCCCCTCCAGTTGCCCTGCAGACGCACCCACAGGCCGGGTCAGGGGAGGCTAAGCATTCTTCCTGCTCCCACACACACACAGCTGCACCGTTTAGCCCACTGGCTGTTAACCCTGACTGCACATTCAAATGACCCCCGGGGCTGGGCCCCAGCCCAAAAGCTTTTATTTAATTGGTCTGGGCTATCCATCATTCACAGTTTTTAAAACACTCCTGGCATTTCTAATGGGCAGCCATGGTATTTTTTTTTTAATTGCTGTTTTAGAGGCTCACAAACTAAAATCACAATAATAATAAATATTTATTGGGCACGGAAAATGCCACATCCCTGGACAGCCTCCGCAGCATCCCAGTCCAAAGCCGATTGGGACAGTTTGTTGTCCTTCTGACGAAGATGTTATTGGTGGCTGGGGACATTCTGAAGACAGTGGGACACTTCGATCACGTCTGTGGCAGGGACTCAGTAGCGAGGGTGGATTTCCAAAGTCTGGGTCTGAGTATAGAAGGAGCAACATAAATTTGCCTGGGAGAACGAGGGCATTCCTAGAAGGAACGGCCTATGCAAAGGCACGGAGTTTACTCCATCAGAGTGAGCTAGAGGTCCAAGGAGCAGCAGGAGGGCAGGAAGGTGAAAATGGAGGGGTTTCTCATTTCGGAAAGGGATTTGTAATTCTGGAGAGAGATTTTTCAGTAACAAAATAGCAGGTAATACTCATGTTCATATGCAAGTCATAGTTACAGAAAAAAAAAAAGTTTTTTTGACTGCCAGTTTAGAATAGCTAGGCTCTGGCTCCCATGTATTGCCGGAAATAATCAAGAATTTGCAGAATGTCCCATTGTTCCCAAAGGAGAGTATGGTCTGGCTCAGTCTGACCTATGATTCTCATCCTGTTCGTTCCTATTGTTAACTCGAATAAGTAAGAAATGTGAAATGACTAGACACCACCACAGGCCGCACGGTGTAGCAAAAGGCTAATTTGTTTTTGATCTACCCCTTATGGGTAAACCTCTGACTCAGAGCATCTTGCCTTCTCTCCGGGGACTCCAGTAGCTAAGTGGATGAAACACCTGAATATCACGCAGCAGAACTTGGATTCATTTCTTCCCTCTTCTTTTCTACCTCTTTGTACTAAACATCTGTTTTCCCTGTGGAAGCCTGAATTCAGCAGCAGCAGAACAACATAACAATCATATATGTATTCTTGCCTATGAGACTTCCACACCTGTGTAGTGTTCTCCTACCCTGAACGACCCTGCTAATCAAGTAACTAAAACTAGTGTTTCTTTGTGTGACCACAGTCCTGCAAAATAACTACCTACTTCTGCACCAAAGTGACCTGTGCTGGCTTCGTGAGGCAGGCATTGCTGGTTGCCTACCAAATGCCTATTCTCCTTTCTTCCTTTGTTACATAACCATTTGGTATAACACAGCCAAGTGCTTCAGGGGAAGGTGACTTCTGCGAAGGGCAATCCCACTAAGGGTAATGCCACTCCATCCCATATCCCAGATCTCTGCCCTAAAATTTCATTTAATCTGGAGCTATTAGATACTAAACAGATAACACTCACAAATAGTAGCCTGAATGTTAATAGATGTTGGGAAGGAAGGCTCTCTCTTTCCACCAAAGGATTTCCATGTATTCTCTATTTTTTAAAAATGTGAACAAGAACTTTAGCTAGCCCCCTCAATGAAGACACCTAATCAGGTTCCATGGTGCACCTGAAGACACGTGTGAAATAGAGTATTTCGGTGCAAGACTTACAGAACACAGACACTATCATTTGTCTTTATGTCCCCAGTAACCAGCACTGTGACTGGTGTGTAGAGAGCACAATAAAGAGTGACATTAAATGTGATTGAAATTAGTTGAGAATCACAAGTGAGAGCTCAATCACTGCTACTTAAGGTCACCTAACAGAAAAAAAAAAAAAAAAAGAACTTCATGGGGCATGGCTAATGGACTTGTTGGGGTTTTTTAAGTGAGAGTCAGTCTTTTATTGAAAAGTAGGGAAAACAAAATGACATTGTGGGGAAAAAATATGATGGCAGAAATCCCTTCAAGTCCATGGATTAAAGAGCAGAGTATATATGATTAATCTTCAGGGATTGTGGGGAGAGGATATTTACACACTCATTCAGCAAATATTTTTAAGCTCCAATGCTATACCAGGCTCTATGTTTGGCACAGCCACACAAACCTGCATAAGACATTGTTCCTGGACTAAGGGAGCTCTAAACTACAGAAGAGAATGACAATGAAGTAAAAAACCTCCTGCCCTCTGGTGTGATGACGGTGTGCTGTAATGGAGATGTTTACAAGGTGGAAGGGGGTCAAAGAGGAAGGAGCGACTGTTTAGGCAGCTCTCTGATGGCTCCAGTCATTTGAAGGTGTGACTGGGTCTAGAGCAGCGGTTCTCAACCTGTGGGTCGCGACCCCTTTGGCTGTCGAACGACCCTTTCATAGGGTTTGCCTAAGACCATCCTGCATATCAGATATTTACGTTACGATTCATAACAGTAGCAACATTACAGTTATGAAGTAGCAACGAAAATAATTTTATGGTTGAGTCACAACATGAGGAGCTGTATTTAAAGGGCCAGAAGGTTGAGAACCACTCGTCTAGAGGATTCACTTCCAAAAGGGTTCATTCACACAGCTGGCAGGCTGATGCGAACTGCTGGCCAGGGGCTCCGTTCCTTCCCATATGGATCTCCCCAAAGGGTTGCTTGAGTGTCCTTATGATATAACAGCAGCCCCTCCCTGCTCCCCAGCAAGTGACCTAAAAGAGAATAAGGTGAAGTGGTCATTCTTCTTATGACCTAACTTAGAAGTCACACATCACCACTTGCAGCATATTCCTTAGTCACATAGGCCATAAAAAGATGCACATTTTAGGAGGTGAGCATAATGGGAGCATCTTGGAGACTGACTACCACAGTGAACAGATAAACAGAGAAGCTGACTCTGAGATCTCTAGTTTGATGAGATTCAAGGATGGGACTGAGCAAGATACAAAATACAAGAGAAAAAAAAATCAAATTAGGAAGGGAGGGAGGAGATACTTAGTTCAGTTTTGGATCTGCCAGGTGGAGGAACCTAAAAGACTTACAAAGGTGCCTAATTATCCTTTGAAAAGAGGAAGTTCCCAAGAAAGGTCAGAGTTGAGGATGTAGAAATCAGTATCATCTAAGTGGTGGAGGAAAGCAAGGCAGAAAAGACTATGGCCCAGGAAGGATGTAGTAAAGAAAAGGGAAAACCCACAAAATCAGGAACAAAAACTATGGAGAAAGACCTTTCTTTAAGGAAGGGGGTAGGGAAGGAAGAGTCAGCCAATGACACAAGGAAGAAAAATCCGGAAAGGAAGCAGAGAATGAGGGTTGTCTAGACACTGAAGGCAATGGAGGAGAGGGTTCAATGAGTTTCAGCAGCAGTGCCCAGCAATACAAGCAGTCAAGAAATGTGAAATGGATTCACAGGTAAGGTGGGTGGCCATCGGGGAATGGTCTCAGTAAAGGTAGGATGCAGTGCTTGCCTAAATGCTTGCCTTCACCCGTTAGGTGAAACCCCTCCTGTGATGCCAGACACAGCTGGGCTAAAATCCGTTCTGGAATAAATAGTGTTTGCTGTTGGTTTTGTTCCAGTGAAGACAGCATTATTTTATCCCTGTCTCCATCAACTTCCTCATTATTTGTATAATGTTGGAGGCATATGAAGGACACCCTGGGAACCTACAAAAAGTCATCTACATGTCTGCTGACTCATTTTTCCTCCCAGGAGGAGTGATGATGACAGTTACTAAGCCTCCAGCAAATCATTTTATTCTAAGAATATCTATCTAGGGGCCACAGTATCTAAGTTACCAATTTAAGGGGGTAAGGGGGAGCATTTGGACTTATTTAAGAAGGAGGACTCCATTCCCCTACTTTGTCGATATTTTCCCAGTTATAATTTAATCCTCAGGATCTTGTAAGAAACTTAGGATGGTAATGGATAAATGAATGGCTGCAGTCCATTAAATCCTTATTTTCATTCTAAGAGCTCAGTCTGGCTGGTTACCATTTTTTCGCTCTTCACATCATCTGTAGAAACAAATCATGATACAGCAGAAACTACTTGGGACCTAACAAGATATCACCACTGCTGTGTGCATTCAGAAAATAGTCCATTGATGATACAGGTGATATCATGTGGTTAAACTTTTGCAACATTTTTCAAAGACCTTTAATAGGGCCTAGTACTTTGAAAAATAAATGAGGGGGAAAGAAGAATTTGCCTGTGCTAAAATTCTGGCAAAGAAGCAACTGAAAGCTACCTTTGAACCCATCAAACAACCCCCTTCTGTTTATTTTTTAAGAGCGAGATGAGGGAAGGGAGGAGAAAGAAACATCACTGTGAGAGGGTAACATTGATCAGCTGCCTCTGGCACGTCCCCTACCAGGGACCGAGTCTATAATCCAGGCATGTACCCTGACTCGGAATCCAACCGGCAACCTATTGGTGCACAAGACAACACCCAACCAGCAGAGCCACACTGGCCAGGGCAACCCCTTCTGTCTTAACCTCACCAAGAACTCCCTATACCTCCCTGGAATTTTAACTTCCTTCCACATATCCATAGGACCTCCCTTCATTCCCCAGGTGGGCTGTTGTCACTAAGACTTCTAAACACGATGCATTGATTTCCTTGGGCTGCGGTCACAAATTACTACAAACTGGGTGGTTTACAACAGCCCACATTTATTTTCTCACAGACCTAAAAGGCTAGAAGAATGAAATGAAGGTGTCAGCAGGGCCATGCTCTCTCTGAGGCTCTGGGGGAGAACTGCCTCTCCCAGCTCCTGTGGTTGCTGACAATCTGTAGCATTCCTTGGCTTGTGGGTGCATCACTCCAGCTTCTGCCTGTTCTTCACATAAGGTTGTCTGCCTCTCTGTGTGTCTCTCTGTCCACCTCTCCGTCTCTTCATAAGGACACCAATTATGAGATTGAGGGCCCATTCTAATGCAGTATGACCTCATCTTAACCTGATGACATCTGCAAAGACCCTATTTCCAAAAAAGGTCACTTTCACAGGTACCAGGGGGTTAGGACTTCAGCATATCCTTTTGTCATACCCAAGGCAACACACAAAAATGCCCAAACTCCGAGTCTTCCAATATGGGAAAATTCCACCCACTGGCATTTTAAACATAAGCCAGCACTTTAGGCTCTCTGGGCTTTCTCTGTGAAGCTAGAATAATCCCTGTCTTCCTCTAAATGCGTTGCAAGTTACAATGAAAAATTGCCTTCCTTCCCTCCGCCTTCCCTCCTTCACTCCTCTGCTTTTGAGAAATGCTGATAAGCATTTACTGCGAGGACCCAGTGTCAGTGCTGTGGAGGACAGAAAGGTGACGTAAGATTTCCACAGTCATAAGATTTACACCCAGTACGAAGACTCAACTGTCCATATAAATTCTAATAGAAGGCAGGGTGTGATCATTGCCGTGAGAGCCATAGACACAGTGACACAAAAATATAGAGAAAATAGATCAATTACTGCTGGGGAGAATCACGCAAGGCCTGTGAGCTTGACCTTGAAGACTCTCTAGGAATTGGGTTTTCAGAAATTAGGGAAAGTGTTCTCCGTGGAGCAGGGTGAGCACAGAGACAAGGAAGCACGGCCTGTTGATACATTCCTGTGTGCCCAGGACCTCTCCTGTGTCATTGCTACAGATACTCTTGGGAATTTCCATGGGAAAGAGATTAGAAGAACAAGCACCAAAAGGCTAGCGAACCCAGATTGTCTCGGGAAGCTGAGTTTCCCCTGGCACGTTTGTTTCCTTTCAGATCCTCTTCTATGCTCATGCATTATTCTTAACTAGAGGCCCGATGCACGAAATTCGTGCAAGGGGCTCGGCCCTCGCAGCTGCGGTCTTCGCAGCGCCGGCTTCGTCCAGACAGGCGTTCTGCTGTTCCACCATCTGGTCTAATTAGCATATTGCACTTTTATTATTATAGACTAGGAAATATATTTTTCTTAATTTTTCAAGAAAGAGTTCCAAATCGTCTCAAAACAGCTGTTGAGAAAGAGGGAGGGAGGGGAGGGGAGAACTCAGATGTTTCCAGATAAAGAATTGTAACAGTAAGAGGCGATGTTAACCAAGTCAGGTACAACCAGAGGAGCAGTGATGGGAGGGACGGAGGGGAGCTGGCTCTGCAGGGCTGTGCTGGCCTCAGGTCTCCGCCTGGATGCAGAGCTGCGAGCTTTCCTTTAGCTGAGCCATGTCTGCCCTCTGCTGGGGACTCAAAAGTTATCAAAGACAAGAGTTTTCCTTTCCCATCTTCCTAAGACAGTGAGGAAAAGACAAAAAAAATGTAAGATCGTCATCCCGATCTTAGCATCTTGTGTACTGTCACCCTGACTGGGCTTTCCATTTCTTCACGCGTGCTCCCCAGAGGGGAGGAAGCCCATTTGTTCCCTTTCCTTCGAAGCCAGTAGCACAGCCGGTTCTCAGGCCCAGATTGAAAACCACCTTGTCCCCAAGCCAGAGGAATTCATGCGGTCGGCAGGAGGGCGGGTTGGTTCGGTTGTGAGGGGTAAGGGCACAGGGTGTGCGTGGTACCTCGTGGTGCAGGGGGTAGGGGAGGGGGTTGGAGGGCGGCAGTTTGCACAAGTGACATGGAGAGACACCAATACTGCAGGTGCCGACTGGTCCCCTAACTCAAGAGGCGTGTTTTCTGGATGAGGCTGATGAGACCCTTAGACCAGTTTCTCGCCTCAGCACTACCGACTCTCAGGCGGGGCTGATCGTTGGCCACAGGGCTGTCCGTGTTTTTATGGAAGGGCGTTCCCCAGCATCCCTCACCTGCTCACCAGAGGCCAGCAGCCCTTCCCCGCAGGTTGTGACAATCAAAGATACCTCCCCTCAACCCCAGGAGAGGGAACAAAATCACCCTTTACTGAGAACCACTGCTTCAGACCCAGCTCCTCTGCCTTTTAAAACAGGGGTGGGGAACCTTTTTTCTGTCAAGGGCCATTTGGATATTTATAACAGCATTCACAGGCCATATAAAATTATCGACTTAAAAATTAGCCTGGCCCAGCCAGTGTGGCTCAGTGGTTGGGCATCAACCTATGAAACAAGAGGTCGTGGTTTGATTCCTGGTCAGGGCACATGCGGGGGTTGCAGGCTCCATCCCCAGCGTGGGACATGCAGGAGGCAGCCGATCAATGATTCTCTCTCATCATGGATGTTTCTATTTCTCTCTCACTCTCCCTTCCTCTCTGAAATCAATTTTTTAAAATATCTTTTCATTAGCCTGCTATATTTGCTCAAACATTTAATTAACTCACCCCTAAATGCCTTGGCAGGGCCAGACCAAATGATTTCCTGGGCCTTATTGGGCCTGCGGGCCAGAAGTTCCCCACCCCTGTTAAGGCCTGGGTGCATTTCTAAACCATCAGTCATGTTGTGTGCAAATGAGCAGGGTGGCTGCACAAAGTGCTGGAGACTGGAGTCACCCTGGGGCAACCCCCTTACCTCCTGGGACTTAGTTCATCAACTGTGAAATACAGCGGTCATAGCTTTTATCTTGCTAGACTGCTGTGTGTTTAGTCCACAAACATGCACTCCGCACCTGCTGTGTGTGGTGAGGATACATATGGAACAACCAAGTCAGACATGAAATTCCTATGAGAGTGTGAAACACTAATCAGACATGCTGCTGTGGTACAAAGAATACCGGACCTTAGGAAGGTGGGGCTTTAAGGAAGACCAAATTCAGGCCCACAACCTTATTCGCATTTCTGAAACCCTAAAAACTTTTTTTTTTTATTCCTTCTTGTTTAATGCATTTGCTATCCAAATCTCTTTGGTGGCAAAACCTGACCTGATGTGAATGAGGCTACTTAAAGTCCTCATTGGCCCTCCTGAGCGAGAACATTCATATTTTTCTGCATAATGTTTGGTCATGGGGTGCTTCCCCAGACTGTGCTGAGGGCATTCAATTATATATATACCGTGTGCACTCTTTTACTTTTCTAAAAGGTAAACAAGCTGAAGGCCAAAACACACATGGCCCCAAGGGTTTTGAATAAGGGACTGTGGGCCCTTATATGCAAATTGGCAGGGAAACTAGAAACACAGGAACCAACATTTTCACATAGAAGTAGCTGTTAGTTCTCATGTGCATCTGGTACCATGCTAGGCAAACTGTGAGCTTATCACATGAGATCAATGGAGAAAGATGGGTGTGTGAGTTTGCATGTAGCATGGAGGCGTATGAATTTTGTCCTGTGATCAGCAGGGGTAGCCCTTCTCCAAAACCAAAGACCCTCCAGCTCCATCTAGTGGGGACCAAGTTCAGCTCACCAAGTTCACATGCTGTTCTCACACTTCCTTTCTGCCTGTTCGCCCCAGCAACCTTAGACAGAGATGAACATCTCCCCGGCCCTGGGTCTGGGCTCCTCTCTTTGTGAGTGTGAGAGATGGGCGGTTATTTTATCCTACTCTCAATGTGCAGAACATTTTATAGGAGACATGCATTAATCTCTCAGAAAATAAGAAGAGAGATTTCTGGTAAATTCAGGTTTCACAACCACTCAAGCAGATTTTATTTAAAAGGGTTTTAGCCCTAGCCAGATTGGCTCAGTGGATAGAGTGTTGGCCTGCGAACTGAAGGGTCCCAGGTTCAATTCCAGTCAAGGGCACATACCTGGGTTGTGGGCTCAATCCCCAGTGTGGGGCATTCAGGAGGCAGCCGATCAATGATTCTCTCTTATCATTCATTGATATTTCTATCTCTCTCTCCCTTCCTCTCTGAAATCAATAAAATATATTTTTTTAAAAAAAATAAATAAATAAAAGGATTTTAGTTCAAACCAGAGCTTCAATCTCTCACCTTCAAAGGACTTGTTGCCTCCCTGGCTTGGTTCTTTACTCCCGTTTAATCTATTTGAAAATAGTTTGGGGTATGAACACACAATACAATATACAGATGATGAATTATAGAATTGTACATTTGAAACCTATATAATTTTATTTACCAATGTCACCCCAATCCTATATAATAAAAGGCTAATATGCAAATTGATCCTAACAACAGAACAACCGCTTAACCAGTCACTATGAGGCGCACTGACCACCTCTTGGTCCCTTTCCCCCAGCCAGCAGGCTCCCATCGCCTGATGGGGAACAGGGAACCAGGGGTGGGTGGCAGCAGGGGGTGGGGCTGGCAGCCAGGGAAGATGGCCCTGATCGCAGGCCAGGCCTAGGGACTGTACCTGTGCACGAATTTCATGCGCCAGGCCTCTAGTAAATTCAATAAAATATGTTTTAAAGAAAAGAAGCATATAACAAAAAAGAACAAAAAAAGAAAAAATAAACCTCATGGACACGGACAGCAGTGTGGTGATTGCCAGGGGAGGGGTGTGGGGTCGGATGGATAAGTGGTGATGGATGGAGACTTCACTTGGAGGGGTGAACCCACAATACAGTGTACAAATGGTGGGGAAATTGTATAAATAAATAAAAGAAACAAGGAGCCATCATAAAATGAGTATTGTTGTTTGAAACCAAAATAATAGCAACGATAATTTATTTGGAAATAGATTTTTGAACCTGTATTATGTGCCAAATGGTGATGAGAATATACACGTGAATTAGACACAGTCTTTGCTTTGGGAAAGTCATGGTCCCAGGAGAGAGGCATCCTTGGACAGCAGGCTGATCCCAGGCACTTTGGGAACAAAGGCTGTGCTCATCCTTCCTAAGTGCGTGTAGTAAAGAAGGGGTCAGCGACCTGAGGCCTGCGGGCCAGCACATTCTTATAAATGTTTCCCGGGAACACTGCCCCACACGCCGTTTGTGTAATGATGCCATCCTCCCGCCTCCCGCAGACCCTGCTGAAGGGGAACCAGGTGTGGTTTCCCCCAGCCCAGCTGCCTCGGGAGGCGTCAGAGGCGGTCGCCATCTGCTGGCCCGTTCTGTTACCTTCCCTCTGCAGACGCATCTCTCATGCAAATCACCAAACTTTGTACGTGTACTTCTAGTGATTAGTCACACTTGGTTCCTCTGCTGTCTATGAATGTCTTAAGCGTAGGGAGTATACCATAGTCAACCTTGAAAGGTAGAATACCTAATGCCTGCCATGGAGACTTCAACAGATGAGGAAAGAGAGGAAGAAAGCGGAGGAGGGACGTAAAACTCAAATGTCTACTGGCTCAACAGCCCCCACTTGTGACACTGAGCCCTCAGTTCTTTGTTTCTCTCACATGGGCCCCCATCTTTGCCTCCATCAAGACTCTGCTCTGACTGCCAATAGCCACTCTGAGCCCTGGCTGCAGCTGGCAAATGCCTGCAACTTCTCAATGAACTCCCTCTGACCACCGACACCGACTCTGATGGCCTGAGGGTCACAGCTCTCCCCATCACAAGGCCATGACCCAAAGGACACAAGCCCTTTCACTGATTTCCTACAGGTCAGCCTACTGCCCACATACATCGTGGTAGCCAAGCCTTACTGAGCACTTACTACGTGTCAGGCACTATTCTATTCTCCTCACACGCATCAGCTCGTTGGCACTTCACAATCACCCAATGTGGTGGAAACTACTGTTATCGCTACTTTACCGATGACAAAACTGAGGCCTAGAGAAGGTAAATAACTTGACCAAGGTCACAGCTGCTGAGTATGGGAACCAGGTTTTGAGCCTAGGCAACCTAATCGCTGTTAAGACAAAAGTATCCGAAACTTGAAAAGAGATCAAAGGATGGCTACCCATCTTTTCAAAGTCATACTGGAACATTAGAGACCCACTCCAGGAAGAGCCTGTTCTTTAGGGGGCTGGCCCTAATGACTGACCCCTTACAATTGTATTCTACCTCTCTGTAAGGGTAGATGTGAACCTGTAGAAAGCTGAGAGTGATTCAAATGATTCTTGACCTATAGCAATGCAAATGAGTTTCTCTTCAGCGAGAAAGATAACTCCAAAGGTTACAGTTTTATTGCCCTAGGAGATTAGCCAGTTTTGTATCTAAATTAGTAATCTCATTTCAGCACTCTCAGGGACTATGACAACTTCTGTCTCAACTGCAATCCTTGAACCAGGTTTACCATCCTGTCAGTTCCCTCAAGGATGTAATTAAATCGGTGACATATGCTCATTCTATATTTATATGGGAGTTACATTTTCAATGCTCTGAAATTTGTATTTGGCACACATGCTGAACCACTACACTAGAATGAAAGAAAGTTGAATCAGAAAATATATGTTGATTATGTTTAAGAAGGGAGTGCAACCCACGACTGAACCCACCAGTCCCTGAAAGAATAATGAGTAAACCAGTGCAAAGAATATTATATATACATATGTATTAATATATGCATTATGCCCCCACAAAAGACTGAGTATACCACAGAACAGCAGGCCTGCTCTGGGGAAATCCTGTTTGTTTCTTTGGGAATTTGGTGAAGTGAAACAGAACTTTGAGACCAAGACTGGGACTTACCAAGGAGCCAGACCCCCCAGGAGAGCCAACTGTGTCTCTCAAAGGATGTGCTAAAAGACAAAATTCAACCGAGTAAATGTTAAAGATCGTATTGGCTTCATTCAGTGATTGGGGGATTGGGTGGCATCCCATCTAGCAGATAAAAGGGAGCTCCCAGGAGCTGGATGAAATGGAAGGCTTTTATACGCAGGAGAGAGTGGAAACAAGAAAGTTACACTAAACAACAAGTGGGCTGGTTATTGCAAGGTCACTTTCCTTTAAATTGCAGGGGTGGGACCTTTTTCTGCCAAGGGCCATTTGGATATTTATAACATCTTTCAGGGGCCATACAAAATTATCAGCTTAAAGATTAGCCTGCTAGCCCTAGCCGGTTTGGCTCAGTGGATAGAATGTCAGCCTTCGGACTGAAGAGTCCCAGGTTCAATTCTGGTCAAGGGCACAGGCCCAGGTTGCGGGCTCGATCCCCAATAGGGGGCGTGCAGGAGGCAGCCTATCAATGATTCTCTCTTATCCTTGATGTTTCTATCTATCGCTCCCTCTCCCTTCCTCTCTGAAATCAATAAAAAAATATATTTTTTTTTTAAAAATACATTAGCTTGCTATATTTGGTCAAACATTTCATTAACTCACCCCTAATGCCTTGGCAGGGCCAGACCTAATGATTCCAAGGGCCAGGCGTTCCCCACCCTTGCTTTAGAGGGTGGCAGAGGCCTCTCAGGCAGATTACCTAACTAGCTAGTGCTGATCAGGTGATTCCTGGTTGACTGGTTAACATTCGCTCTGGAGAGCTGAAGCTGTAATTAAGTTGTCTCCCGTTTGGTCACATGGTGCTTAGCATTATCGACTTTCTATTTGGCCTGTTGTCTTGTTTCTAATAGGTGTGACCTCCCGAGGATTCTCAAAAGGAAAAACAATTAACACCTTTACCCAGGGCCTGGTTCAGTGCAAACCAAGTACCCCAATTCAAGACTGCTAATAGAACTTCACAAGTGACTACAAGTATGGCTTTGTTGCTTGGAACATATAAGATGCTTAATAAATATTGAATGAGTTGAAAAACTGTCCCCCAACGCAGAGAAATCACTTCTGCAAAAAACAAACAAACAAACAGATAAGGTGAACCAATTCGATCAGAGTTATTAAAGTTGTTTTCTTTAGTGGAGGAAAGATCATGACACACATACTTAATTCCAAGTCACTGCTAATAACTAGCTAATGGTGCTAATGGAGTTCTTAATTATATGGGAAAGACTACGAATGACCTATTTTCCAAGTGTTTGAAAATGGAAACATACGTTAAAAAACCATTGCATTCTTCTGCATCTCTTTTCTGGGGTGGTGATGGGTGTCTGTGGTTTCTGTTTGTGGAAGGATACTACCAGCACACCACTGGGTAAGGGATACTCCAGGCAGTATGAAGTGGTGATCATATAAAATATTGGTAGAAAATGATATTGAATGTCAACTGCAGTTGAAAAATAAATAAAGTGTTGGTAGGTTTCCTGAAAGGAGCCATCAGTTAGGCAACACACTGATCATGCAAGGCCCTTGTCCAAGCCATAGGAATTCGGCAATAAACAGGACACTCCAGCTGGCTTGCCATCTTGGAGTTTAGATGCTGGTGGGGAGAAACAGACATAAAAAAAAATAAAAATGAAATGCACATAGTAAGATAGATTATGGCATGCGCTACATAGAAAAGTAATACAGGGACAGGAAAGAGGGAATTCAAGTGGGGCTGGGGGAGGGGCTTGCAATTTTAAATGGGACAGCCAAGGAAGACCTCCCTCAATAAAGACTAAGTACGTGAGAGGGCAAAGGATACGGGTGTCTGGGGGAAGAGCAGTCTAGGACGAGAAAATAGACAGAGGCAATGGCGTGAGGCAGGAGCACGCCTGGTGTGTTCAAGGGACAGTAAGAAAGTCCGTGGGGAAAACTGAGGGGAAAGTAGTGGAGATGGGGATCCAGTAGGGTTTGCGGTAGAGAACTGATAGGATCCCCTGATGTCTTACCAGGATCACCCTGGCTGCTGGGTTCAGAATAGATTGGAGAGGGCTCAAGGCAGAACAGGGGGACGAGTTCAGAGTCTGTTGCCCTCCTGGATGGAAGCCACCCTTCCCAACAGCCCCCTCCACGGGTCAGGCCACGTGAAATGTGTCCGGCCTGCTCCTGCAATGTCATCTTGCAGTAATCAGATTTAATCCCTGCTCTGTAAGGAAGCCACAAAAGAGAAAGGAGAAAATGGGGCTGGACATGAAGGTTATAGCTTCCCAGGAAATAAGAAAAAATAAATAAATAAAATGGCAATTTGCGTTTTTGACAGTCAAGGAAATTGAGTGGACTTCAGTTGCCTTAGGAAGGGAAAAAAAAAAAAAGCTAATGTGGAGGAGTTAAAAATAACGATGCAACACAGAGTGCGCAGGAATAATTAGCTGTGAAGAGGGGTTGCCCCAGTGGTTACATTGCCTCAGATGACTTGCCCAAGCAGGGGCAGGTGAATAATAGGAAACCACTGGGTGGCCAGGCACAATGGTATAGTTTTTAAAACCTCTAAGTTAATGTTGAAATAAATGTCAGAACCCAAACACATCGAGATCCATTGGATGATCATTAAGGAAAACGGCATGCACTGCTGCTCTAGAAATAGCGCTCTTGAGATGTGCTATCATGCTGTCCTTCGCTATAAATCAAGACCATGAGCTGTGGGTATCCTTGGGCACCTGCCAAATACATGAGGGTGGAGGTTCATGTCCTTTTAAATTGTACAGCACCATCCAGCTTAGAGGAAGAAGGTCGTAGAGTTTTCTGTAAACTGCACCTACGGAACCCGAGGCCCCTGCTTGGGAGGCCATTGCTTTGCTGCCTTCCCTCCGCCTGCTGACTCCCCTCCCC
>NW_006282748.1:774662-776854 GCF_000327345.1 Myotis davidii | reverse complement strand
AAACCTTCAGATGCCCCAAGAGCCGTTTTGATTTAGTTTTCAAATCAGGGGCTGGCTTCCTCCCTCCTCTGTTGGTGTCAGATATTTCCAAATTAAAAACATCGCCAAGTAATGGAAAGTTCCTTAAATCTCCCTCTTATGACGATTCCCTATTTACAGCCATTTATGACCGCTTGCTGCTGGCCACAACACATTTCTTCTAAGATGGAATCCCCAGTGGCTCATTTTGAGCTATTTTCCCATCCCCTTTATTGACCTCCATCCCCTTTATCTCATTCCCTTGGAAGCCTGAACCTCAATTCTCTAAATACATTAAAAAAACAAAAACTAATCCCATTTGGATTGAAGTCATGTTGTTGAATTTATTCCCAGATTTCATCATGACTTAAACAAGTTTTGTTTTTTCTCTATAATATGCTTAGAATTCAGGTGTGCCCAGGCTCAGCCTCTTGCCATCCATAGTGGTCAAAGGAGAGCTCTCAAGTTGTGCTATACTATTCCTTCTCCATCCCAGCTGACCCTACACTGTGCTCCAGGATCAGCTGCCCTGCGCTGTCTCAGCAGCTGGGCTGGCCCTTACCCACTCAGTGGCTACCAGTAGTCACCAAGTATGGCACTGCTCCCCGCCTGCTCTCCTAACTTCACCTAATTCAACATCTAAGAAACCAGCCTCTGTAGAAAAGTGGCTTCCAAACTCAATCAACACCTCAGTACTACCAAAGAACTCTGGTACGTGTGCCTGCTTATTAATTCATTTTATGGAGCACCTACTGTGTGCAAGGCATTGGGCCAGACATAGAGAGTCCATGGTCTACAGACACCTCCATCTTCTATTCCTCCTACAGCTCTTTCTAACCTACACTATTATCCTGGAGCCCCAACCCCCAACACACTCCACACTTCTCTTAGCAGTGACCTAGCCAATTTTAGATAAAGACTCCCTCAACTTTCTATGCTATTCTCACATCTATACACATACCAGCACTTTACCCACTTTGTCTCCTTCCCTCCTGCCTAAATTAAATTTCCTTAGAGGTCTTGCCCCATCAACTCTCCTCTCTTTTCTGCCTTCATTCTCATCCCTGCTAGCGGTTCTTTCCCAACAATATTTTTACATGTTGAAGTCTATACCAAATGAAAAATTCATAAATCAGTGAACTCTCGTCTAAGTCCTTCTCTGGCATCCAGCATATCTCTGTCTCTCCATGGCCAATCTTCTAGAAAGAGGAATCTATCACTTCTATTCCCACTTCATCATCTCAGCAACACTTATATAATTGGTTCTCAAATGTAAATCTATGTCCTGGATTCCTTCAGATATGATCAAATATGTACCGGATATACCACTGGTTGGATGATCTAAGGCACTTCAAACCTCACATGCCTCCAACTGAACTCATCAACTCTCCTACAGTTTGGATCCCACCTCCACCACCTACTGGCAAGTTATTGAACCGTTTTGTCATTCAACTTCCTCATTCATAAGCACCAAGAACTGTGAAGACTCTGAAATGTTACCCTACTTGCAACTAGCAAGTTAGCCTGCCATAGTTCCACGGGTGCTGGTAGGAGGTATAAACTCTTGGGTCAGACATGAAGGTGTCCATCAATTTTGACTAAGAACAGCAATGTAAACCAAAGCTTTATTCGGGGTCTTTAGAAACTGCATTTGAGTAGAAACCAAACTGTGTTCTGCGGAGGCGGGGGGTGGGGAGACAAAATTTATAGACAGAGAAAAAGAGGCTTCCAAAGTATTTTTTAAAAGAGCTGTGTTTGGTGCTGGCAAGCAGACTTACAATGTTTGATTGCTTATGTCTATTTCGAGGTAAACACACACACACACACACACACACACACACAGTTATTTTTTAATAGAAAGTTCAGTTATGCAGAGTCAGTTCCAGGAACTGCATCAGGATGTAGCCCAGTTAAAAAGTTGCAGGGCTGGGTGAAAAAGGTGAAGGGACTAAGAAAAAAACCTCATTGGCACAGAGAGCAGTATGGAGATTACAAGAGGGAAAGGGGATGGGAGGACGTAGAAGAGGGGGTAAGGGGGGTACATGGTGATGGAAGGAGAGTTGAGTTGGGGTGGTGAACACCTGAAACGTATATAATTTTATTAACCAATGTCACCCCAATAAATTAAATTTAAAAACAAAATAAACGAAAATAAAAAAGAATTCATAATGTAC
>NW_006282748.1:769405-774502 GCF_000327345.1 Myotis davidii | reverse complement strand
TGCAGGCCGGTGGGGGGGGGTGTCCCCCGGGGCCTCAGCCTGGCCCGCGGAGCCAGGAGCCTGGGCTCGAGTTAGGAGGGACCGTGCTCACCCGGCTTTTTTCGATGCATTTGTATTGATTTCAAGGAGGAGAGAGAGGTAGGAACATCGATGATGAGAGAATCGTGGATCGGCTGCCTCCTGCAGCCCCACACTGGGGTCGAGCCCACACCCCCGACATGTGCCCTGACTGGGGATCGAACCATGACCTCCTGGCTCATGGGTAGATGCTCAACCACTGAGCACACCAGCCAGCCTCAAACTCTCCTATTCTACAGGCCCAGGGCTCTCCCCCATTGAATCACCAGACTGCCTATCTCTGTTACAGCATGTTTTCTAATTAAACCCCCTGGGGTTTCCTCTTGGCTCTCATGCCATTTGACTCTGGAAAGACATAGGGACAAGAAAGACAGACGTGGGAGAGAAGCGCTAAGTATAGCCTGACAGTACCAACAAATTAGAAAACATTGAAACTATCTGAAAGGATCAACAAATTAGAAAATATTGAAACTATTTCTCCTTCGGGTAAGGTGACCAGTTTCATAGCCTAGGAGACATAAACTCATAAAAATGGAGAAGAAAAAGGTAGGAAGAAGAAAGCCCATACACTAATTTCAGCTCTCACAAAATCTTGCTTGGGGGGCCATATCTGCCAGCCACTATGGTAGGTGTTAATAATACAATAGTAAATAAGGCAACGTTCCTGATCGTAAGAACCCCACAAGGAAGGCAAGTCAGTAAAATATAACCTCCCCCCCCCGCAAAAGTCAGGTTTTAAAAGATCATAGTATTAAACTATATACACCTATAACACTAATTTACAAAAATATTAAATTTACTTAAATGTTCTCTAAAAAGTGGTTTTGCTGCTTAATGAAATTACAGGTTATTTTCTTTTTCTTATGCTTTAAATAATTTTAATTCTTTATTACATTTACTGTATATTATGCATTACATTAATAAATGACAAAAAGTTAATGTTTATACCTTTTGACATTGTATAGAATTTCAATGAATCTATTCCGTAAGGAAGTGATCTTAAATATGTTCTTGAGCCCTGACCGGTTTGGCTCAGTGGATAGAGCGTGGGCCTGCGGACTCAAGGGTCCCAGGTTAGATCCGGGTCAAGGGCATGTACCTTGGTTGCAGGCACATCCCCAGTAGGGGGTGTGCAGGAGGCAGCTGATTGATGTTTCTAACTCTCTATCCCTCTCCCTTCCTCTCTGTAAAAAATCAATAAAATATATTAAATATATATATATATATGTTCTTGTATGACCGCAGAGTATAGCTACTACAATTCAGAGATGGTACCACAAGGTGGCAATAGAGAGTCTCTGACGTTAGTCCACCTTCAAGGTTCGCTTCCGAGCAGTCAGAGCCCAATGCTCGTGGAATACGCGGGTAGGATCTTTGTCCAAGTAAATACCAATGCTTTGTTGTGGGCGGGGGAAATGGCACCAAGGTGTTGTAGACAGCTGGTCACTGAGTTCTCTCAGTGAGCCTTTTGACTTATGTCCGAGTTGTCAGTGCAAAGAACCAATAAATGGTCTCCAAACAGTAGCCTCTACAGCTGACCCCCTGGAAGTAGAAGTCAGCCTATTCTCAGCGGAGAGAAATCAGAACTCAAGCCGGCTTCTCCGCTGACGCAAAAGGGCCCGGGCGTTGCTGACACGAATCTGACACCGCGAACACTGGCTCTGGCCCAAGGCGAGGTTTTGCATGGGCTTCGTGCTTGACCGCTACGGCGCAGTAAGTGAATTAAAACGCAGCTAATGAACTGAACTAGTGTAAATGTGTACTGCAGGTCATATAATGGTACTTTTATATGGATAAAATACAGTAAATGATAATAGCTTCTGATTTTATTCCAAACCAGCCTTATAAATTTAGACTGGTTTAAAAATATTTTTTTTAAGTTCGCTTTATATGTTTTATGTCTAAAGTGTCTACCTTCAAGGAGTTTACAATCGACTTAGAGAGCAAAATATACACATAAAATAACATGGAAAATTTGGGAAGCAACATAATAAACATGTGAGAATGCTCGGAGGGTATCCGTTTTTCCAGACTTTTAAACTTGAGTTTTCAAATAAAATACAAGACCCCCATGTAAATTTTACTTTCATGAACAACAAATAATTTTTAGTATATCGGGTGTTCCGCTTAATAATGCGGATTTTTTTCAATTGATGCAGTTACACATATGTTGATATAATGCGGTACACCTGGTAAACATGTCCCATGTTAAAAAGAAGAGGAAAATGTATTGGCTATTTATCTGAAATTCCAATGAACTGGACATCCTGTACTATTATTTTCTAAATCTGAAAACCCCCCACTGGAGGCACATAGGGTCCAGACAAGATCCTAATAGGGGAGTTGGTCAGATAAGCTTCCTGGAGAAAACGAGTTTTAAGCCAACTACTGACAAAAGCAGCGGCGGAAACGGAAGACATTCCACATGTGGGAAGTGCGTGTCCATGGCACTGAAATCGAGATGAGTAAGTAATCCCTAATAGGATGCAACCAGATTGGTTTAGCTGTGGAAAGATTTTCAAGATGGACAAGAGAACTGAGACCTGCTGTGCTGATGTGAGAAGTCACTCTTACCTGGATTTCTTTCTAGGGAGCTTATTTAAAGAACAGTATTCCTGGCTTCTTTGTCAAAAATTATTTGTCCATATACATGTGGCTTTATTTCTAGCCTTTCAATTCTCTTTCATTGGTCTGTGTGCCTGCTTTTTATCCCATACCTTCCTGTTTTGCTTATTGTAGCTCTGTAGTATAATTTGAAATAAGGTAGTGTGATACCTCTTTGTTCTTTTTTCTCAGTATTGCTCTGGCTATCTGTGGTCTTTTGTGGCTCAATTCCCAGGCAGGGCACATACCCAGGTTGTGGGTTTAATCCCCAGTCAGGGTGCATCAGGGAGGCAACCGATCGATATTTCTCTCTCACACTGATGTTTCTCTCTCTCTCTCTCCCTTCCTCACTCTCTAAAATCAATAAAAACATACTTTATAAAAAAAACTAAGAATAGAGTTACCATATGACCCAGCAACCCCTCTTCTGAATATCTGCCCCAAAAAACTTGAAGACATTTATTCGCAAAATATATGCATCCCTATGTTCATTGCAGCATTATCATGGTGGCTGAGACATGGAGATAACCCAAGTGTCCTTAATAAAGGACTGAATAAAGAAGATGTGGCACAAGCCCTGGCCTGGTAATTCAGTTGGTTAGAGCATTGTCCTGATATACAAGATTGCAGGTTCTATTCCTGGTCAGGGCACATATAAGAATCAATCAACAAATGCATAAATAAGTGGAACAATAAATCAATGTTTCTCTCTTTCTCTCTCTCTCCCTTCCTCTCTCTCTCAAATCAATAAATAAAAATAAAATTTTAAAAAGATGTGGTACAGGTACACTATGGAATACTACTCAGCCCTTAAAAAAAGATAAAATACTGCCATTTGCAACAACATGGATGGACCTTGAGAATATTATGCTAAGTGAAATAAGTCAGTCGAGAAGCTGAGAATAATATGATTTTACTCATATGGGGCATATAAAACCCAAACTCATAGACACAGACAGCAGTATGGTGGTTACCAGAGGGAAGGGTGAGGGGTATAGTAAAGGGTAAAGGTGGCCAACATATGGTGACAGATGATTTGACTTTGGGTGGTGGGTGCACCATGCAATATACAGATCATGTATCATACACTTGAAACCTAAATGATTCTGTTAACGAATGTCAACCCAATAAATTTAATAAAAATAAAAATATTAAGTCTTCTAAAATCTATATTGCCCACTAATAAATAGCTGCAATTTATTGAAAGCATAATATGAATTCTTTTATTTGACCCCGGTAACTTTGTGAGGTACTTACTATTACCATCATCTCCATTATATAGATAGATAGATAGATAGATAGATATAGATAGATAGATAGATAGATAGATATTATTGATTGCAGAGAGGAAGGGAGAGCAAGAGAGAGAAAGAAACATCAATGATGAGAGAGAATCATTGATTGGCTGGCTCTTGCATGCCCCCCACTGGGGATCAAGCCCACCACCCAGGCATACCCGGGATCAAGCCCACAACCCAGGCATATGCCCTTAATCAGATCAAACCCGGGACCCTTTGGTCCGCAGGCCAAGGCTCTATCCACTGAGCCAAACTGGCTAGGGCTCATCTCCATTTCAGTGATAAATTGAGGCTTAGAAAAGTGAATTTATGTATAGAAGGTCCCAGGGCCAGAACAAAGATTCAAATTCACCATACTGACCATCCTATAGGTGGTCTTCCTGGACACTGCATATGGTGCTGAGTCCTGTGTCTAGGGTTGCATGAAATGAGAACAGGAGCTGTCCTTGGGGACAGTTAGTATCTGGGTTCAGTCATTTAAAAATTTTTTAATTTCCAAAAGATATCCCAAAAGTAACTGGGAAAACAATAGCATGTCTAAGCCATGCCAAGGAAAATGTATCTCTACTTCTATTCATAATAATAATTTTTAAAAACCTATTTAAGCTGAAACCGGTTTGGCTTAATAATGCGGATTTTTTTCAATTGATGCAGTTACACATATGTTGATATAATGCGGTACACCTGGTAAACATGTCCCATGTTAAAAAGAAGAGGAAAATGTATTGGCTATTTATCTGAAATTCCAATGAACTGGACATCCTGTACTATTATTTTCTAAATCTGAAAACCCCCCACTGGAGGCACATAGGGTCCAGACAAGATCCTAATAGGGGAGTTGGTCAGATAAGCTTCCTGGAGAAAACGAGTTTTAAGCCAACTACTGACAAAAGCAGCGGCGGAAACGGAAGACATTCCACATGTGGGAAGTGCGTGTCCATGGCACTGAAATCGAGATGAGTAAGTAATCCCTAATAGGATGCAACCAGATTGGTTTAGCTGTGGAAAGATTTTCAAGATGGACAAGAGAACTGAGACCTGCTGTGCTGATGTGAGAAGTCACTCTTACCTGGATTTCTTTCTAGGGAGCTTATTTAAAGAACAGTATTCCTGGCTT
>NW_006282748.1:767938-769209 GCF_000327345.1 Myotis davidii | reverse complement strand
TTGGTCTTTTGTGGCTCAATTCCCAGGCAGGGCACATCCCCAGGTTGTGGGTTTAATCCCCAGTCAGGGTGCATCAGGGAGGCAACCGATCGATATTTCTCTCTCACACTGATGTTTCTCTCTCTCTCTCTCCCTTCCTCACTCTCTAAAATCAATAAAAACATACTTTATAAAAAAACTAAGAATAGAGTTACCATATGACCCAGCAACCCCTCTTCTGAATATCTGCCCCAAAAAACTTGAAGACATTTATTCGCAAAATATATGCATCCCTATGTTCATTGCAGCATTATTCATGGTGGCTGAGACATGGAGATAACCCAAGTGTCCTTAATAAAGGACTGAATAAAGAAGATGTGGCACAAGCCCTGGCCTGGTAATTCAGTTGGTTAGAGCATTGTCCTGATATACAAGATTGCAGGTTCTATTCCTGGTCAGGGCACATATAGAAATATAGAAGACAGCCATTCTCTCTCTCTCTCTCTCTCTCTCTCTCTCTCTCGTACTTTTGTTATTTTTCTGAAGTAGTTTCAAGGAAATTGCATTGATTAGAAGAACATCTAATGGATTTTATGTAAAGTGCATGCATTTTTTTTTTTATTCAGCAAGGTAAGCAATAACATTGGCCTTCTTAAAATAGAAATTACTTGAAAACTTGTCATTGTGCATCTTATCAGACATTCAGAGCAACTGACATGGGTGATAACAATTATGTTGAGCTTTTCAACACAACCAAGGCTCATGACTTGGCTGTCACTGCTAAAGTGATGAGATGGATCTACAGGTTGTATCCTGTCACTGAGAAACACTTCTCTTATAATTCACTCCAGAGGTCTGGTGGCTTACAAGCATTGGGAGAGAGAAAAGAAGTTGAGAGACATAGATAACTTAGCATGAAGAAAGATTGCATTTCTGCAATTGTTAGAAGAGGAAAGTAGGGTTGAGAGGGGTGTTGAAAGAATAACATGGCAGGAAAGATGGTTTTAGAATGTTTTGATGTTCTTTAATATGGATGAAGTCATCCTATGCTGGGTTAGAGAAGCTATATACTCATAGCTCTGTGGGCCAGACAGGAAAATTGAAATTGTACATCACTGTGCAGCCATAGCATGGAGAGAACTCTGCTAGTGGAGGGACAAAGGAGCCAGGTCTTTCTACCTCCCACTTTTAATTTTACTCGTATCTCTAAAACCCAATGGTGGCATTGTATATTGCAAGTAGGAGATAAAATAATTAGAAAAGAAAGCTGACATAAATCTCTTGCATGATCT
>NW_006282748.1:766371-767673 GCF_000327345.1 Myotis davidii | reverse complement strand
CTATACCCCCTCTCTGTTCTCTGTAAAAAATCAATAAAATATATATTTTTTTAAAAATCTATTTAAGCCAACACATTATCCACCCCCCCCCCCAAAAAGGATTACTGAGCCTTTCAAGGAATAAAAAAAGCAGAAATAATATATGTAGACAGGCAAAAAGAGATATGGTCCTTAAGGGAATGTGAATGTGAATGTGAATAGAACTTGAACAATGGAGAGCAGTCTGCTTCTTAGATCTTCTGATGTATGATGTTTGGTGCATTTCCAACAGCGATCAGAAGGTGCTGGCAGCGGCCCACCTGGCTGGCCTGCACGACCATCTGGAAGAAAGGGAAGTGCGGGCCACATGCTGGTCCGCCTGACACCGGGCACTGGTTGTTTGCTCGTTTTTGCAGCGCATGGTTAGTGAGGAGTGAACCAACTCCCGATCACCCACGGCCTCAAAGGATTTCAAGTGTCTCACTGAAATATTAAAGGGGACTTTTCAGCAACAGAAGGTGTCAAGCTTGGAATGACGTGTTACCGAGTCTTTAAAAATTGGTCTGAAGTGTATCCCTCAGTCTAATTTAAGGCCAGTGTTATCTTTTCCTCCGACTGTGACTAGAGAAAGCCATCTTTATCATGCTGCTCGTATCTAGTGACCCAGACTTTAAGTCTCTGACTGAAATATATAGCTTTGAGGTTGAAAACTGTTATCTCCCCCAAACATTCTATTCTGGGAGGAAATCACTTTGTAAAACAGCAAGAGACCAGCCTAATTCCTTGCTTCTTTTTAAAAAACAAAGATACAATATGCACAAGGATTATTCAGACACCAGAGGTAAAAAATACTTGATCGTAAAACAGGTGACTTTTAAATGTTACAAGGATCGTGGGCAAAGTGGGTACAGAATAGATTTTCAATGGCCCTTTCCCTATCTTGAAGGATTTATAACCAGTGCTGCTGTTGTTGTTTTGGGTTTTGTTTTGTTTTGTTTTTTTACCTTGTTTGAAACTAGCCCACAGACGACAAGCACTGTGGGGCCAGCTTCACTATTACATTTCCTCCTTTACGACCACCACCAGTGTTGTTTTATCACAGTTTCACTGAATTCCAAGCCTGCCACATGGGAATAAGCAGCAAAATATTAAAAGACTAGAGAAAATTCATAACTAATCACGGTTTAATGCAAATGCTCTTTCTAAAAAATAAAAACCTTAAAGGAAAAAACTAACATAGATTCTCTAATAATATCCTTAGGGGTAAAATGGGGAAAAAATAATGAAAACTGAGAAAATATGAAGTAATATAAATATAGGTAA
>NW_006282748.1:758115-764505 GCF_000327345.1 Myotis davidii | reverse complement strand
GCCAAACCAATGGACATGGACAACAGGGGGATGGGAGCAGGAGTGTGGGGGAGGTTGGGGGTTAATGGGGGGGATGAGGACACATTTGTAATACCTTAACTAATAAAAATAAATAAAAATAAAAATGAATAAATAAATTAGGAAATCTAAAATTGTTGTAGATATTCCATTTTATCAATTTTTCCACTGAAGAGAATATGTCAATATTTTGTATGCAATCAGAGAAATAATAGATGTTGAATTGCTAAAAGAAAAAACTATCACTGAAAATGAAGTCCACCATCACTCTTTCACATTACTGACACTAGAGGCCTGGTGCATGAAATTTGAGAAACCCTAGCCAGGGCACGACCAGGAATTTTTAAAAGATGAAATAAAACAGACTAACCCAGAGTAGAAAATATCATGGTGCATTCCATATATTAAGTATTGTTTTGGGAAATTTTTGTTTAAAATATACACACACATAAATTGCCTTACGCATACACACACATATGCATACATATGCCTTGGAGAGTTGTCATTTAAATGCCTTTTTTACTGTTAAAGACAAAAATTTTTAAAAATGCTGCATTACCATGCACAGTGAGTTGCTTAATGAGTCATTTAGAAACAATGTAAGAATATTAATGAACAACTGAAATTAATATAAAAATACTGAATGTTAACTATAATTTTAAAATATTTTAATTAAAATGTTTAAAAAAAGAATTGGATGCATTGTTTTGATACCATTTAACCAGAAGCTTTGTTATCAGAGGAAAGATTGAAAAGCATTATGGATTCATTCTAAGCTGCCAACAAAAGAAATTGCAAAAAGTGCCATTAAATGTTAATTAGAATAATATTAAATGTAAGAGAAAATATAAGGGAATCCTGGTCAGTAGGAAGATGAAATTTAAGATTTAAATTCACTCATTCATCCATCTTTTCATTCAGAAAATATTTATTTAGCACCCACCATATGCCAGGCACTGGGCTAGGCTCTGAGGAGAGAGCCAGAATGTTCTGAGCCTCAAAGAGCTAAAATCGGGCCTCTCTTCCAACTGACAAGGACAAATAGGTGTCAGTGGGTACTGTTGGTCTCCATAGCTGGGCACATATACAGCACGGCTTGAGGCAGCACAAAGGCAATGTCTGTACAATCTAAGCCTGTGTTGTGCTTTTTACATAAGCCATCATGATGGAGTATCCCCTGCAGAAGAGCCAACAAGTGCTAAAAGGGTTACTCACAGTAGTTATGACAAATAAATTTCCACCTCTAAAAATTTATTGATTTCAGAGAGAGAGAGAGAGAGAGAGAGAGGGAAAAGAGAAACATCAGTTGCCATCTGCTTGTCTCGGAATGAGATTTCTAGCGGTGGGCTTGGGTTCTGAGATTCTCAGCTTAAGATCTCCAGTGGGATGAGATGACCACTCAGGTATTGGTGTCCTTTATAAATAAGAAACGTGAATCTTTGAGTTAACTGTAAGTTTAGCAGCATAAAGGTTAGTAGGTAATGCCTGATAAGGTCCTTCCCATCGTGGCTGAAGGGTATCTTTTTGGATGTGGCATTCCAATAGACAAAAATCTTTGGATTGGAGATAATAATGTTGTAGATCTTTGTCTCCCAGGAGTTTTCTATGGAGAAATTGCTATAGGAGCGTGAATTAGTCTTAAGAGCCCTTACATGTTTTGTTTTGTTTTGTTTTATAGTAAATCAGGTCTCCTTTCAGCAGTGCTGGTTCATATATTCCTTGATGTAATATGATGGGTTTGCCAGTCATAATTTCAAAAGGAGACAGTCTATGTTTGCCCAAGGGGGTAGATCTAAGGTTGAGCAATACCAAGAAAAGAGGCCTAGGCCAAAGCAGATGAAAAGACTTTGTGAGTTTTGCCAAGTGAGTTTTTATTACCCCATTTGTTTGTTTGAGAAGACCAGAGGACTGGGGATGATAAGCACAATGGAAATATTGCAAAATCAGCCAGATGTTACAGATTGTATAATTTATCCTGTGAAATGAGCTCCCAGATTGCTGTGGAGCACCGAGGGAATTCCCCAAATGGGGAAGATAATTTCTAGGAGTCCTTTACTTGTTGCATGGGGATGCTTTCACCCGAGGAGAAAGCAGGCCCAGAAGCCCCCTGCGTTCCCCTTCTTTTTTTAAAAATATATTTTATTGATTTTTTACAGAGAGGAAGGGAGAGCGATAGAGAATTAGAAACATCAATGAGAGAAAAACATCAATCAGCTGCCCCCTGCACATCCCCCACTGGGGATGTGCCCGCAACCCAGGCACACGCCCCTGACCGGAATCGAACTTGGGACCCTTCAGTCCGCAGGCCGACGCTCTATCCACTGAGCCAAACTGGTTAGGGCCATAATGTTATTTTTAAATCTTCAGTTGCTTTAGCCAGTAGCATCAGTGTTTCCATAAAAGGCTGAGCTTGCTTTAATGCTGCTAACTTAGCAGCAGTGTCAGCCAAATGGTTACCTCTACTTTCCATAGTGTTTACCACTGAATGTCCAGGGATGTTTATGATTGCTAAAGATTTAGAAAATTGGATTAGCCTCTAAGACTTCTACATCATATGAACTTTTTAAATCTTTTGTCCAGTAGTCAAGAATCCTCTCTGCTTCCAGAACATACCAAAGTCATGGGCAACACCAAAGACATACCTGCTGTCAGTGTAAATATTAGCTGTTTTACCTTTGACCAAATTGTAAGCTTGAATTAATGCACAGAGCTCTGCTTGTAGAGGAAAAGTTGCTCGAGGCATTGGATTGCCTCAACCGTTTCATTTAGAAAGACGATTTCTTTTTAAAAAAATATACATTATTCATTTTTTTACAGAGAGGAAGGGAGAGTAATAGGGAGTTAGAAACATCGATGAGAGAGAAACATCGATCAGCTGCCTCCTGCACACCCTCTACTGGGGATGTGCCCGCAACCAAGGTACATGCCTTGACCAAATCAAACCCGGGAACCTTCAGTCCGCAGGCCGGTGCTCTATCCACTGAGCTACACCAGTTAGAACTAGAAAGACAATTTCATAGCCTGCCTGATAGTAGCCTGCTCCATCTATTAGGTAAGAACCATCAGTAAACCACACTGGTTCAGCATTTTCAAAAGGCGTTTCCTGTAAATCAATTTAAGAATTTAGTAGTCAGTCTATTAATGTCGAGCAGTCATGAGGGCCTTCCTTGAAGGGCCGAGGAAAGAGAGTAGCAGGATCCAGAGTGATGCAGCGAGAAACAGTCCCAGTAGATGAAGACAATCAAAGAACATCCAAGGAGGCTAGTCTGCTAGCACAGAAGTTCTGAGTACTGTGAGAGTTAAGTAAGACTTCCACTGAATGAGGCACATCGTCCGTGGAGAGCCCATTAGCTCTTTTATATGTTGTAGTAAATTGGCAGGGGCTGCAATAGCTGTCATACAGGGAGGTAGACCTTTGGTTACCAGATCCAATTGTTGGCTTTCATGCCATTGAGTCAAGACACCTATCACATTACCCTCTCTTTAATGCACAGAAAGGGAAAGGGGCAATCAAAATTAAGATGTCCTAAAGCAGGTGGGTCATAAAGACTGCTTTTATTTCATTGAAGGCTTTCTGGAATTCCTCTGTCTACCATTTGAGGGGCTCTGTCTCTTCAGCCTTGGGAAGGGATAATAAAGGTTAAGCCATGACAGAGAAATTAAGAATCCAATTTCTACAAAATCCAGTCAAGCATAGGAAACTCCTGAGTTACTTTTCAGTCTTGGAGATAGAAAAAGTTAAAATACCCTGGGTCCTATTTGAATCCAAGAGGAGACCCTTATTGGTAACTAAATATCCCAGATATTTAACTTAAGTCTTACAGAACTGAAGTTTCTCTGTAGATACCTTATGCTTATGTCCCCATTTTTGCTAGTTCTTGAAGGAGTTGGAGATTGTCTTCAAGTAATGCTTCCTTTGAAGATGAGCAGAGGAGGAGGTCATCCACATATTATAAAATAAATGGCTGACAAAGGAATTCTATATCAGCAATATCTACCATTATCTTTTATCATTTTTCAATTACATTTGCATACATTATATTAGTTTCAGATATACACCCCAGTGATTAGACATTATAAAACTTACTTGCCCATGGTTAATTATACTACCTGCCATTCAAATGATCTAGTTTGATTTCTTCTCTGTTCTCATATCCAATTAGGAACCAAACTTTGGTTCTTCCAAAACTTGACTATATGATGGTGGCAGGGAAATGGGAGTACAAGCTACCATCACCCCCATTCTCACTGCCACCATCATACAGTTCAGCCTTTATTCTTTCAAATCTGAAAATGTTTAGAAGTTCAAAACCTAAGGTGAGAGGCATCTCTCTCTTATTTGCTGCAGGATTTAATCCAAATAAAAGGCTAGTTTTGCTTTTCTAAGGTAATGTCTTTTGCCGTCAGCAGATTTCTGAGGAAATAATATAGTAACTGTATATGGAAATACTAACTGGAGAATTCTGTAGTTCTTTTTCTACCTAATCTCTGGTCTCCTGCTGGATATTAGTCCTTCCCATGTCAATCAGATGTCCCTCCTAAAGCCATCAGAGTACACCCTGGGCCTGCCCAGAGTTTTTCTTAGAATGACCAGCTCAGCCTTTAAGGTCAGGGCCAGAACCTCCCAAAGGGGCCTTCACAGACAATCAGCTGTTTCTTCTGGCTCTGGTTCAGTCCCAATCTGTAGTTTATTTAAAGGACTAAAAGTTAAAACTGAGCCAAAGAAATAGCTTAGAGGTGACAGCAGCTAATCCCTTAAGGCTTTAAATAGAGTAAGACACCACATAAGGAGAAGCATGCCTTGAGTGTTTCTACATGGTGCAACGGACCTTCCATGAAAGTCATTCTCTGTGCATCACTCATGATTGCAGGGAATTCAAGGCCTGGTTGCAGCCAAGTTAAGCAAAAGATGGGGCCGTGGTGCCTGTATTTGCCAGGAAACAGATTTCTGTCATTGTGGTATGGGAAAATACCATTTGTTATGCCAGAGAAAAATATGTTTTAAAAAACAAATGAGGGGAATGTATCAGTGGATCAATTATTATTTCATCTTACTATAGGAATTGCTGAGCTTCAGATAATGATTCTTCACCACAGGGTTAATTGGCAAGTTCACTACCACCTAATAACATTCAGATTTTTAAAATATTTAAAAACACGAAACTGGCCTTAAATAATCAAAACAGCTGCACACAAATCTGGCACACATATGCTGGCTTGCCTTGCGGGCTTCTCAGGTTAAGCAAAGAGGTTATTAAAATCATCAAAAGTCTGGAAACGGTGCTACTTTTTTTTCTTAACTATGTGGGTTAATTTTAGATGGCAGGAATTGACTCGCTGCTATGAAAGATGAGGATGAAACCCTCTTGCATTTCTCCTACCCACACTATTCCATATTTCATTTTTCATTGCTTATATTATGTTTTACTTTGCCAGGTAATAAACCATCATATTGTGTTCTGTAATTGCAATACTCCTACTTACTTAGTCCTTGTTCTTTTTAAAAATAGAGCCAGTGTTCATTTCCAGCTCTTTTACACTCCTAAATTCCCCATCTTCATTCATTTCTTTGGCTGGATTTCAATGCCTTTTTTTTTTCAAGAAGGGCTCACAGATTTTATACCTCTTACACATTAGATTCTAAGTACTACTTTCCCTGGTTTTTTGTTTGTTTGTTTCCTTGTTTTTTAGCTTGAGAAAGCCTGATTACTGATTTTATAAGCAAACAATTATTTGGCTGGGTCACCAGAAGTTTGTAAATATTGCTCCAATGCTTTCTGTCTTTGAATATTGCCGAGAGAAGTCTAAAGCAAGCCTAATTTTCCTCCTTATGGTGACTTACTTTTTCTTCTTGGGCAGCTAAAGATTTCTTTTCTTACCTATGAATGTCTATAACTGGGGGGTCAAGCCCCAAACCCAGGCATATGCCCTCTCCCTGGAATCAAACCAAGGACCTCCTGGTGCATACAAGGATGCTCAATCCACTGAGCCACACCAGCTGGGCCAGGTCCAATGCATTTTCCATTGATTGACAGCTTCTCTTAAATTATTAAAGGAGCCCTAACAGTGTTGCTCAGTTGGTTGGAGCACCATACCATACACCAAAGGGTGGTAGGTTCAATTCCAGGTCAGGGCACAGATCCAGGTTGTGGATTTCTAGTAAATCCTCAACTGCATGCATGTGGGAGGCAACCAATCAATGTTTCTCTCTCACACGAATGACTCTTTCTCCCTGCCTCCTCTCTATAAAAAAATCAATTAAAAAAAATTAGCCCAGCCTGCATGGCTCAGTGGTTGAGCATTGACCTATGAATCAGGAGGTCATAGTTCAATTCCCACACACATGCTGGGTTGCAGGCGTGCAGGAAGCAC
>NW_006282748.1:745339-757771 GCF_000327345.1 Myotis davidii | reverse complement strand
TAGAAACATCAGTGATGAGAGAGAATCATTGATCGGCTGCCTCCTGCATGCCCCACACTGAGGATCAAGCCCGCAACCCAGGCATGTGCCCTTCACTGGAATTGAACCTGGGACCCTTCAGTCTGCAGGCTGATACTCTGTCCACTGAGCCAAACCGGCTAGGGCATGAAAACATATTTTTAACATTTTGTTAATGATGCATAATTTTCCTTTTGTTTTTTTCCTTCACAGTTGAATCCACAGTCAACCATCTTAGTCCAATGAGCATTTAAGACTGAAGAGTCACAACTTTTGGCATGCCATATCCATATTCTCAGATTTTCTTAAGAAACAAAATCCTGGGTTTTAGCCAGGCATATTTCCCAGCCTCCCTTGCAGCTAAGTGTGGCCATTTGACTAAGGTCTGGCCAATGGAACGTAAGCAGAGTTAAATATACAATTTTTTGGCTGTGCCCCTTAAATGGAAGATGTGTCTTTTCATTCTACTCCTTCTCTCATCTTGGTGCTTGAACATAGTGACAAGGCATCTAGGACCAAGATGAGGCTAATATTTTAGGGATACTGATAGAACTACTAGTATAGGATGGAAGTAGTTAACATACCAATATTAAGTGAGAAATGAATCACATTGTTAAATGAGGAAATTCTATGTTATTTAAACCTCTGTAAATCTTTTTTTTTAAATATATTTTATTGAGTTTTTTTACAGAGAGGAAGGGAGAGAGATAGAGAGTTAGAAACATTGATGAGAGAGAAACATCGATCAGCTGCCTCCTGCACACCTCCTACTGGGGATGTGTCCGCAACCAAGGTACATGCCCTTCACCGGAATCGAACCTGGGACCTTTCAGTCCGCAGGCCGACGCTCTATCCACTGAGCCAAACCGGTTTCGGCTGTAAATCTTTTTTTTTAAAACCTCTGTAAATCTTTGTTAAGGAAGCTTAATTTGTATCCTAATTGAAAAACCTTACAATTTCAATTACATTACATTTAGAATTTATGCTTTGGGTTACTAATTGCTATTTCATTGTCGCTAGTTGTTGCAGAATACTTAAGTGAAGGAGCAATAATAAATTCAAAAATTATACGGGCCTCGCCGGTGTAGGTCAATGTTTGAGCATCGACCCAGGAACCAAGAGGTCACCGGTTCGATTCCTGGTCAGGGCACATGTCCGGTTTGTGAGCTTGATTCCCTGTAGAAGCTGTGCAGGAGGCAGCCGATTGATGATATTTCTCTCTCATTGATGTTTCTATCCCTCTCCCTCTCTCTCTAAAAAAAAAAAAAAATCAGGAAAAACATTTTGCCGAAACCGGTTTGGCTCAGTGGATAGAGCGTCGGCCTGCGGAGTGAAGGGTCCCGGTTTCGATTCCGGTCAAGGGCATGTGCCTGGGTTGCGCGCACATCCCCAGTGGGAGATGTGCAGGAGGCAGCTGATCGATGTCTCTCTCTCATCGATGTTTCTAACTCTCTATCTCTCTCCCTTCCTCTCTGTAAAAAATCAATAAAAAATATATTTAAAAAAAATTATATACATTCTGTACAAAGAAGGATGAAAATTTGCTAAAATTGATGCAATAGTTCAAAACGGACATTTTATTGGCTAATTATAAAAATTCAAACCCAGTGACAAACTCTATTCTTAAGGTTATGCACAATGCTGTCTACTCATAAAGAACATTAACACAGTCTGTTAGGGGAAATGTGCTTGAACTTTGAACTTGGCTCCTTTGGAGTAACTAGGACAAAAGCTAGAAAAAGTATTCCAATTATTCATGAAAAACAAATAATCCGGTTGCTAAATCCTCTTAGCAGCTGTAAACAGATTACTCTTGGTCTATATTTAACAACCTTTTGAGTTTCAGTTTTAAAGTTGGCTAAGAATAGTTTGTTCAGAAGAGATAATGAACGTGTTCAAAAGTTTCTGATATAAACTGAGATTGTTGTAAGTATAAGCAATTTCAGAAAGTAGATTGCTAGTAGATGAAATTTCCATTCATAAATAACTCAGCTAGAGAACTAAATGAGAAAGTTTTGAGCTGTTTCTCTGAATTATCAAGAAAAGGAAGCAGTCAGTAAGAGAGAGATAATCTTGAAATGAAGACCACTAGTGCCTAGAATAGTGGTTCTTGCTGAACCCGGTTCTCAACCTGTGGGTCACAACCCCTTTTGGGGGTCGAATGACCCTTTCATAGGGGTCGCCTAAGACCATCAGAAAACACATATATAATTACATATTGGTTTTGTGATTAATCACTGTGCTTTAATTATGTTCAATTTGTAACAATGAAATTGGTGGTCACCACAACATGAGGAACTGTATTAAAGGGTCGCAGCATTAGGAAGGTTGAGAACCACTGCCCTAGAAACTTTATTTCATTGTGATGCTCAATCTCACCATAATTCCCCTACCTACTGTGACTACCACAAATAAAAGGCAGTAATGGTAGAAGCATATTATTAGAAGAGGAGAAGAAATACGTGTGGGAGCTCTTTCTAATTCTCTTTGGGCTACCAAAATGGAGTAAGACTGGTAATTCAGGAAACAGAAGCCCTCAGAAGAAGAAACCACATGACCTCCAGAAAGCGTTAGGGAGCCTCTGGGAGAAGCTATGAGGACTTTCCATTTCATGAACTATGAATAAGTCATCAGTGGCATCTCATTTCAAAATGAAGATTCATAGTAATAAGTTAACTCCTCTCAACTTCTCTCATTTCACTAACGGGGTAGTGGTTAACATGTTACTCAGTCAAAGAATATCAGTCATCTATGATTCTTCCTTCCCCTTTATCCCACCTCTTTATTGTCCTCCTTTCACTTCATTTCTACCACCACTGAATTTAGGCATATGGCACCTCACATCTCAGACCATTTAAACAGCCTCCCTTCCACCCCACTCTAATCACTAGGCTCCATTAATTCATTAGTTGAACAAATATTTCTATTAATAGGCAGTAAGTGCTAGGGGTGCCCCAGTGCACTAATTAGATACCCTTCCTGCCCCCGTGGGACTTATGTTCTTGTAAGGGATACTAACAAATCAATTTTCTTATATTCTTGCCCTCAAAGACTCTATAGAACAATCCCAGTTCTTGTCCTGTGTTATGGACTGAATCATGTCCCCTCCAAAACTCGTATATTGATGCCCTAACCTTCAATGTGACGACCTGTGGAGATTTGACCTTCAAGGAGGTCACCAAGGTTAAATGAGGTCATAAGGATAGGCCAAAATCTGATAGGACAGGTGTCCTTATAAGGAGAGAGTAGCCCTAACTGGTTTGGCTCAATGGATAGAGCGTCAGCCTGCGGCCTCAAAGGTCCCAGGTTCGATTCCGGTCAAGGGCATGTACCTTGGTTGCAGGCACATACCCAGTAGGGAGTGTGCAGGAGGCAGCTGATCGATGTTTCTCTCTCATCGATGTTTCTAACTCTCTATCCCTCTCCCTTCCTCTCTGTAAGAAATCAATAAAATATATTATAAAAAAAAAAAGGAGAGAGTAGAAAGCTGATAATTGTCTTGGTCAAAAGTAACTACAACTGTGGAATGTTATTTTAAAACAATGTTATCTATCAAAAATTTCTCTTCTTTTTTTTTTTTGGTAAAGGTGATAAATTTGTTCTGAAGCAATCAAAGTTCTCACACATATTCATAACATGGTTCATCAGGATTAAGGATCACAAAAGGAACTTCCCAAAGAGTAACCATACCTTATACTTGCAATTCACTTGCACCATATTCTGAGAGGAAGAGAGAGAGAGATAGAAGGAGGGAGAGAGAGTCCATTGAGTTCAAGTAATTCATTAAATGTAGGGTACATTAGATGTAGCAAGGCCACACTGGAGTAATAAACTTACTGTTAAAGGTTTTTTTTAGATTTTTAGATCACTACTTTTGTCAGTTTTTGAGTATCTGAGGTTACTAATCTGTATAAACACTTCGGTCTTTCCCAGCAAATGACACCTGTTTCTTTCTTTTGTGCTCAGCCACTAGAAGAGCTACTTGTTTTTATGAATATTGGGTCTCAAATGATTTTTGATGGGTTTTTTTTTCTTCTCTTCCAACTTCTTAGCAACTTCTAAAGAAGTTTCCCTCTGAGTAATAAAGGTTTCACAGGTTCAGAAATACATCTTGAAATGTAACTGGAACCTGAGAAGCACATGGATAGCATACCTTACATTTTAGTAGTGGCACTCTCCGGCACAGGGGACCTCGTGAAACACGACACTGAAATAAATATTACAACTCTTAGGAGACATTTCCCAGGGCGGCATTTTAAATTTAAATTGTACTAACTCATACATATCACTGCCCCCAAATGATTATCCTCTTGGGAAAAACTTTTCTATGGGTCTATAATGAGCTTATTTCCAATTTTCAAAAGAGTACTAAATATTCATTTTAGAAAGAAGAAAAGAATATTTCAGAAGACAGAAGTTGGCCTCTCTGAACAGATTCCTTTGGTGTCCCTGCTCATGTGTGAAGTCTGAATGTGTAACATACAAAATAGTTCCCACTGCTTCAGCTTTACCTGGTACAGACAATGAAAAATTTTGTATAATTCAATTGTGTTTATAACCCACTGTAACATTTGTCACTGTTCAGACTTAAAATGTCACCAACATTCAACAGCTTTTTTTGGCATATAGGCACAGCTGTGCCATTCTGTCTCTGTGATGTTTGACAGTGCTCAGAGGACAGTGATGGCGAACCTTTTGAGCTCGGCGTGTCAACATTTTGAAAAACCCTAACTTAACTCTGGTGCCGTGTCACATATAGAAATGTTTTGATATTTGCAGCCATAGTAAAACAAAGACTTATATTTTTGATATTTATTTTACATATTTAAATGCCATTTAACAAAGAAAAATCAACCAAAAAAATGAGTTCTCCTGTCACCTCTGACACGCGTGTCATAGGTTCACCATCACTGTCATAGGATGTGCTGCAAGGTTACTCTGTAGGTAAAATTTCAACAAAGAAAAAGAAACCTTATCTTATTCTGATTAAAAAGATAATACATTTTTATATAAAATATTCAAACAATTCAGAAGAGTATATTTAAAAGGGGGGGGGCAAAATTCTAGTTCCTATCTATGGCTATTTGTTTTGTAAACTAGTGTACAGATTTGGGGGAACACCTTTCCAGATGTCTCTCTCTATCCCTGTATATGCATATACATATACTAAATATACATATTCTAAAATTTTAATGAACTAATATTAAGTGTTATTTTTCTCACCAATGGCTTTCCATGTCAGTGAATAATTTACATATATATGTACATATCTGTACATATGTTGTAATGTACCCCACGAATCACACAAGGACGCCTCAAGAAGTCGAATTAAAGAGTCACATTTATTGCAAATCCGGGACTATGAGGGGGCATTTTGGCTCTCCCAAATCTCATAGTGATAAGATGGCCGCAACACCAGATTTATATAGGCAAAGATCACAAAGGTATTGATTACATCCCAAGGTTTGGAATGAGGAACCTGATTTGCAAAAAAGCAGTTTACAGAAGCAGAAGCAGCATGTTATCTAAATTACAGTTTTGGGGTCTCCGGAACACTGAGTCATCAGGGACACGTTAACTGGAGCCCTCTGACCTTGGGATAATTGTGCTGTCCTTCCCAGGTAAAGGAAAATGTGCTTTCTAAGACCAGTATGACCACAACCAATGGGATATCCACATTACAATCAATAGGGTATTTTATCGAATGGGGTGATTTATATAATTCAGAAAATTAAAATAACTTTTCTATTATTAAACAAAGCAAATACATACAGAAGCCAAACAACAGGGTTAAACTATAGTTTCTACCTGAGATGATTGCTACCATACTTCACATATACGTATATAATATTCTTTTTAAAAATATATTTTTATTGATTTCAGAGAGGGAGAGAGAGATAGAAACAGCAATGATGAGAGAGAATCATTGATCAGCTGCCTCCTGCACACCCCACACTGGGGATCGAGCCCACAACCCGGGCATGTGCCCTGACTGGGAATCTAACTGTGACCTCCTGGTTCATAGGTCAATGCTCAACCACTGAAAAACACTGGCTGCCCTCATTTTTTTCCTTAAATATGTTTTTTATTAATTTTTTTAGAGAGAGAGGGAGGGGGAAAGAAGATAGAAACATCAATGATAAAGAAACATCAATGATAAAGAAACATCAATTGGCTGCCTCTTTAATGTCCCCTACTAGGGAATGAGCCTAAAATCTGGGCATATGCCCTGACCAGGAATTGAACCAGCAACCTCTTGGTGCATGGAATGATGCTCAATCCACAGAGCCATGCCAGCCGGGCTGCCCTCGGTTTCTTGTCTCATGTCTCTCCAACATGGCAACTTGCTTCATCAAAGCCTTCAAGGGAGAAAGTCTGTTAGCCAGATGGAAGTCAGAATCTTCTGAAATCTGATCATAGAAATGACATCTCTCAATGGTGAAGGTCTACTGGTTCTTAGAAGCAAGTTACTTAAGAGGATGGGATTACACAAAGCCATAAATACCAAAAGGCAGGAATCATTGGGGCCATCTTGGAAATGCCTACCACAATCCACCTTCTGGTCCCCAATGATTAACATCACTTCCACATGCAAATCACATTCAGCTTCTCCTAAGGCCTTTAAGAGTTTCATCCCACTATAGCAGCGGTTCTCAACCTGTGGGTCGCGAACCCTTTGGGGGTCGAACGACCCTTTCATAGGGGTCACCTAAGACCATCAGAAAACACATATATAACTACATATTGGTTTTGTGATTAATCACTATGCTTTAATTATGTTCAATTTGTAACAATGAAAATACATCCTGCATATCAGATATTTACATTATGATTCATAGCAGTCGCAAAATTAGTTATGAAGTAGCAACGAAAATAATTTTATGGTTGGGGGTCACAGCATGAAGAACTGTATTAAAGGAAGGTTGAGAACCACTGCACTATAGCATCTGCTCAAAATCCAGAAATCTCATTATCTAAATCAGGTGCAGATAAAGCTCCTTAGATGTACAGGCATAACTCGTTTTATGGCACTTCACTTTATGGCAGCTTCTCAGATGTTGCCTTTTTTACAAATGGAAGACCTTGCCTTCCACCAGCAGCAAAAAGACTATGACTCGCTTTATTAGTATGCTAGCTTGATTTGCGGGTATGGAACCGAACCCAAGATATCTCCAAGGTATGCCTTGTAGTTTTATTAAATATACCTCCTGGAGCACAATTCCTTGTAACTGAGGGGAACTGTGAAACTAAAGAGATGAGTGTTCTTCCTCCTAGGCACCCAACATGTAATGGTGTGACAGGCAAAGGAAAATTTCTCCTGGGTAAGAACTTCTCTACCTTGGGCACCCACTGATTTTGCCGAGGATCAAAGACCTGTGCTTTAACTGAGAGGTTCCTTGAGGCACACCTCTAATCTCTCCCCAGCCTCCCTTGTGTGACTGCACATTCTGATCCTTTGATCTTTCTGAGGCTTTAACAAAAGGTTGTGTAGTCACACTCTCCTCTTTTCTTTAGGTCTCCCTTCTAGTCAGTGCTTGGAAGCCACTTCTCAGTTTTAGCATCTTTTCTTATCTGAAGAGAGAGAACTTTCAAAATCATCGAGTCCTAACTCCTTTTATTTTATACCTCTTTTCTTATTTCTCTCCTCTTGTATTTTTCAATAAATATTGAGAAGAAACTCACTTTTGTTTGGAAATTTTTATATTAGCATATTAGCCTTTTATATATATAGATGAGAGAACATGGGCTTGTTGTTCCACTTATTTATGCATTCACTGATTGATTCTTGTGCCTTGACCAGGGATCAAACCCACAACCTTGGCAGCAAGGTTAGCATATTGGGATGATGCTACCTAACCAGGGCTGGAAGTGTCTTTAAAGTTTATACTTCTACTCAGAGTCTGTTCAAGGCAATTTAGGTTATATCATGCTCCTAAAAATTCTTCCAGTCTCTGACCACTGCTGGTTTCAAAGCCACTCCCACATTTTTAGGTATTAATCATAGGAGTACCCCACTACCAGGTACCAAAATCTCAAAATTAGCTACCCATTGCTACATAACAAACCACAAATTTAGAAGCTGAAAACAAGACACGTTAACATCTCACAGAGTCTATAAGTCAGGAATATGGACATAGCTCCACTGGCTGCTCTGTGTTAGGGTCCCTCTGAAGGTGTTGGCCAGGACTGGGACCTTATCTGATGCTCAAAATCTGTTTCCAAACTCATGTGATTGTTGCAGGATTCAGCTCTTCCTGGGTTGTCAGAGTGGGGGTTTTGCTTTCTTACTGGCTGTTAATAGATCACCCTTGGTTTTATGCCACAGGGGCCCCTTCTCATGGAAGTTTATTCCACCAAAGCCAACAAGAGAAAGAAAAAAGAGTGTATAGAACTACGATTTTATGTCATATAAAGCATGGAAGTGATAGCACATCACCCTTTGCCATATTCTTTCTACTGGTTAGAAGCAAAACACAGGTCTCTCCCATGCTCAAGGGTAGGCTTACTCAAAGACGTGAGTGCCAGGAGCCAGAATATCTAGGGTGGAGGTGCATCTGAGAGTCTTACCTGCACAAAATACTGATGCCTTCAATTAGGGATATACCTTTGTTTGCACCATGTGTAAATAGCTATTGTTTTTTTATTCTCATTATCATTCACATTAATATCAACTATTGTTTCAAATATCTTCTGAACATCTATCAGGCATTAGACAAGGTATAGTTCATTGATGAGTAAAGCCAGACAGTTTCTGTTCTCACAGAAATATAGTCAGAAGGAGAGAGAAAATAATTATATCAATAAATGTGAAATTACATTTTGAGAAATACTATGGAAATTTGTGGTGCTATGAAAATATGTAACATGAGGAAGTGACCTGATCTAGTGGTTGGGCACAACCTCTGGGAGAAAATGATGTTTCATATGAGTTATGAAGCCTGATCAGGGATTAACCAGGAAAAGCAAGTAAATGAATTCCATGCCCTGGGAAGAGCAAGTGCATGTAGGAATAGAAGCATCAAATGACTGACAAATGAAAAGTGTGACTGAACCCGGTGCACAGATTCATGCACATTGAAAGGCAAATAATTAGAAAAAATACTTTAATATTGCTATTTGCCCTTTCTCTGTAATGGAAGTGTCAGAGTTGCCGCTGGACACCTTCTGTGGGGCAATTCTCATCCTTCAAGACTTAACCTAAACATACTGCATTAAAAGTGCTCCTCTATCCTATGCAGAAAGAATCTCTCCCTCTTTGGTGATGTTAAAGATTTTGTAAACACCCTATTATCCCAGGCAGCCATTTGCTGGCAAGGGCTTCTCATGTACTCTATATACCAGGAAGAACCTCAGTTTGGACTCCTGGCTTCCTGCACTATGCCCTGCTTAATTACCTAGCCGAGTCAATTATTAAATGGAGCTCTTGGTTTTGTCTTTCCACCAAGGGACTAAGACCTGCCCCATCCAATCAGAATTGCTCCATAACGACCAATCAGGACTACTGACTCAGACCAATCGGAAGTATACAAATTTGGATATCCCATTTATGTCAAATGAACCTGAGAACCTGGGGAGGAACTTTCACTATAAAAAGCAGCTTCCCCTCTTTCTTCCTAGAACATAATTTAGGTTGCTTCCTGAATCGTGTCTCTGGGCTGCAGTTCCTTTTGATCAAATAAATATTTTTATTCTTTATATTATAGTCTAAACCGAATACCTTTGCCATTTCCACAGAATTAGGATTCTGCGTGTACTCAGGTTCAGGTATGATATTAACTCTCTCACACACAGTCTGCTTTGCTTTGAGTTTTTCAAAACATTGCTTCATTTAAATTTTACCTAGATTTCATTCTGCTGCTCACAGGTGTGTTCCTGTGAGCTTTATTAGATGGGTTTTATCAACTGACATGAATGTTCATGACCACGATAAATGCAAAACAGTAAATAGTGTTTTAAAATATAATTATGTGAGCCCTGGCCAGTTGCTCAGTGGTTAGAGGCTGGCCTTCACACCAAAGGGTTTCGGGTTTAATTCTCGGTCAAGGGCACAAGTCAGGGGCACATACCTCAGTTGCAGGCTCAATCCCCGGCCTCTGGTAGGGGCGAGTGCAGGAGGCAACCAATGGATGTGTCTCTCTCACATCGATGTTTCTCTCCCGCCTCCTCTCTCTAAAAGAAAAAAAAAATTTAAAGAAAAAAGACATCCTCAGATGAGGATTAAAAAGTAAATAAAATACAGATGATAAAGTTGTATGTAAAAATGATTATATCTGTACTACCAAATACATAAACATGTATTTTATTTTTAAGGTTAAAGGACAATCATGGAAAAAAGATAATAATGGCCCTGGCCAAGCAGCTTGCTTGGTTGGAGCGCTGTCCTGTGCACCGAGGGGTTGCAGGTTTGATTCCCAGTCAGGGCACATAGTTAGGTTATGGATTCAATCCTTGGTCAGGCAGGTGCGGGAGGCAGCCAAGCGATGTTTTTCTCTCTCCCTTCTACTCTCTCTAGAATTAGTGAAATATATCTTTGGGTAAAGATTAAAGAAAAAAAAAAGGTGATAATGATTTTACATAATCAATCCTTGCTAGGCTGCCAAAGTAAGAGGCAAATCCTGCATCATTGTACAATAGCTTAATTCATAAATCCACTGGTGTTAACCTGGAATTGATACAATTCTAATTAGCTAGTTAATAATAGCAAAGGAGCAAAAGGGAAGCCAGGCATTATAGGCATGTCATTTGGGCAGCTTCACCAGGAAGCTTCAACTTTGCACTCCCCAAGGAACCACTAGCCCATCCCCTGCAGAACACTGGGGGATGGGGTACCACAAAGGGGAAATAGACCATGCTCAGTGAAGTTGGAGTGACTGCAGAGGTGTCTGCCAGCCACACCTGGGAACAGATCATTGGCCAGAATAGGCATGGCCCACTGCAAGCCCCTAAAATTTGAGAATACATAATCCCCTAAACCAGAGGTGGGGAACGTCTGGCTCATGGGCCATATAAGGCCCACAAAATCATTTGGTCTGGCCCTGCCAAAACATTCGGGGTGAACTAATTAAACGTTTGACCAAATAAGGCAGGCTAATTTTTAAGCTGATAATTCTGTATGGCCCACAAAAGATGTTATAAATATCCAATTGGCCGATGGCAGAAAAAGGTTCCCCACCCCTGCGAAAGGAATTCTCTCTCTTCGTTCCCACAGCCATGCAGACCCCACATGCAATGGACTGATGGACTGCCGCTGGGAACACAAATTAAACTAGCCTCACGCAGGAGTGGACTATGCCCTAACACTGGCTTTTATTCCAGCCCTATTGAAGCCATTGCCACACTTCTTCCTTGGTGGGACAAAGGGACGGGACCTTGGAAACTCAGGGGGATAATTCCACAAAAATAAAGCTTTTTTCAATATTTCATCCTCCCTTGCAAGTCTCAGAAAATTCTTTTTCTGGGATATAGCAGAATTCCACTCCCACAAGCAACAGGTGAGGATGAGGGACCTCCCCCCACCCCAATTACAAAATGGGCAGTGGAAATTCTTAGCAAAGTCATCACCCTCATGTCTCTGAAAACAAAACATAAACATAGCTTAGAAATCTAACTTCATAAACATAAATAAAACTTGGAGCCTTTTTAGAGTTAAAGCAGATACTGATAACATCAAAGTGTTGGGCCTTGTAAATTACAGTCTTTAACTGTAAGTCTATATATAAAGCTTAGCAGTAATTTTTTAAAGTATGTTTTTAAATTTTATTTTACTGACCTTATAGTGAGAGAGGAAGGGAGAGGGGGAAGAGAAACACCTGTCAATTGCCTCCTCCAAGCACCCAACCAGGAATCGAACCGCCAACCTTCCGGTGTATGGGAGACTCAATCAACTGAACCACACTAGCCAGGGCAGTGATTTATTTTTATTATTTACAAAACTCCCACCCATCAATCACAACATGCATTACAGCACTTGCCAAGTAGGTCAAACTACTCTCTCATACACTTTTGGCGTTCAAGGACTTATTAGTCTTTGAGAAAGCCTGTATTTTATTTAGCTCGCTTAAGACACTCTTTACATGCTAATTATCATTGAACGGAATTTTAAAAGAAACCTAACGTAATCCCAAAGCCTCATCTTTGTCATTAAAAACCTGAAAAGGTAATTCATTTCCTCCTATCCTTCAACACAGCTTATAAAAACAGGATTTTTTTACAACTCCTCTGTGGTCTTGTAGAAAAGCTGAAAGTGCAACAAGGCAGCCACTTCCTACGTGTAAACACACTCTAATGCGATTCTCTCGTTTCTAATTAAAGCTGTAAATTAGTAGGAAATACAGTGCCGCCCACGAGCTTTTGAACTCCGGGAGCCGGAATGAATGAGCGGAAGGACGCGCAGCGCCCCAGCCCGCGGTCGGC
>NW_006282748.1:740096-744134 GCF_000327345.1 Myotis davidii | reverse complement strand
GATGGGTGGGTCAGACAGCCTCGAGGAAGGGAGTTGGACGGTCCGGGGTTACGTTTCCATGCAACAGCCCGGGGGGTCGAGCCGTTTCGGGAACCCCGAGGCCTGCGGGTCGGCTGCGCGCGTCCTGGGACCCTCGGGCGGCGGTGGGACCTGGTGGGACGACTGCGCCCGGAAGACGACGTCTAGTTGGAGTCCCGTTGAGACAGCAGCCACGGGAGGGAATAAATACGGTGACCCACAAACGACGGGGCTGGCAGGGATGAAAGGTGCCCGGGTCTAGGCGCTTCCATTTTAGCAGGAGCTGTTAAAAGGGAAATGGTTGCCCACGCTCACTCGTGTGCCTGCGGCCGGTGGCGGCCGGGGCAGGAGCCAGGCGAGCGGGAGCCGGTCGTCCGATGTACTTTGCGGGGGACGTGGCCTCGGGAGACAGCGGAGGCAAGTTGAGCAAAGTGGCGTGGGGAGGGTTCGAGAGAGAGTCGACGGGGATGACGGCGCAGAATGGTGCCGGCTGACAGGTTTCCGGGCTCCGATGGCCCGGACCACGTGCAGAAAGGCAGGGAGCATCATCACCCCCCGTTTTATCGCGCCTCGGGTTTTGTTTCTGCGTCCGTTGTTATCATTTCCCCGTGGTTCTTCCACTAAATGATGCATCGTTTTACTTACTTTAAAAAAAATACAGTTGAGCAGTAGAGTAGGAAGGGTGTGCAGAACTAGAACCCGCTCCTTAGCCTATTTTTAGATCCACTGAATTAAGCTCTTCGCCTTTTCAGTGCAATAAAGTCAATGAAGCCAAGGGCCTCCTCTGTGAAATTTTCACTCTGGTGTTTGGTGGACAGTAGGAGGTACACATTGAGGTTTTAGAGCCAATCATGGAGACTAGTGTAGGAGACAGACTCGTAACTCCAGTGTTGCATAAACGGAGAGGTGCTGTGTAAGTGTGAGCAGTGTTAATGAGGCTTGGAGAGTGGGAGACTGAATTCCATGGGAAACATTTAGGAAAGTTATTAGAGGAAGGGGGATTTGAACGCAAACTAAAGTAATGATAATAGTACAAAGAATAAGGCTGCATTAGAGACTTGACAGGTCACAGGGCATTATTAGGCCTAGATAAATATTAACATTTTGCATGCTGATTAAGAGAATGCCAGATACATTGTCTAGAAAGGGGTACAACTTTGACAGTAGGAATACTAACTTTAAGTAATAGAAGAGAAAATAGTACTTATTTGGAGCATATGTAGCTATGTTTAAATTTGTCGAGAACATCAAGGATTACCAGAATGTAAGGTTATGGTGGAAATAGAGAACCTGGCCCCCCAAGATGAAGAAAGAGGATCTTGGGGGGGGCGGGGGGAGCCACCACATGTATTAATAAGCCTCATCCCTGTGTGGATGAAGCGGATTGTGAAAATTTCAAAGCCCTGTTTTGGGCGCCTAAAATTGCAGATAGACTAGACTTGAATGGAGAGACAGGTGCTCCAAGAGCTCATCTGAAGTGTGCATCATAACGCTCAGATGACTCATCTGAAGAACACAGACTCCTGTGAAAAATGCTCATCAGACCTAGGGCATATCCCTTCTCCTTTTCATTTAAATTAAGGAAGGGGAAATGAGTAAAAAAATCTATTAGCGTTGGGGAGTGGAGAATGGGAAGAAAAAAAAACAAATGGTTGAATGTTAATTGGGTGAGAAAATATCTTTGTCTATTTAATGGTAAAAATGTGTGTTGGAGTTTGTCAACATTTACAGACTTGTGGCTTTCAAACCTTTTTGACTGCAACCTACAATAAGAAATATCTTTATACTACAGTACCCTCCCATACACATATCTAACTATTCTGTTTGTTTTTCTTTAATGATATTTGTGACCTACTAAATTGTCACATGTATGAGACATGACCCACAGTTAGAAAACACTGTTTTGTAGGACTAAGAAGTACAAATTCCCTTTTTTTTAGTACTCATACACTTTGGAGAAAAGCAGGATACTCTGCAAATTCCTGTAAAAAGGAATACAGTATTCATATTTCACCGGGAAGGGGATACAAAGGTAAAAGCTCAGTTTCTCCCTAGGGAACTTTTTACTCCAGTTGTGGAAAAAGATATACTCAGAAAAATTAACAATGCAACCCCATTGTGGGCCCAGGTGGCAATGAAAAGACATAGTCACAGAGGAGCAGGATAGTGGGAGAGGCTGAAGAAACAGCAAAGGCCCAACTCTGTCAGCCTGGCAGAGATGGGGAATCTAAACTTGAGTAAGGCATTTAACCTTGCTCTGTTTAGCTTGTTTATAAATTCAAGGTCTTAGTTAAGTTAAAACACTGCAGGATTCTTCCAAGTGTTAATCCCTGACTACTTGTAGTAGGGTCGTTTTGAATGCTTGTTAACATTTGTAGACTCCTGAGCCTCTCTACAGATCTTGTAAATTCAAAAATTTTTTTTAATTTTTTTAATTAAATCTTTATTGTTCAGATTATTACATTTGTTCCTCTTTTTACCCCCCATAACTCCCCTCCTCCCAGTTCCCACCCCACCCTCCGCCCTCGCTCCCCACCCACTGTCCTCATCCATAGGTGCACGATTTTTGTCTAGTCTCTTCCCGCATCTCCCACACCCCTTTCCCCCCCCAAGAATAGTCAGTCCATTCCCTTTCTATGTCCCTGATTCTATTATGATAACCAGATTATTTGTTCACTTGATTCTTAGATTCACTTGTTGATAAATGCATGTTTGTTGTTCATAATTTGTATCTTTACCTTTTTCTTCTTCTTCCTCTTCTTAAAGGATACCTTTCAGCATTTCATATAATGCTGGTTTGGTGGTGATGAACTCCTTTAGCTTTTCCTTATCTGTGAAGCTCTTTATCTGACTTTCAGTTCTGAATGATAGCTTTGCTGGATAAAGTAATCTTGGTTGTAGGTTCTTGGTATTCATCACTTTGAATATTTCTTGCCATTCCCTTCTGGCCTGCAAAGTTTCTGTTGAGAAATCAGCTGACAGTCTTATGGGTATTCCCTTGTAGGTAACTGACTGTCTTTCTCTTGCTGCTTTTAAGATTCTCTCTTTGTCTTTTGCTTTTGGCATTTTAATTATGATGTGTCTTGGTGTGGTCCTCTTTGGATTCGTTTTGTTTGGGGTTCTCTGCGCTTCCTGGACCTGTAAGTCTATTTCTTTCACCAGGTAGGGGAAGTTTTCTGTCATTATTTCTTCAAATAGGTTTTCAATATCTTGGTCTCTCTCATCTTCTGGCACCCCTATAATTCTGATGTTGGTACGCTTGAAGCTGTCCCAGAGGCTCCTTACACTATTTTCGTATTCTTTTTTCATTTTGCTTTTGCGGTTGGGTGTTTTTTGTTTCTTCGCATTTCGAATCTTTGCCTTGATTCTTGCGCTCTTCTGGTCTGCTGTTGGGTGTCTGTATAATATTCTTTCAGTCAGTGTATGCTTAATTTCTAGTTGGTTCTTCATCACAACATCGAAGGTCTCATTAGATTTCTTGAGGATCTCACTACATTTATCGGCAGTTTCTAGAAAATTATTGAAAGACCTTAAAATTGTGGTTTTTAGCTCTATATCCTCCATTTCTGTCATGTTTCTTTGTCTCCGCATTTTTTATGCTTGCTTGGTGCACCCCCTTGTGGTCTTTGTGCGCAATCTTGTTGTAGTTAAGCCTTGATTGTTGTCGGCAATACTGGGGGTGATTTGACCTCCAGGCTAACTGGCTATGAGAGTCAGCTGTGTCTGCAGTGGGAGAGCTTCTGTGCTGGATCTCTAGGGCGGTGCTGATCTAGTGTTTGCCTGAGGCTATCCGGCAAATGGCTCTGCGCAGGACTTGGGCGGGGCAGTCCCCACGGGATCAACAGGGCAGGCGGAGGGAACAGTTATGGCTGCTCTCAGTTCCGTCCCCAGAGGCTCTGCCTCTCAGAGTCCCAGCAATCGCTGCAAACCTCGGAGAGAAAGCTGCCCTTGCGCTCCAACCGATGCCAGACAGTCCCGCTTCTCCCGTTTGAGTCTGGGTCCCTAGAGACTCGCCCAGCA
>NW_006282748.1:729325-739905 GCF_000327345.1 Myotis davidii | reverse complement strand
CAGTCCACAGGCCGACACTCTATCCACTGAGCCAAACTGGTCAGGGCTGTTAGTTGTATTTTTGATTGGTTGTTCGAGGCAGCAATCTCCAGCGTTAACTTATGCCGCCATCTTGGTTTCTCTTGTAAATTCAAAATTTCTGAATGGGTCCAGGAAATCTGCATTTTTAACAAGCTCCCTTGATAAATCCTTGCCTGTTAGTCTGAAAATCACTCACTGGAATAGGGTCATAAGAACTGTATAGCATTAAGAGGTTTCTAAATTCACTCAGATTTAATCCTATCCATTTCTTTATTACTGTGTCATTCTGATAGGCATTTTAGGATACACTTATTCAAGTGGATTCAGTTATGTAAACCATAGTTTTATTTTCTTCCTTTTCTCCCCATTATTTTTAGTTTTCTCTTAAATCCCTCCTAATTTTGCAACACAAATTTTCAAAATTTATTTCTAGTAGGTTGTTTTTATTTTTAGAGTCATAAGTGGTGTTGGTTTTTTTTTAATTCGTATATTAGGTTGGTTTTTATCTTCTAATACCTTACCATAGGTCTTTTATGGCATGAATTGCAGTTTATTTAAAAGTGATGGGGGTGGCACTTTTCACTAGGCTTAGTTCTTGGTATTTTTGGAAATCATTGTTATCTTACATGCATTTTCCATGACACCTAGCTCAGTGTGAGTATTAAACAGGCACACAGTAAGATTTTGACTTAATCTGAGCAATTACTTAGAAGGATGTAAGATCTCAGATAACTGGTCTTTAACAATTATTCCTATTCCTCATGCCTGGTAAACAGTCCTATGAACCATCTTTTTGCCTCATTGGGCTAAAATTTTGTAAGGTCCATCTATCTACAGCCAATAGATCATTCTAATAGTATGCAATATCTTTTATAATTATTATTTCTTTTCCAGTGTCACTGCTACTACCCTATAGTTGGGCTTTGTTACCTTTTGCTTGGACTGTCCTAACAGATCCTAACTAGTTTTCCTGCTTTCGGTTTCTGTTGCCAATCCATTGTACCCACTCATGTCAGTTAAATTTTTTAAAGCCCAACTGTAATCATGTGATTTTCCTGTTCACATATTTTCGGTAGTTTCCCCATCACCTTTTGAATAAAATCCAGCCTATGTCATGGCACTCAAGCCTCTTCATGATCTGCCTCATCTCTTACCATTACCCCACAGGAATGACCATTAGCTAGACTTCTGCATCTCTTTATTTATATTATTTTCGTCTATTAAAAGGTCCTTCTTCTTGTGTGTCTACCAATTTCTACCTATCCTTCAAAAAGGCCCAACTACAGTGCTACTTCTACTATAAAGCCTTTCCTAGATTCCCAGTTAGAGTTAGTCTTTTTCATGTGTTTATTTTTTGTATTTCATGAAAGCTAAAACAAAAAGGCAGAGTGTTGCCTGTGGGGCGACTCAGATTTTTTTTTTTTTTAAGCTGTCTACAAAGTGATCAGGAAAGCACCTCAAGTATTAGGGTTAGGAATAAATTTTAGTGAGTAGGCAAACTTGCCTTTATGGAATGCACGGGTTATGGGGATCAACTGTAGATTAGTCAATATTTGTAACTGGACCATTCTTCTCATCTTCTAACCTAATGTCTAGATGTATACTTGGTATCTCCAATTGGAAATCTGACATTTGTCTCAAATTTTAACATCTCCAAAACATAATTTCCTGCCAAAACACAGAATCATTCTTGATTCTTCCCATTTCCCCACATCCTTGTGTCTTCTTCTCATAATTTAATCAGCAAGTACCATCAATTTTACCTCCAAAATATATATTCAATCTACTTATTTTACCGCCACCTTAGCTTACAAGTAGCTTCTGTTGACTGCCTCCAGTCCTTTCTCAACACCCTAGTAAGGAGTCTTTTTACAAACAAATCACCTGATCTTGTCTAAAACCAACATTTCAGTAGCTTTTGCATTTTAAATCTAAACTTCTTTTGTTTATGGCCTAGTATCTCCTCTTCTTCGTAAGCTGATTTTGTGTTCGTTTCCTCTCATTTGCTACCTCCAACTATAGTGATCTTTTTTCAGTTCTTCAAACATTTTCACAACCCAGTGCTTTTACATGAGTTATGATTAACACTTGTAGAACAGTCTTGTCCCACTGTTTTTATCAACCCTTAGAGCTCACCTCTCCAGAAAATCCTTTTCTGATCACCCTGTTTGAAATAGGCATCCCCTTCTATTTTCTGTCTAAACCCCTTGTATGTTACCTTTATTATAGTTATTCACAGTTTGTAATTTATTTATCCATTTACTTTTTTGGGATCTTTTCCCTCCACTAGATTAATATGCCTGGCATATAATGAATGGCCTTTGATAATAATTTGTTGAACTAAATGTTGAACAGAGTAGTTAAAATAACATCTCATTTGGCCGGTGTGGGTCAATGGTTAAGCATCGACCTATGAATCAGGAGGTCACGGTTCTATTTCCCGGTGAATTCCCAGTCAGGGCACATGCCCAGGTTGCAGGCTTGATCCCCAGTAGTGGGCGTGCAGGAGGCTTCCGATGGATGATTCATCATTGATGATTCTCTCACTTCCTCTCTCTGAAATCAATAAAAATAAGTTAAGTAAGCAGACTATATAGTTGTAGAAATGTAATATTTATTTACGTCAGCAAAATTACTACAGTGTTCCTTTCAACATGTGGCCTATTTGCTAAAATTTGTTTAAAATAAGTGAATTAATAACAGAAAATAACCCATGAGTTTACTTATAAGCAAAATCTTGGATAAAAGCATTTTAAAATTAACAGGGTGTTAATTTTCGCATATGACATGCAGATCTGAAATTTTGTCCCTTAAATCAAGGTCCAGGGTTTACTGTACTCTATCGTGTTCACTTACTAGGTAGTAAGTGAATGGACACAAGTGAAATTTATGTAATTTTCTTAGTAAATGATGAAACTACAGGCTTTTTTTAAAAAAAAAGAAAGATAACTTTATTAATGTTTCTAGAGCAGCGGTTCTCAACCTGTGGGTTGCGACCCCTTTGGGGGTCGAACGACCCTTTCACAGGGGTCGCCTAAGACCATCAGAAAACACATATATAATTACATATTGTTTTTGTGATTAATCACTATGCTTTAATTATGTTCAATTTGTAACAATGAAATTGGGGGTCACCACAACAGGAGGAACTATATTAAAGGGTCGCGGCATTAGGAAGGTTGAGAACCACTGCTCTAGAGCAAGCCTGAACTATTTCTAGCCTCTGAAAGGCTATATTTACTTATCATTTGTATTCTGTTAACTTCCCAAAAGAATTTGTCCAGAGCATTGGGCCTGAAGGATCCGTGTACCGTTTTCAGCCCTCTTGACCATCAGGACTTAACATTTGTTTGGAGCTTGTTAGTATGAAAATGAGCTGAATGCTGGAACATGAGGATAAGGATATGGGCCATCAGAGCTTGGGAGAGGAAAGGATATTGAAGGGAAGAAACTGTTTCTTAAACAAATTATACTTTCATATGTTCTCCCATTTACTATCATTTTCACCAGAAACCTATATAAGACAAGTACATATTTTCTTCATATTTACAAATGATGAAATTGAGGGTTAAGTCAAGGAAAATGCTTAAAATCACAGTGATTAAATGTAGAAGCTGGGCCTTAATCCCAGGTTTGTGCAACTCTAAAGCCCATAGTTTTTTCATGTGCCTTTTTTTTTTTTTTTGGTAGTTGGTAGACTGCCCTTCTAGTTTCTAAACTTAAGAAGTTTCCAAGTAATTTGAAGTCAATGGATTTTATGTTTTGTGGCTAGAAATAAAATTTACATGATTAAGTGAAAGTAGAATTTTTAAAAATTAAAGTAATTGGGGTGGCATTGTTTAATAGGATCATATAGGCTTCAAGTGTACATTTCTGTGATGGAAGATCAGTATATTGCACTTGTGTGCCCAACCACCCAAAGTCAAATCATCTTCTGTCACCATATACTAGTAGTAGGCCTCCTTTGAAACAGGATTTGAATGGTTTCATTTGAGACGTCAAATGTTAAAACTTATGTGTGCTTACCTTAGATATAGATTCTTTTGCAATTTAGAACCAGTTTAACAAATATTGTAAAGGCTGCTCAAATGGAGTATAAGTCTATTAAGAATCTCTTCTTAGTCTTCTGAACTTTCAACCTCCTGGAAGGCAAATTTCTGTCATATGTCTTTGTTCCCCGAGGGTCCCTAGCCCAGTCAGTGCCTGGTATTTATGTACTTAAAACTAGAGTTTATCCATATAAGAAATGGTAATTTTCTGTTACTGGTTGATTTTACCATATTTGAAGGACATTCTTAGGTGGTCTCATTTAAAATATAGACTGTGGCCTTCGCTGGTTTGGCTCAGTGGATAGAGTGTCAGCCTGCTGACTGAAGGGTCCTGGGTTCCATATCAGTCAAGGGCACATGCCCAAGTTGTGGGCTCAGGCCTCAGTAGGGGGCGTGTAGGAGGCAGCTGATCAATGATTCTCATCATTAATGTTTCTCATCGTTATTGTTTCTGTCCCTCTCCCTTCCTCTCTGAAATCAACTAAAACATATATATAAAATAAAATGTAGATTGTGTGCTATATATGAAATTAACTTGGTTGGCCCCAGAGGGGAGCACCTCAGTTTTCAAAAAATTTTAAAACTAGGTACAATGAGAGGCCTGTGTAATGGTTAATGTGTACAAACACCATATATTTTAAGACTCCATGATCAGAGAAAATAAAACCTTAATTGGCAGTCACATTGTATTTGAAGTGTTGTTTGGCAATTAGTTGCTTTTCATGTGAGCAGATTCACATAATACGCTTTCATTTGGGGATATGCTAATTTAAATATGGTTAATAATTTTCCAGGACAAGGCCTTCTTAACCAGTTAGTGGCAGAATAAAAGGACAGGTTAATGTTGCCAATGAATAAGGGAGGCTCCACCACTATGGTGTGTTCTTTTTCCTGCTACCGGAGAATTCTGTTGACTTTACTCTTGGGATAGGAGGGTTATTATGGTGTCAACCATTGTGGGGAGTTGCTGATGACTTATGGAATCCCAGTAATTATGAGAGCTATATAAAGCCCAAGAGCTATTGAAAAATTGGGATATCTGCATAAACCAGAGAGAACCACTACAGTTATAGCCTTTACATAAGTTGATGTTGCAAAGAAGGAAGTAAAATTGGCACAGGGTTTGGCTTGCCTGTCATTCCAGAGCCTATGAAATGGAAACAGTGTTCCCACTGCTTTTCACTGATTGAGGACCTCAGACTTTGTATATTTGTTTAAAAGGAAAGATTGTTTCATCTTTTACCTGGGAGGCTGAAAGAACAGTGTTCACAGTTTTTCTCAAAGGAATTGCATTGAATATTTTAATAGGTTAAGATAGTTTTTAACCACCTAATTTCTCACCTTTTAGCAGTTAGTAAGTAAATTTAAATGACTCAGTGCAGTCATTGTCATGAGTAAAATGGAGGTGCTATATAAGTGACTATGATGAAGAGTTTCCTGAATGGATTAGTTAAATGAAGTGTTTGCAGATGTAAGCTTTGTGAGCTGCCAGTAAAAGAGATGGGAAACTTCAGTTGGAGCTGCAAGATAGTTCAGTTGGCAAGGCTTGCATAGAAATCAGAAAAAGTAGGCCTGGCTAGAGAGGATAGTATGAACTAAGAAATAGCATGAAAATTGACAAGTAAGATGGTAATATTGGGAAGCAGAATTATAGTTTTATATTCCTGATGTGGATATGGCTCTAAGTCCAAACTCCTTTTTGGAGCTTCTTACCTTTCTTTGTGCACTGCCTCTCCTCCCAATTCCCACACCTTCCCACATACATATACTCAGAGATTAGAAGAGGCAGAATTAAAATGGCAAAAGAGCACAGAAGAAAATTAGAAGGAAGAGTGAGGAGACCTGGTTGTGGTATTAGCTGTCTGACTTTAACAAGTTGTTTAAAATGCATCTATTTGACAGACCTGAAGCAGTTACTGTCTGGTGCTTAGACTCCAGTGCAGATGCAAAAAAAGGGTCCTCTCTCATGCTTTCTGTCTGTCTGTGGTAGCCAAGATTTAAACGGGTAACACACACACAAAGAGTTTTTACCACTCAAATTACCTTGTAAACAATTGAAGAGCTGGCTATCCTCCAAAAGAAGACTCTAAAATCCAAGGGCTTTTATTAATGTTGCTTAAGACCCAGCAGATTAAATTTGGATTAATTAGGAATTTAATCAGCTAAAAGACAGCTTTTGTTTTGATTTTTCTGCTATAAGTCTTTGGGAATCTTATAGATTGGGCTTTAGAATATTAATGGTCTCCTTTTCCAACTGCATAGCCTATATAATAAAAGCCTAATATGCTAAGTGTCCGGTCGGTTGGTCGTCCGTTCAACCAATCAAAGCGTCATATGCTAATGATATGCTAAGGTTGCTCAACCACTCACTATGACGTGCACTGACCACCAGTGGGCAGATGCTCAGACTGGTAGGTTAGCTTGCTGCTGGGGTCCAGCCAATTGGGACTGAGTGAGATGGGTCGGGCATGCCCTGGAGCCCTCCCATAGTCCCTCCCTGGCTGGCCAACCTCCCACATCCCTCCCCAGCCCTGATCGTGCACCAGTGGGGTCCCTCGGCCTGGCCTGCACCTTCTCACAATCCAGGACCGCTCAGGGGATGTTGGAGATCCGGTTTCAGCCAGATCCCGCAGGCCAGGCTGAGGGACCCCACTGGTGCACAAATTCATGCACCGGGCCTCTAGTTCCTGATAATTTCCTACAAATGCAGATAATGTCACATTATAGAAACTGAACATTCATGTTGTTTTTTTAGTATAGCTCTGCTATAATTAGTAATCTGATAGAAGTCTATTCTGAAGAACTGGAAATAAAGCAGTTGAAACTAATATATTGATTTACTAACTTACAGTTCTGAATATGAAGAGAATGGGCAAGTGAAAAAAGTAGTAGTACCCAGAAAGAAGAGTTAGATACCTGGGTCCCATTCTTCACATTCCTGAATTTAAATAGGGGAGAGTGGACTCAGAAATGCTTATTTTAAAAAAACAAAAAAAAACACCCTAGTGATTATGATTAGAAGCCAAAGTTGGTATTTACATACTTAATTCTATTCATGAACACCTCTTAAGTGCTATCATTTTATTTTCAGAGTGTCAGGAAAGCTGAAGTAGCCTTTTTAAGCTATGGCAGTGGGTTTACAAAAGCTTTTTTTTTAATATGTATTTTTATTGATTTCTGAGAGAAAGGGAGAGGGAGAGATAGAAACATCAGTGATGAGAGAGAATCATTGGTTGGATGCCTCCTGCACGTTCCCTACTGAGGATCAAGCCCGCAACCCTGGCATGTGCCCTTGACCGGGATCAAACCCAGGACCCTTCAGTCTGCAGGTTGACGCTCTATCCACTGAGCCAAACCGGCTAGGGCTGTAAAAGCTTCTAATCCCAGAACAGTAGCACCATTAGATTATAGAATTACAGGGGACATTAGGGACTACCTAATATAGAGGCCAAAAAAGTATTGTCCATGGACCAGTTCTGGCCCTCCGCCTGTGTTTTGGGGGGACATAGTCATACTCACTTATGTGTCATCTATGGCTCTGTCTGGCCCCTTAGTGAAAAAGTTGGGTGGCTTTAGAATGGATCAGACCTATCATTTTATAGATGTAGAAATAAGATGTAAAAAAAGGATAATGAGTGAAATATTCTGAGACTACACAGATGCATAGTGGTCAGAGTGCAAATACAGTTGAGTTCTTTTTCCTGCTTTCATGCCATTATTTTTATTTATTTATTTTTTTAATATATTTTATTGATTTTTTACAGAGAGGAAGGGAGAAGAATAGAGAGTTAGAAACATCGATGAGAGAGAAACATCAATCAGCTGCCTCCTGCACACTCTCCCTACTGGGGATGTGCCCGCAACCAAGGTACATGCCCTTGACCAGAATCGAACCTGGGACCTTTCAGTCTGCAGGCCTACACTCTATCCACTGAGCCAAACCGGTTAGGGCCATGCCATTATTTTTTGTTCAAGGGGCTGATACCTGGGTGAGATCAGAAAATATATTTGTGGTACAGAATTTTGTTTATAAGTTTATTGTTATATTATAAAACACAGTTATTGGGTTAGTAAATGGTCCATCAGGTATTAGATAACATGGCTATACAAAAACCTTTTTTTTTTTAATCCTGACCCAAGAACATGCTTAGAGAGAAAGAGAAACATCCATGTGAGAGAGAAACATCAATCAGTTGCCTTCCATACATGCCCCAACGGGGGAATCAAACCCGAGACCCAGGATGTGCCCTGACTGGAAATCAAACCAGCAACCTTTCCGTGCACACTCAACCAACTGAATCCCTACGGCCAGGCAGAAACCTTTTTAATTTGGGTTGGGGGAAGAATTTGATTGTAGTATATTCTTTTTTCTGAATATAAATCTTTGGTTTGATCTGCCAAGCAATTTGATAACAAGCATCTTTTTCTGTTCCTTATGCAGCCAAATGGACGGACTGTTGAAGTGGCTGAGGAGGAAGTTGTCCGAACTCCTCGAAGTGTAACAGCAAAGCAGCCATTAGAGACAGATAAGAAAAATGAAAAGGTAAGTTTGGGAGCATATAAAATTAGATGCAAAGCTCTAAATAAAGAGAGTGACATGTAAAAAAAATTATGCTTTTCTTTTTCACAAAATTGTAGATATTACCCACTCCCCCTTCAAGGAAAACCAAAGATCTAAATTTATCAAAGCGAATGGATAGGTGGTGAAGGTTCCAGATATGTAATATACCTCTTATTTGAAAACAAAATTGTATTACCTTTGTTAGTGCATTTTTGGCATAAAAAGCTTAGCAAAATTATCCTTTGGTATTGTTTTAGATTTCTGTTGTGACAGTTTGACTTTTTTAACAAAAGAAAATGCTCTGTACTCAGGTTATTATTAAAATGTTTGGATGTGCACCCTAAGTTTTCAAATAAGACAGTCTAACAAATCCTGGGATTTTATTTAAAATGGTCAGTGTTAGAACTGACCATTTTATTTGACTTAATTTAGTTTGTGAATAGGCAAAATATACAAGAAACTGTTAACAGTGTTTCCTTCTGTTGTGGAAGAAAGATGTTCCATTTAATTCCTTTTGGTACTCCCCCTCTCCATTTTTTATTAACCCTGTACATGCATAACTCCTCAGAAAAAACAATTACAGATAGGTAACTGATTTCTAAGAACCAGGGTGCAGCTCCAGCTCTGTAGCATAGTGAAATGAAATAGTTGCTACAGTTTCTTAATGCTTGCATTTTCAAAATAACTGAAGAACTGATGAAATCAATTCTCCCCCTGTAACCTAGTGAAATTGGCCTAGGGCTAAGATAGCTGCAGGTAGGATGGCTTAATATGAAGGGTAGTTGTGGGAAAGAATTACATTTATGTCTAACTTTGTCTTTGGGAGAAAAATAAATAGTAAATGACTGTATTAACAAATAAGCATACAATTTAGGGATTGTGACTTTATACCATGAATAGTTTATATGCTCAATATGTAATTATCCTTCTCCCATTTAGTGTTTCCTTGTTCCTGGGCTTTCTCTCTACTAATAAGCATTTTATACTTACCTCTGCTTCCACTCTGAATTATTCTGGAAAATTTGTAATTGGACTAATTAATGAAATACCATTTAACTCTGATTGATTAATCATATATAGATTGGGTGTATCAGATGTAAAACCAGTTTGAAGTTTATATTCTGAAATTTGTGATAGGAAGTAATTATAACAGTTGACATTTGTTAAGTATCTATAATGTGGCAGGCATTGTGTAAGGTGAGGTATATGGTATATGTGTGAATATATTTACATATATCTGGTAGGGACGAGTTATTGAGCATTTATTGGGTGTGCTTTTAAGACTTTATAGAATAGTTATACACACTGCTCTATGTATCCTCACAAGAGCACTGAGGCGGCAGTATTACACCTATCTTACAAATAAGAAACCTGAGGCTTCAATTACCCTGAGCTAATAAAAGTGTAGTTCATTCTAACCCAGACCCATCTGACTACAAAGTCTGTGCTTTTTACTGCTCTGCATTATTTCTGACCCACAACCTGTTAGGTGGGTAGTAATTGCCCGTTTTGTAAGATAAGGGCTCTGAAGCATAGAAGGGTTTTGTGGTTTCACTAATTTCAGTTTCTGAACTAGGATTTGAACCCACTTATCCTGATATGAGAGCCCGCGCGCTTTTTAATCCTTTGACAGTACCTCCTCTTATTTGCTGTTGCTCTTTCAGAACAAAGCTTCTACTTTGGGTTTGTTGCCTATTTTTTTCACTTTCTGCATAATAAATGCTACAACTCATGGCTAGTGTTCCTGTTGATCATCTTGAATCTTGAATTTATGCTTTTTAACTTGGTTCAGTCCAACTGAGACTCGTTTCAGGTAGTTTTTAATGCTATTGCACTATATTTTTGTGTGTTTAAAATAAGTGATATTTCTAGACTTCATATTTTTCTTTGTAAACAAACATTATCTTAGATCTACTTATTTATCATAATATACATTATTGTATATTTGT
>NW_006282748.1:725204-728800 GCF_000327345.1 Myotis davidii | reverse complement strand
AAGTGTAAAGATTGCTAGAAGCAGAAACAGCAGAAACAAAAATATATAAAATGTGGTCTCTATAAGGTTGTTCAGGATAATGTCGGTGGTTTCCACTAAAATACTGATATCATTACATGTATTAATGAGCTCTTACGTTTTTATGAATGTTTCTGGATGGTGTACAAAATTCTTTCATCTGTCTTAACCCTGATTAAAAACTTGGTGAGGAGGGTAATTTTTTTTCCCTAGCTCATTAAAAAGTTTAGTGAATTGCCCAAGATCACAAAGCTAATAAGTAATACACCTCAAGAAACAGCAGAAGCAAAAATATATAAAATGTGGTCTCTATAAGGTTGTTCAGCATAATGTCGGTGGTTTCCACTAAAATACTGATTTCATTACATGTATTAATGAGCTCTTACGTTTTTATGATGCTGTATGGTGTACAAAATTCTTTCATCTGTCTTAACCCTGATTAAAAACTTGGTGAGGAGGGTAATTTTTTTTCCCTAGCTCATTAAAAAGTTTAGTGAATTGCCCAAGATCACAAAGCTAATAAGTAATACACCTCAATCTTCCTGAGGCAGCAGTTCTAAGTGTGGTCTGTGGACTCCTGAGAAGGGGGTCACAGAAAACAAAACTATCCTAAATAATAAAAGCGTAATATGCAAATCAACCGAACAGCAGAACGACCATCCGATGACCATCGGGACCACGCTATGACACCCACTGATGCCAGGCCAGCCAACGCAGGTGCAGTGCAATTGTTCAGGGGCCTGGCCATCACCCCATGATTGCCCTGCAGAGGGAGGCCCAGGCCACCGGCGGACTGCAGTGGGTGGGCGGCAACTGGAGGGAAGCTGGGGTCCTGGGTGCCTGCAGGAAGCCGGTGTTGGCAGCCAGGGGAAAGAAGGCCTACTCTTGCATGAATTTCGTGCATTAGGCCTCTAGTTTTTATAATAATTTAGACATTATTTGCCTTCTTTATTTTGATATTTGCACTAATGGTGCAAAAGCAATAGTGGATGAAACTTCTGACTCCTTAGCACAAATCAAGGCAGTGACATCAAACTACTAATAGTGGTTTGCTTTACTGCAATCCACTTATAGTAAAAAGAAATAAATGCCAGTTTCACTTAAGAGTGTCCTTAATGACGCATTGAAAATAATTATTAGTTTTATAAATCTTGACCTTTGAATACTTGCTTTTAACCCTTTGCGGTCATATTAAATTTGGACATGGGTGTCGTACTGGTCGGAATTAATTTCCATTGAAAGAGTAGTGATACATACATGCAAGATTATGAAGGATAAACAAGATTTATTAATTCTTTTTTGGAACTACGTCACTACTAGTAGAATCACTACAAACATTATCACTGTCTACGTCAGAGTCAGTAGTCAAGGTGCCAAAATAAAACTCTTCATCATTACTTTCAGATTCGTAGTACACGTCTTTCGGTAACTTTCTTTTTGCCATTTTGGAGTATTATTTTGAAATATCTTAACAAGCGAGAATGCCTAATTACAGTTAAACGTAATTTGTAAAGCTTTATTTGAAATTCTGCGAAGTATCTCCGAAGCTTGTCGATTTCTTCACTCTCAAAAGGCGACTGACTTGCCACGGTGTTTTGCATGGCGAGTGTGGAACGACCACGTTTGTTTATATTGAGTTTCAATATCTCCGATTTGTCAGGGCAATGTTTTGGTTCGTGACAAGGTCGCTTAGACACTTAAGAGCTTTCAGAGAAATTATGAACTGATACATGAATGAATAGAGTTAAGATTCGTACGGTTCCTTGCTGTGGTGGCTGAGAGCAGACATACGACCGGAACGGTAAAAAAGCTTTGGTGGCTGAGAGCAGACAAACGACCGCAAAGGGTTAATTATTCTATATGATGAAATGGTAAGTATGTACAAAGTATGCTGGGTACTGAAAAAAACATTTGTACAATTAAGTTGCAAACTGGATTAGCAGCTTCATTATGTTACTTCACTTTTACTTGAAAGGACAGTTGATAAGCCATGCTATTTAGACTTGGATATTTGCAGACATTTTCTCAAAAATACAATCCTGTCACTTCAAACAACTGATAGTATTTGTTACAAATGATAAAATGATTTATTGCCAAGTGAAAATTACAAATTTGGAAAATTTATATCCACCACCATGAACTTGACAACATACCAGTACTTAAAGAATTTCTGATGAGATCAGTTATATTAACAAATGTGATTTTTCAAAAAATATTGTGCCCTAACCGGTTTGGCTCAGTTGGATAGAGCATCGGCCTGTGAACTGTAGGGTCCCAGGTTCGATTCCGGTCAAGGGCATGTACCTTGGTTGCGGGCACATTCCCAGTAGGGGGTGTGCAGGAGGCAGCTAATCACTGTTTCTAGCTCTCTATCGCTCCCCTTCCTCTCTGTAAAAAAAAATCAATAAAATACTAAAAAAAAAGAAAAAAATTGTGCGTAATGGAATGTTTTAACATTTTGGGAGATGTATATATACTCAGTGAACCAGTATTTTCCAAATGACCAATGCTTGCATATTACAAACTCAGGCAAGTTTAAAAGATTCATTCAAAGTGCAAGATAGACCAATGGATATTAATGTAATAGAGTATGGAAAGTTTGTTGATGCAGCCTCAGATTCCACATTGCAACAATTTTTAAGAAACTACCAACTGACAGGTTTTGGTGTAATACTTTGTTCTTTTTCAACCTAAAATCCTTCATGACTTCCTATTGCTTTTACTCCACAATCTGACCATAACCTAAAGGCCCTGCCTGTGGTTCAAATTTCTTTGTTTATTTCTTGCCCTCTCTAAGCTCTAGACACATTGGTTATTTTTCTTTTTTGTTAAACACCTTTATTTTTAGATATTTTATGGTAGTAAACTTTACTTTTTAAGTGCACAATTTTAGTGTATTTGTAGAGTTGTGCAGCTATCACCACAATCTCTTAATTTTTGAACATTTTCCTCTTCCCAGAAAGAAATCTTGTCTCCATTTGCTATTGCTCCCCATTTTCCCTTTATTCCTTAGCCCCAGCTCTTGGCAACCACTAATCTTTGTAATGTCAAATAATATCACAATTATTTGAAAAAACTATTCAAATACTCCTCCCTTTTCCAATTACATATTTATGTGTATGTAGCCAGTTTTTGTGTTTGTTTGTTTTTAATTTTTCAGGTACAGTACAGTCAATAATATTTTGTACTGGGGCCCGGTGCATGAAATTTGTGCACCAGTAGGGTCCCTAGACCTGGCCGGCGATCAGGGCCAATTGGGGCCTTCCCCAGCTGCTGGCCAGGGCCTTCCTTTGTTCTGCGCCACCCCCTGGTGGTCAGCACACATCCTAGTGAGCAATCAAACTCCTGAGGGGACACTTTGCATATTAGCCTTTTATATATACAGAAGATTAGATGACTGTTTCAAATCAGAGCTCATTTGAATAGTTAGTCAACAATAAAAGGATCATTTTAAAGATGGTTAAACTTAACCCCTAAAGTCACAATTTTCAATTACCATGACTTATTTGGAGGAAAGGTAATTATTCAACGTGAGTCATTATCTTTATTTTAGTAAGACACTCCCCCCCCCCCCAGTC
>NW_006282748.1:722286-724420 GCF_000327345.1 Myotis davidii | reverse complement strand
TCATCATGAGGTTAAGGTGATTTAAACAGGGGGTGGGGAACCTTTTTTCTTCCAGGGCCATTTGGATATAACAACATTCGAGGGCCATACAAAATTATCAACTTAAAAATTAGCCTGCTATATTTGATCAAACATTTAATTAATTCACCCCTAATGCTTTGGCAGGACCAGACCAAATGATTTCAAGGGTCTTATACGGCCCATGGGCTGGATGTTGCCCAACCCTGATTTAAACAGATCTAATTAGACATTGGCTACCCAAAATTGAAATCATCAAGGAAGATTTTTGAAATAGGAATATAATTCTACTGTGCTTAAGATGAAGGCAACAACTTCATAGACTATACCAGAATTTATGTTAGGGTAATTTACTAGGGGAAGATTGGGCCAAAGTGAACAGATGGCCCAGCAGTTTTGCACAAATTATTCTTCACTACCAAACCCTATACAGTACTTTTTTTATAGTATAATTCATGTTCTCGTGATTGAAAAGACAAAGAGGCCATGCCTCCTGGTAGCCTTGTGATAGATGGTTGCTTAAACTCAATACTGTTACCAGTTTGATATTTATCTCAGTTGTCATGCGATTCTGGCTGTTGCTCACAAAAATATTATGGCTACATTTTAAGGAACACAGATAATCATCAACTAGAAGGCTTTGATATGCTGCTTGTTAAGAACAATGACGTTAGTCAGAGGTCACAGCATGAAACTTAAAAAGGAAATGAAATCCAGGACACAGATTTGGAGTTGGTTTTGTTCACATCTACATCTATACACTCATTCTCTCTCAGAAGTTCGTTCTTTATTTATTTACTTATTTATTTATGTTATGCATACATACACATATATATTTAGCATGAAACACTGACAGATTATAGTGTAAGTTTTTTGTAATACCTATATTGTGTGTATGAGAGGGAGAAAAGACAAAATGTGAGATTATAAAAGAAGCCAATAGGAAAAGATTTACTTCATAAACAGATTTTTCTAATCACTTCTGATGTTTTAAGTGACATCTATTTCAAATAATGTTGAAGGTTTTTGGTTAAGGGTAGTTTGCTTCATGCTGTATCTGTGCCCCTGCCTATGTCTGATGGTCTACAGACTTCCTCAGGAATAGGTTTTTCTTCTTCTTCATCTTTGTATATCAGTATCTATCATGAGTCATTCAAATGAAGCAAACTAAAGATTATATTGAAAATATAATGGCCCTAGTTGGTTTGGCTCAGCGGATAGAATGTTGGCCTGCAGACCAAAGGGTCCCAGGTTCGATTCCGGTCAAGGGCACATACTTTGATTTCAGGCTCCCCCCTAACCCCCTAAGTCAGAGCACGTGCAGGAAGCAACCAATCAATGTGTTTCTCTCACATTGATATTTCTCTCTGCCTTTCCTTCTCTCTTCCACTCTCTCTAAAAGAAAAAAAAAAATGGAATAATATCCTCAGGTGAGGATTTAAAAAAAGAAAAAATATAATGAAATGTCTTATTTTCTTGCCTTCAAGAAGTTCACATTATCATTAGGAAAACTATGACCACCTGCACAGTATTGGGAAAGTCACAAGAAGTTTGTAACAAATGGCAAAAATCATGGTAGTTTTAAATATTTAAAGATTTAAGATTATGTAATGGGCAAGAAAAAAGGGAAGTGACATGGTTAAAGCAAATGCGGTGGAACTTAAGCTGGGTTATGGAAAAATAATGAGACAGATCATTTCGTGCAATGAACATCAGTAGGGGAATAGATGGTTCAGGGGGCCAAGAAAATTACCCTACACCTGGCTGCAGCACTTTATTTTAACAGAAAATCCAGTCAGTGCAGCTTAGGCAACGACAGGCATGTTTCCAGGTGACAGTCTTGTTGGAACCAAATGGTTATATCTATCCTACACTAATAAAAGACAAACATGGAAATTGACTGTACTTTCACCACACTGTAAGCCATGCCCACCAGCCAATCAGAGTGACTATATGCAAATTAACCCAGCCAAGATGGTGGCCGGCAGCCATGGAGCTGGAGCGAGCAGGAAGCTTGCTTGCTCCAGTGATGGAGGAAGCCAAGCTTTCCCTGCCGCGGCCCAGCTCTGAGCTCCACTGAAAGTAACAAAGTTTCGATTATAGAAGGTAAACAAAA
>NW_006282748.1:716599-722201 GCF_000327345.1 Myotis davidii | reverse complement strand
ACATTCACACAAATGTTTATAGTAGCTTTATTCATAATCAATAAAAACTAGAGGTAACCAAAATGTCCTTCAATAGGTACATCTATACAATGCCAGGCCTCTAGTATATATAAAAGCCTAAGCTACCTGCTGACCAGCCAACTGGCTGGTAGCTATGACACACAATGACCACCAGGGGGCAGACTCTCGACACACAGGCATGGATACATGGAACAGACTGATGAATCTCAGAAAGAAGGGGGAAGGGGGTAGGGTGGGAAGAGAGTAACCAAAGATCTTATATGCATACTAGGCCCGGTGCATGTCCCTGGGCCTGGCCTGCGGGGATCATGCCAAAACGGCTCTCTGACATCCCTGGGGGGGTCCCGGATTGCAAGAGGGTGCTGGCCAGGCCGAGGATTCGTGCACTGGGCCTCTAGTGTGTGAATAAAAGACTATAGGTTGAGATTAATTTGTGGAAGAACTTAAATGTCATATAGGATATTATTAATGACTTCTTAGCTGGTAGGGAATGTTAGCTAATTGGACTGGTATAGATATATTGGGAGATGAGCATTGGGAAGGAAGACCTTGAGGATAAGAATTTCTCCTAATTTCTCATTTACATGTCTGTTTATCCTTTTCGATGATAACACAGTTCCCATAAGTAGAGACTTTTGTTCAGTTCTCTATAATACTGAGTTCCTAAAACAGTATCTGGCACGTAGTAGGTATTTAATAAATCTTGATTGCCTGAAGACCATTCAGGAGAGACTAGTTTAGTAATCCACCCGGATTCTTGGTGGAGTCTGACAACAAATTGGAGTTGAGGGCTGGGGGCTGAACTATGGTAACAAGGAAGCCAGAAGAGTGTGTGTGTTCCCGGTTTTCTTTCAAAAGTATTAGTTGTAGTAGAGCTGCTCAGAAGTAAGAAATTCACTTCAGTTGGATGGCTGGAGCAAATTAGTAGTATGTATGCATTTTTATTTAAAGCTTTTACTAATATGTTATTAAGTCTCTTCTGAATATTTTGTTTAGCTAACTACTTTTAAAGATAATAGTAAAATCAAACAAGACTGAAGCCTAAACAAAGATAATTTTTTGTTTTTCTGCAGATTTTAGTGACAAATCACAGTATATATGTCAGTGTGAATGTAATTTCTATCCTTTTTATATAGTTTCCCTCTTTTAAAAATCTTATGTATACTGCTCTGTAGTTAATCTGCTTTCACATCTATTTAATCCTTAAAAGAAGCTTATTATGTGAGGTTAGTAGGAATTTTTGTCCCAAAGAACAGTTGGGGAAAAGGGTTTAGAGTGAGTTAGCCCCAAATCACATACTTAATGCATGATTAAATTTGTATTTGGAGTTAAATGTAGAAAGAGAATAGAAGAGTATTTGTGAGAGCAGGCTCTGGAGTCAGAACTGGATTTTAGTCCTGGTTTTACCACTTAATAAACCCTATGATCTTAGCCAATGTATATGTCTTTATGGCCTCAGTTTTCTTATCAGTAAAATGGAGTACCACTTTTAGTTAGTTCCTGTAGTTTTGCATTGTCCAGTATGGTAGCTACCTGCCACATGTGGCTATTTAAGCAGTCTTGCTCGTACTCTTAATAGTTTTGTTTTTTAACGATTACATTTTGAAATGATAGTACTTTGGACATGTTGGGATAAATGTATTATTAAAATTAATGTTATCAATTTCTCTTCACTTTTTAACACGTGTCTGTTAGAAAATTTTAAATTATATGTGTGCATTATATTTCTATTGGACATTGCTGCTCCAGATCAGGGATTGACAAACTTCAACCTTCCAAATCAAGCCAGGTGTCTATTTTTGTTAATAATATTTTATTGGAACATAGTCATACCCATTCAGTTATACACTGTATATGGCTACTTTCATGCTACAGTGGCAGGGTTGTGTGGTTGCTACGTGTATAACCATATGGTCTACAAAGCCTAAAATATTTACTGTTTTTATAGAAAAAGTTTGCCAACCCATTCTCTAGACCAGTGGTTCCCAACCTTTTTTTGGCCATGCCCCACCTAAGCATCTCTAAAATCCTGATGCCCACCCCACCATGACATGTAATTCTTATTATTCAAAAATTGAACTCCTATTCATGGGGAGGAAGCCTAAAAGGCCATCACCTTGGTCTAAACAAGCTTCCAAAGAACATGGCATCCACGAAAGAGGAAAATAAAAGAATGAAAGGACAGTTGAAGTACTGAGGAAGAAATCACTAAGAAATTGTTAAAAAAAAATAATAACATGAAGTGATATGAAAAGATAGCAAATAAAGTTTCAAAAATATAATAGAAAACTGAAATGCATAAATATAGTCACAACTAGAGGCCTGATGCATGAAATTCGTGCAAGGGGCTTGGCCCTTGCAGCTCTGGCTGCCTCGTGGCCTCCCCCCCGCCCCCCACCCCTCACCCACTGGTTGTTTCGGAAGTTCGTTCCCCTGTTCAGTCTAATTAGCATATTAGCTCTTTATTATATAGGTTATATATATACTGTATATGAGGCCCCTAGAACTATAAGAAATGCAAAAAATTCACTGTCAATAACTCATTCTCAAATTGCCCCCTTTTGGGGCGTGTGCCCCACATTGGGAACCACTACTCTAGACTGTATTGACAGATGCTCAATGGGCTATCTTTATTTAATAGTGGCTATCAGAGACTAACAGAAGATTCATGGTGGGTGCCAGTGGGAAAAAGGTAGCAGGGAGGGACTGCTAATGGGTGTCACATTTCTTTTTTGGGATGATGAAAATATTCTGGATTAGATAATGATGGTAGTTATGCAACTTCAAATATACTAACACCACTGAATTATATTATGGTATGTGGATGATACCGTAATTTTTAAAAAGTGGATATGAACCTGGTTTGGTAGATGTGATAAAACAGGACATTATACATGATGCATGTTAATGATAATAACATACAGTGAAACAAACAAATGCAAATGAACTATGGGGAATGTAAACAAAATTTAATAATTTTCATATGCTCCCATTATCAAATATAATTTTAATCACCTTTAAGAGGTCATGTCACTTGAGAATATTTGCAAGTAGTTTATTGATAGAAAAAGCAGTTAGCTGTCATTATTGCTTATTCAGTCTGTTTACTGCTTACCCATAAAAAAGACATGAAAATACAATCTCTTTTTAGTTGTAAACTTAACTTTAAGATAGTGTGCAACAATACGCACATAGATAATCTCAATAAATAGTTAAATGAGTGAATACAACGTATAAATAAAGTCACAGCTATTAATTTTCTGGAAACAATGTAAATATAGAAATCATGGCTTTAGAAGTTTATTAGCAAGCTTTTGAAATGAGAAAATAATAGAAGGGAGTTGGCAGGCCATTCCAAAATGTCAACATCTTGTGTGTTTTTTCTTAAATGAATTATTAAGCATCTACTACAGGTTGGAGCAAAGTAGGTTTACAGTTGTGAGTACACAAAACACAATTTATTTCTTGTATTCTTTATTATTGTGTTATTTTCCATATGAACAACTGTAAACCTACTTTTGTCCCACCCTGTATATACTAATTCTAGGTATTTACACATAGCTTTTAAACTGACAAAATATTACCTACTTTATACAGTTGACTGAATTTATTATACATAAGGTATGCCAATAATCTTTATGAAATCCAACCCATTAATCAGTACATCATTTTTCTTCTGAAAACACTAGCAATAGGTTTTTATTTTAGTGCTCTAAAAACGCCAAATTATAGCACTTTATTTATTATTTAAATTAAGATAGCATGATGTCTAAGGGCACAGACTTTGGAGCCAGATAGACCTATTTCCAAATTTGACTACCATTTACTAACTGTGTGACCCAGAACAGCCTCTTTAATATTTAACATCTCTAAGTCTTCATTTTCTCATCTCTAACATAGGAATAATACCTTCTCCACTGAGTATTTTTAAGGAATAAATAGTGTAAAGTACTTAGCATTTAGTAACTACTCAATAAATGGTAACCTTGTATTATTGCCATTTTAGTATGTTAATTTTTTTAATCAAACATTAATTTTTTGGTTGTCAGTATCATACATTTATTATGTATTTTACTGACTCCTACCTTTCCAAAAACATGAAATATTAAGTAACATTTTATTTTACTTTCAGTCAAAGAAAAATAAGAAGAAATCAAAGTCAGATGCTAAAGCAGTGCAAAACAGTTCACGCCATGATGGGAAGGAAGTTGATGAAGGTACCTGAGCAAGTGAAAGGACTATAGAAAAAAATTTAATCTTTTTTTTTTTTTTTACCAAGGTGCATTGTATCAAAGGTGCATTTGTTTTGCTTAATCTTGTATCTAGCTCTTCTTTTTAATAACTATAGATCTTAATGTACAGATCTATGACATTGTTAGGAAACACTTTTTTAGCTAAATTATTTAAGGATCTAATAGTGCTTTTCCTAAAAGGAACTGCCTTGAAACTTAAGGTCTAACTCAATATCTTGAGCTTAAAAAGCCATTTGTTTTGTCTTTGTTTTCTAGAAATGTAGTTTAGGTTTTCCCTTATTGTTCTTAAATATGCTATCCCTAGAAGGCTGTGCACAAATTTTTTGAGTGAGCATTTATTGTTATTGCCTAATAAACTCATTTATTAGTAGTTATGTATAACACTCTCCTATCAGTTTTATTGAGCAAAAGAAAAATATACAAGATGACTTCTGTGTCATTTTTTTCTAAGCCATAGGAGATAGATTTGATAAAAATTATGAGAATAAATAATGGCAGTTAGCTGCCTAAAACAATATATTGAGATTAGAATAAATCTTAGGATAAATTGATATAATCAGCACTCCTATTAAATAGCATATTTAATATATAAATTTATCATGCTGTTTTGTGTGCACTGCTCCATTCCCCTGTCTTCCCCCCTCCCCCTCAAAAAAAACACAACACTACAACTTTTTGTTTTCCCCTTACTGAATAACTTTTTTTTTTCTGGGGCTATGTCAGGAGCCTGGGAAACTAAAATTAGTCACAGAGAAAAACGACAGCAACGTAAACGTGATAAGGTACAGACTGATTCTGGTTCATTGGATTCAACTATCCCTGGGATAGAAAATACCATCACAGTTACCACCGAGCAACTTACAACTGCATCATTTCCTGTTGGTTCCAAGAAGAATAAAGGTATATTAGTGGAACATAAGAGTGATACATCAAATCCAACTCCTTTAAATCTGATGTACAAAATATCATTACATCAAAATCTGATTATTTTGAACTAGTTACATCATTGTGCTTCTGAGAGCATTGTGGACCACGTCTTGGTTTATCTGATACCAGCAGTGGTTATTTGTTACATACTGCTTAATGAATGGCCTATTCAATTAAAATTGCCTTGAGTCACATGAGAAAATGATGTTATTTCTTTTTTTCTCGTGTATATTGCTTTGCCCCAACTCTCTTACATTTCCATTTCTTATAGTGGACAATACATTAAATGCAATTATTTTTATTAATTCTGCATGTGGGCTTTATACTCCAAGATGAAACAAGCATGTTCTGGTAGTGCAGGTTCTATCTGGATTTCTCACCATCCCAAATGTTTGAGAATG
>NW_006282748.1:706295-715996 GCF_000327345.1 Myotis davidii | reverse complement strand
TTACTCCTAATTTATGTGCATAGTGGCCCTATTTAGTATTAATAAATTTTATTTCTATTTCAACCAGGTGAATCTCATCTAAATGTTCAAGTTAGCAACTTTAAGTCTGGAAAAGGAGATCCTACACTTCAGGGTGAGAGAAATTACATGTAAACTTAAATTGAAGGCCCATCAAAATAGAAACTTACACGCATGTCTCTTTCCTCACATGAATGACACAGAAAGGGAAATGGGGCTTAATAGTTTTTAATTACTAAAGTAACATAATCACAATCTAGAGATTTTAGAAAATAGATAAAAAGTAAAATCACTCCCATTTCTAATAGTCTTTGATATGTTCTAGTTGTTGACCCCTCTCCTCCATATGTGAAAACATTATTTTAATATATACAATTTTGATTCTCGCTTGCCTCATTTAAGCCAGTGAAGAAAAGAAGGATTTTTTTTTTTGGACTTCTGTTTAATATAGGCATATATAGGATAAAGGCTTTTCCACTCTTTATTAAGAAAAAAGCCTTAATACCTACAACCTTTGAAACTGCTTCCTTAACACTATCAAGTATTTCACAATAAGTATAGTCTAAAGTTATACCGTGCTTCACAAATAGAAAACATACTTTATTTACTTATTTATGATAAAGATTGAATTAAATTGGTGATATATCTTACCTAAAAACTAAAGTGTTGTAGTACAACTTAAATTCAGAAATGAAAAGGCACCTTCTCATTTTAGGCTTGTTCTTAACACTGTCAGCTTTCTTCTTTCCCATGGTTCTGAGTCCTGACTACACATTAAAATCATCTAGGAAGCTTAGAAAAACAGCAATCATGTATATACAAAGGGACATAGACTTGTATAGGCACACACACACACCTACATGCATTTATATATCCATACAGACACATAAGCACATATAATTGTATACAAGTATATATGTACATACATACTGATGTCTGGATTCCACCCCTAGAGATTCTGATTTTAATTTGTCTGGGCTGAGACTCCAGTGTCTACTTTTTTAAAAAAATATATTTATTTTTATTGATTTCAGAGAGGAAGGGAGAGGGAAAAAGAGGTAGAAATAGAAGCATCAATGATGAAAGAAAGTCATTGATCAGCTGCCTCCTGTGCGCCCCCTAATGGAGATCGAGCCCGAAACCTGGGCATGTGCCCTTGACTGGAATTGAACCTGGGACCAAGCCAACCTTCTATTCACTGAGCCAAACCAGCTAGGGCTCCAGTGTCTACTTTTAAGGAAATTTTCACATAACAAGTCTAGAAGCAGGCTGGATGTAATGTGAGGTTATTTTTCATTTCTAATATTATATACAGTGTTGCAGTAAACATCTTTCATGCATGAAAAGAAAAATTTTTCAGTTGATTTTAATGATTTTAGAATTAGTGCTTTATACATAGTATATATGTAAATATTTAAGTAAAGAACCTGTAATTAAGACGAAATCTTTATATTTTTAGTGGGTAAGTATTCTGAGTATACAGACTATATTGGTTTCCTTTTTGTTCTATTGCATTTCCTTTGAACAAGTCATTCTGCTGTTGAAAACATTAGTGAATATATATTAAGGTCTAACCTCCTCTTAGTTTTTAACTTAAAAGTCATTCATGCGGGTCATGTCACTTTTTAAATTCTTTATTTTCTTCTTTCAAGCTCAGGCTATTTAGAGGGCAGTATGGGGAAATAATGAGTGATAAATATAAACTGAGCAATGCTAGAAATTTGAAAATATCCCAGTTTTAAGAAAGAGTCATGTACCAGTTTTTTAATCTTTATTTTCTTTCTTTAAGTTTCTTCAGGATTGAATGAAAACCTCACTATAAATGGAGGAGGCTGGAATGAAAAGTCTATAAAACTCTCCTCACAGATAAGTGCAGGGGAGGAGAAGTGGAACTCTGTTTCACCTGCTTCTGCAGGCAAGAGGAAAACTGAGCCATCTGCTTGGGGTCAAGACACTGGAGATGCTAATGCGAATGGAAAAGACTGGGGAAGGAGTTGGAGTGACCGTTCAATTTTTTCTGGCATTGGTAAGAAATGTTAGAAATTTTTGAATTCATTTAAAATTGTTTATCTGGTACATTGTGAATTTCCCAGGAATGAAAAAAGATCCATGAGTATAAAATTTAGTAATACCATACAGAAATAATAGCAATAATTAACTCATCTCAGGTCCTTCTTATGGAGCAAACTAAGTAAATAATAGCATGTATTATTTGCTCTTGACTTAGTGCTTTCACATACTTCATCACATTTGATTACCCATGTAGCTAATGGGTATAATTATATTTTTAGTGATGTAATAAGTGTAATGTGTGACCAGTCGTTCTTATTAATTTCAGTAGTTTAATGCCTCTTTGTAATTAATTTTTCCCCTGGGTTTTAAAGACAAAGATCAGTAGTTGAGGATCTTTTTTCTGTTGAGAGCCATCAAATTAAAAGCAACAATTTCAGGGGTGGGTGGGTGTATTATGAAAAGAAATGCATGTTTAATATGGAAAACTGCAGAAAGAGAAGAAAAAACTCAGTGTTACTATACCACCCAATGCCAACCACTATTTTTGTGTATTTTATGGCCTCTCCCTCCCCCCCGTGTACAATTTTTCTTTTACATAATCCAAATCAGATAGGCATTTTTATGTTCCCACCTCCCACTTAATATTGTTACATAAACATTTTCCATTTTGTAAATGTTTTTATTTAATGGCCCTATAATACATTGTATAAGCATAGCATAAGTCACTAAATACTTTTGTCTTATTGGAGAAATACTTTTTCTATTTTTTTAGTCATTATAAATAACATTGCATTGAATATATTTGTTTTGGGATTATTTCTTTAGGATAGATTCTTGGGAGTGATATTATATTAAAGGGAATATGAATGTTTATAATGCTACATGACATATACCAATATATTTTCTAAAAGAGTTCTTCTAATTTATATATCAGTACCAGTATGAGTGCCATTTGTCATATGCTGACTAAGGTTGGGTATTCTTATTTCTAAAAATCTTTTCTAATTGATAAGCAAAAAGAACATACATTGTTTCTGGTTAATGTTTTCAAATTACTAATGAGGCTGAATATTTCTGACAACTTTTTTTTATTAAATCTTTATTTTTAAAAGTATTACATATTTTCACAACTTTCTTGATCATATCTATTTCTTTTATGAATTTCTATTCATGTTCTTTGCTTCTTAGGATTTTTTTTTATTATATTGTAATTTCTATGCATCAAAGATATTTTTTTTCTGTTGTGCTTGCCAGATAATTTTTGTTAGTATATTCCTTTTAGTTTAAGTAGAAAAAAATCACTTCTTCCTATGTTATTTGCTTTTCCCATCACTTTTAAGCTTAAAAAGACTTATGTTGACTAATGTCTCCACGAAGCAAACTTTAGATCATTTACTAATACTGTTCTTAAGCTTGCTCTCCCATCCGCCCTCTGAAATATCCAAAAATTGTGTAGGAATACCAAAATTTGTAAGAAGAAGCAATCCCTAAATTCCCAGCTAATTTCAGCAGTGAGGAAAGCATAAATTTCTATGCTGTAAAGCAACCAATGGTCAAGTTTTATCAAGTAATGTTAAGAACTGTGACCTATTTGCAACTTATTTACAAAAGCTATGTGGCATTTTCATAATTAGGACATAAATTAGGTGGTATTTGCTTAATGTTGTTAGAGATGAAATTAAGCAGCAGATTAGAGGTCCTGCTTAGATAGATTAAGACCTTTGTTGAAATTGAAAGAACTATGAAATTAGGTTTGCTCAGGAGTGTCTGACATCATAGATGTATGCTCCTTAAAATATCCATATAGAAGTAAGAAATCGCTTGGAGATGTTGAGAAGATATCATGGTGTAGTGGAATAAGCATGGACTACCTCAAGTAGATCAATTTGGTATGAATACCTATTCTTCCACTGGCTTTTATGGAAATTAGGGTAGTTTATTTAACTTCCTGTATGAACCTCATGTTCAAATACTTGTGAGGATTTGATAAAATGAATGTCAAGTATAAAGTTCAGTCCCTGGCCCCAAAGTCGTAGCTTAATTGTGGTAGATAATAAGGTAGTTTGCAATGGTAGAAAGAGCATAATAGGCTTTGGAAATCAGCCTAAGTTCCTGTCTTGGCTCAGCTGTTTTTAGCTGTCAGCAAGTTACTTAACTACTCTGAAACTTTGCTAGCAAGTTTGCCCTAAAGATTAAAAGTGGTTGGTGTAAAGAGCCAGTACATAGTAAACATTCACTAAATAGTAGCAATTGCTATATTAAGTGGTTCTAATTTCTAAGGTTCTATAATATTGATACCATAGTTTTAAATCTGTACAAATCTTTTAAGTTTCATTGCAAATCGAAGATTCCAAGTGACGTTCTTTATTTTAACAGCTGCTTGGTCTAGTGTGGATAGGGGAATGAATACCTCTGAACAGAATTCTGCTTCTTTTGCATCTCTCACACTTAACTCTGCTGTTCCTGGTATGTGAAAACAGTCTTTCATTTAGTTAACAAAAAATTTCTGTTTAATTTAGCTCTTGCTATTTGAAAAGTAGTGTCAAGTATTGCTATCAACATAATAATAGATAAATAATATAAATGACAGAGGCCTTAATAAAAGGGGAAGAAAGACCTAAGTTCTTAATCTGCAAGTGACTGAGTTCCTTTCTGCAGTGGACATAAGATTCTGTGGCCCAACATAACTGGAAGTGCTTTGGCACACAGACAAGTACAAATGGAAGGCCTTCCTTTCAGGGTCAAGATACTCTGCTGTTACTAGCGTACTCCTGCCGTACTTGTAATTTGGCATTTTGTTTCTATTTTCTCTTATTCATCGTAAGTTTATAGTGAAGCTTTTCAGGTTATATGGGCTCTCACATAATCACTCTACTTGAGTATATATTGATCAGAAAGTATATTATTGCTAGTAAACTTCTAAAATTTCAGCATAACTTAAATAGATATGCCTTCTATTAATCATATAGAAGCTATAAGTACCTAACAAATATTACTTAAACATGGGGAGATGTTTAGTTTGTAATGCTTGGTTGATGTTGGAATTCATGGACCCAGTGTACTAATTATGTGGTTCCCCAGTGTCTGGAGTCACTAGTCTAGAAATGGGATCAGCAGACACTTTCTGTAGAGAGCCCAATAGTAAATATTTGAGGCTTTGTGAGCCAAACTATCTCTGTTCCAGCTACTGAATTGTATCGTAACAGGAAAGCAGCCAGAAGTGATACATAAACAGAGGAGTGTCTGGTTCTGAAATATTAAATTCTTTTGATTTTTTTCCCCCAACCACCTAAAAATCTGGTATTATTCTTAGCTCATAGGGTATACAAAAGAAGGGGTGGCTGGATTTGGGCTATGGGTAATAGTTTGCCAATTCCTAGTCTCAGAATACATTTTACTTCCAGAGGTACAAGTTAATTGCTGCCTTCATTTGGTGACTTTGTACAACATAGGTGCTATTCCCTTCATATATTCAGAGAAAGTAGCATGGGCTGCTAAAGAAATAGCAACAGTGTTACTATAGCGCCTCTAAGCAGTACATGTGCTAATTATATATGAATTTTTATAGTGTTACTCTGTTAAAATTTACATAAAATACATAACTATTGAGTATATCAAGCAGTTATATTAGGGGAATGCTAGTAAAATTTGTTAGTAAAGACTTTGATCAGAGGAAGTGATTGTATCTTTTATACTAACAGGTATTTTTCTTAACCAATTCTTTATATCAGTGACTCTGAATCCAAAGTGAATATTAGAGTCACCTAAGGATTCTGATACATACCGAGATTCTTATTCAGAAGGCCTGGGGTATATATATCCCGGATGAAGAACATCTGCATTCTGAAATGAATGTATGGCTATAGAGCAGGGTGTTTTGACCTGGCACCCATGAATTTATATGACCCTAAAACTATATGCAATTTTTTGTGTAAGTTCTGGACAGTAGTCTACCACAGCTGTTACCAGATTCTTACGGACTATATGACCACCACCACCCTCCTCACTTCTTCTCCATCCACCCCAAAAAAGAAAAGTAAAAACAGAAAACACTTAGAATATAGCTGACCCTTGAACAATGCAGGAGTTAGGAACATTGACACCCCCCACACACACCCCGCACAGTTGAAAATACTTGACTACTGATAGGCTACTGTGGACTGGAAGCCTTACTGAAAACATAAACAGTGTGTTAACACATACTTTGTATGTTTTATATATATTATATACTGTAGTCTTAACAATAAAGTAAGCTAAAGAAAACTGTTGCGAAAACCATAAGGAAGAGAAAGTATTTACAAAAATTTTACTGGGAAAACAAATTGTGAATAAGTGGACCCACGCCATTCAAACCCATATCATTCAAGGGTCAACTGTATTCTCTTTTCATTAAATGCACCTGAATTTAACTTGGTCTCTAAACCACCAGCATAACTCTTCTTATCTCTTTGGCTTCTCACTGCCTTAACTCTCTAGAACAGCGGTTCTCAACCTGTGGATCGCGACCCCTTTGGGGGTCGAACAACCCTTTCACGGGGGTCACCTAAGACCATCGGAAAACACATATATAATTACATATTGTTTACAGTAGCAAAATTACAGTTATGAAGTAGCAACGAAAATAATTTATGCTTGGGGGGTCACCACAACATGAGGAACTGTATTAAAGGGTCGCGGCATTACGAAGGTTGAGAACCACTGCTCTAGAATAATCATCTCTCTCTTCTTTAACTTTTCCTTAGGCAAAAAATTCTAGCAAACTCAGACATTTTCTAGTTCTCTCCTTCAGGGTTTTAAGGATATAGACTACCCTGAAACATCCAGGATTTCTTTTGTGCTTTATCATTTTCAATTAAGAAGAGAGATAAAACTTTTTTATTGAAAGTATTACAGATTTCCGTTTTATTTCCCCATTGACCCCCTTCATCCTGCACCCGTTCCCCCAATAAAACTTTTTTGACCTTTTGAAATATATAGATAACTAGTTTGAAGAATATATTATAAAAGATAAAATCTAATGGATTGGTACTAAGGAAAAATATATTTCTTATTAGTGAATTAGATCAAATGATTATTATGTGTAATCTAAAATTACCCTTAATTCTACTTTTCCTTTATCTTAACTCTTATAATGTCTGAGGTTTTTTTTTTTTTGGTTTTTTTTTTAGGAGAAATAAAAAAAAAATTAAGTCTCCATATGCAAAATATAGAATTGTTATGAAACATCATTAGAAAATTCCATTTTTAATTTTATTGCATTCGTTTTCATTTAAGGGTCTACTGCTGAGCCAGTTTCTCAGTCTACCACTTCTGATTATCAGTGGGATGTTAGCCGTAATCAGCCCTATATCGATGATGAATGGTCTGGGTTAAGTATGTCCTTTTAAAAATTATCAGTTTGGGGGGTTTTTCTGTTTGATTTTGTTTCTTTTTCAGAATTTCTAGCTTCCTGAATTCATGCTTTATATTTTAATTTTAATCCTACTTTCTAACCTTTTAGGTCATAGTAATCTAATCTAATACCAAATGTATTACTTGTAAACTAATTGTTGAATACCTATAGAATTAAAACTAAATTCACTTTTTATGATTGAGATGATATTTAAACATGAAATTGTCTTATAGTTTTACAATTTTTGTTTTAAGTGAATGTTCTAAAATATATCGGAATAGATTTGAATTTGTGAGGCGTGCAAGTTTTTTTATTGGTAGAAAACCATTTCTTTAGCCTAGTTTCTAATAGAAGCATAAGGACATGAAAGGCAAGAGTTATTTAACAAAGCAAAACAAAAAGGAAGGGAAAAATATAATGGTTTTTATGTTAGAAATCTCATTCTTTTTTTTTTTTAATTGGATTTTTTTTAAAACTCCAAACCTCCAAATTTACTCCTTTCTCAGAATTTTTACAGCACATCATTTTTTCTGTTATTTATTTAGCATTTACTTTTGGAATTTTCTACTATTTTCACCTTGATTAAAATTTTTTTTTAGGAATATGTTTTGGCCCTATCCAGTTTGGCTTAGTGGATATAGCATCAGCCTGCAGACTGAAGGGTCCTGGGTTTGATACTGGTCAAGGGCACATGCTCAGGTTGTGGGCTCGACCCCCAGTAGGGGCCGTGCAGGAGGCAACCAATAATGGTTCTCATCATTGATGTTTCTATCTCTCTCACCCTCTCCCTTCCTCTCTGAAATCAATCAAAATATATTTAAAGAAAAAAAAAAGAATGTGTTTTGTTTCTTCAAGTAGACTTGAAATCTCTGAAGACAGGAACTCTCGCTCTTTTATATCCTCAGTACCTAGTGCAGCACTTTTACACAGGTGTTCAGTAGTAATAATGATTATAGCACACATGTGGCTATGTGCCAGGCACCGCTCTAAATATATATATTAGAGAGGAAGGGAGAGGAAGAGTTAGAAACATCAATGATGAGAGAGAATCATCGATTGGCTTCCTCCTGCACGTCCCCTACTGGGGATCAAGCCCGCAACCTGGGGATGTGCCCTGACTAGGAATCGAACCCATGACCTCCTGATTCATGGGCTGATGCTCAACCACTGAGCTACACTGGCCAGGCACTGCTCTAAGTCTTGTAAATACTGTTAATTTAGTGCTTATAACAATTCCATGAAGTGGGTGTTATTTTTTTCCCCATACTTACCATATTAAGAAACTGAGGCAAAGGAAAGTTACCTAACTTCCAGCCTGGCCACGCAGCTCAAGTTAAGTGGAGGAGATGATATCAAACTTTCGTAGTCTAGCTCCAGAGTTCATGCTTTTAACCACTACGTGGTACAGCCTTGGTGATGATTGTAATCATGAAGGTAAGCTCGAAACAGCACAAGGATTAGTGTGTACACTGATTAGTCTCTATATAGATTAGTTGAAGCACAATTCTTATAGTTTAAGGGAGATGAAGTTGAAAAGGTAGATTAGGGAGGACCATGTCGTGAAAAGCCTTGAATTGCTGGCTAAAGATTAGGAAGCTGAGGGTTGGAGTTTCTGGTTTAGAATGTGTATCCCAGTTCTAGTCCTGACTTTAAAATGTAGTACCTCATATGGCTTAGACTTTTTCTTCTCACTTATCTTGGAATCTAGATTAATTGAGTTGTAAAATGGAGCAAAAGAGACTTTGGGAAGAATGATCAAGTTTATGCCCAATAGAATTGAGGCGTGATTAAAGAACAATAGGAGTGATGGTAAGAAAAAAGCAGGAGTGAGGTGGAAATGTCTTGGGCAGCTGTGGCATGAGGCTGAGGAAAACTGAGCAAACAAAGCCCTAGACTTCTCAACTTGGATAGAACAACTCCTCTTTCGTCTCTTTAACTATTTTTGTAATACGAAAAATATGATTGGCTGCTACAACAAGACTGAGAAACATGTATCCACATGACTCTGTACTTAAAGTAGTAAGTATCAGGAATACCATCTTTCTCAAGCTTGTTATGCTGTATTGGCAGTCTTTTAAGTCCAAAGTTTCTGTTTAACCTCATTTCCAGTGTGAATTTTATTTTGTGTTGTCATCTTTAATGTGGCTAATGTTGGTACTTGATGAATGTACTTATTCCTTCTAAATTTGTAGAGGGCATGATTTAATATTTGAGATTACTAATCCACAAAGTGTGTACACACATACACACACACACTAGCTTTACATTTCAGTGTAAT
>NW_006282748.1:703698-706265 GCF_000327345.1 Myotis davidii | reverse complement strand
CTGGTGTGGGTCAGTGGTTGAGTTTCAGCCCATAAGCCAAGAGGTCACATGCCTATGTTGCTGGCTTGACCCCCAATAGGGGGCATGCAGGAGGCAGCCAATCCACAATGTCTCTATCTCTCTATCCCTCTCCCTTCCTCTCTCTCTCAAAATCAATTAAATCTATATATATTGCCTGTCTGGTTTGAGGCATAGACATTATTATATGACCAAAAAGGCACTGATTCTACCCAGGCACTTGAATATAAGGTTAAGATGCTACAGTATAGCATCTTATATTTTTTTTTAAGGGCAGATGTTAATCTATCAGTTATCTTGGCCATAAAAAAACATCATCATAACCCCTATAAAAAGTGAGATTTTGAATAGAACTTTGTTTTTGTCGGCACAGCATAATGAAGGGGTTTAAGAGCATGATGCTTGCCCTAACTGGTTTGGTTCAGTGGATAGAGCGTTGGCCGGTGAACTGAAGGGTCCCAGGTTCGATTCCGGCCAAGGGCATGTACCATGGTTGCAGGCACATCCCCAGTAGTGGGTGTGCAGGAGGCAGCTGACCGATGTTTCTCTCTCATGGATGTTTCTGACTCTGTCCCTCTCCCTTCCTCTCTGTAAAAATTCAATAAAAATATATTTTTTAAAAAAGAGCATGAGGCTTGAGGACTATGTGGGCTTAAATCTTACTTCTTTGTCTTTGCCCTAAGACATAGCTCTATGCCTCAGTTTCATCATCTGTAAAAATAGTAGTTCTCCTCCCTCCCCTGGCAGAGTTGTTGAGAGGATTAAATAATATAATATTAGAACATTATAATACACTTAGAACACTGCCCTATGTTCTAATATTCTAGTAAATAATGAGTATGTGCTACTGTGCTGTTGTTGATGTCTTCTTCTAGAGGCAAAATTAGTCTGTTCTGTGGGGTTAACTAATTAGTATTGTGTGTTTAAACACTGGAGAATGTCTTTTTAACGTAATTGTTGTGTTTTATTAAAGTTAATGAATTAAATTCTGGTAAGAAATAGCTAACAGCCATTTTCTTGCTGAGATAAAATAGAGATTAGCTATGAGATGTTTAAACCTAGACATTGTTCCACAAGCGAATTAAATGGAGACATACATTGCTTACCATTTTGAAGACAGCTAATATGGTTCTTGGCAGCCCTGGTCAGTATTGTTCAGTGGTTAGAGTGTTGGCCCTCAGACTGAAGGGTCCCAGGTTCAATTCCCAGTCAGGGGCACATACCTGGGTTACAGGTGTGATCCCAGACCCTGGTCGCAGGAGGCAACCAATCAATGGGTCTCTCTTACATGGATGTTTTCTCTCTCTTCCTCCTTCCCTCCTTTTCCCCTCCTCCCTAAAGATCAGTGGAAAAAATATTCTCCAGTGAGGATTAACAAAATAAAAAAAAAGGAAAGAAAAGATGTTGGCAAACTAATGGAGGAATTTTGAAAAATAGGAAATTATTTATAAACTAGAGGCCCGATGCATGAAATTCAAGAGTAGGCCTTCCTTCCCCCGGCTGCCAGCACCGGCTTCCCTCTGGCACCCAGGACCCAGGCTTCCCTTGCAGCCCCAACTTCGTCCAGAAGGTCATCCAGAAGGATGTCCAGTCTAATTTGCATTTTACGCTTTGATTATTATAGATCAGCCATGGGCAAACTACGGCCCGCGGGCCAGATCCAGCCCGTTTGAAATGAATAAAACTAAAAAAAAAAAAAAAAGACCGTACCCTTTTATGTAATGATGTTTACTTTGAATTTATATTAGTTCACACAAACACTCCATCCATGCTTTTGTTCCGGCCCTCCCGTCCAGTTTAAGAACCCATTGTGGCCCTCGAGCCAAAAAGTTTGCCCACCCCTGTTATAGATAGATGGAGAGACCTATACTATGAATGAAGCTGTACTATGCAGTTTTAAGGAAACTATGTGTAAGAAGTTAGCAGATTAGTCCCATGAATCTTAAGAATTAAGTGTTGAGAAGTCTCCAGGTGACAGAGTTTAGGTTTAGATGATTGATCTGTTGTTTTAAAATAGTTTTCATTTGACCTAGTTAATTAAAAAAAAAAAAACCTGAGATCAATAAACATGGGAACATCACCAATGAAGTTTTTTTTAATATGTTTTTATTGCTATTAGAGAGGAACGGGGAGAGAGAGAGAAACATCAGTGATGAGAGAGAATCATCGATTGGTCATCTCCTGAAAGCCCCCCACTGGGGATCGAGCCTGAAACCCCAGCATGTACCCTAAATGGGACTCGAACCGTGACCTCCTAGTTTATGGGTCAGCGCTCAACCACTGAACCACACCAGCTGGGCACCAATAAAGTTTTGCAAAGCCAATAGAAATTATGCTTCTGTTAATGTTCTTTTTTTTTCGAAATGTATTTCTTTTTTTTTTAATATATTTTTTATTGATTAAGATATTACATATGTGTCCCTGTCCCCACATCACCCTCCACCACCACCCCCACCCCCCCGTTGTCCGTGTCCATTGGTTAGGCCTCTATGCCTGCATGTAAGTCCTTTGGTTGCTCTTTCCCCTTTACCCTCCCCTCCCCCACCCTC
>NW_006282748.1:699533-702439 GCF_000327345.1 Myotis davidii | reverse complement strand
TGAGTCTGGATATGATATTCTCTTTACTCCTAGTTGTAGAATTTCCACTCAGCCAGCCCTCCTGTGGTTCTGGATGTTGTCCGTTCCCTGTTTCAGGCTTAATTTGAATTGGTTGTTCAAGGCAGCAATCTCCGGCGTTAACCTATGCCACCATCTTCGGTTCCCCTCCGAAATGTATTTTTCCTGTTAATGTTCTTATGGAAGTTAAACCATAGTACAGTTACTCTCCGAACTTTATGGCCATTTAAGCCTTTAAAATACATAATTTTTTAAAATATATTTTTATTGATTTCAGAGAGGAAGGGAGAGGGAGAAAGGGATAAAAACATTGATGAGTGAGAATCATTGATTGGCTGCCTCTTGCAAGCCCCACGCTGGGATTCTAGCCCACAACATGGGATGTCCCCTGACCAAGAATCGAACCATGACTGCCTGGTTCATAGGTCGACACTCAACTACTGAACCACAACGGCTGGGCTAAAAATATATATTTTCACTAAGTCCTTCACTAGATTTTAATCCCCCACACCCACATACCATATTTACTAAGAGAATAGTTTATAAGTTAGTATATTTCCCATTCACTTGCCTAAACTTGTTTTCTTAATAAAAGAAAATAACTTTTCTGGCAAGGGGCCTTAGAGATCTGGCTTATAGACAGTAATTTTCCAAATCTGGGTTTCTTGTGAAGTGTAAGCAAAACCAATGACAGCTTTGGCGTTCAAATCTCCTAACAGTAGTATTGTTAATGAATGCTTGGTGTAAGATGAGCAATTGGTTCTAGACATCTACTAGACTCCTTTATACTTGTAAAAATGATTTCTACATTGAGACATAACAAGTATGTCTTATTGAGAGATTTGTCAGGATTATGAAAAATCCTTTTTTTAAAAAATATATTTTTACTGATTTCAGAGAGGAAAGGAGAGGATAAGAGATAGAAACATCAGTGATGAGAATCATTGATTGGCTGCCTCTTTCATGCCCCACACGGAATTGAGGCAACAACCTGGGCATGTGCCCTAACCGGGAATCGAACTGTGACTTCCTGGTTCATAGGTCAACACTCAACTACTGAGCCACACGGGCTGGACGAAAAGTAAATTTTTTTTATTAAATATATTGTTAATGATTTCAGAGAGGAAGAGAGAGACAGAAACAACAATGATGAGAGAGAATCATTGATCTGCTGCCTCCTGCACAGCCCCTACTGGGGAATCAAACCTGGGACCCTTCAGCCCACAGGCGAACACTCTATTCCACTGAGCCAAACTAGCTAAGGTGAAAAGTAAATTCTTAATTGTATATGCCTTATAGCTTGAAAACTGGCTTTCTGTTGTAAAAACAATAGCTACCATTTATTGAACACTTACTGCATTGTTATGAACTTCTTTACATGTATGAGAAATTCGTGCACAGGGGTTGGGGAGGGGTGTCCCTCAGCCCGGCCTGCACCCTCTCCAATCCAGGACCCTTCAGGGGATGTCTAAAGGGATTGGGCCTAAACCGGCAGTTGGACATCCCTCTCGCAAGCCAGGACCACTGGCTCCTAACCGCTCACCTGCCGGCCTGATCACCCTTAACCGCCTCTGCCTCGGCCCCTGCCACCATGACTTTGTCTGGAAGGATGACCGGAAGATGTCCAGTCGACTGGTCTAATTAGCATATTACCCTTTTATAGTATAATCCTCTCAGCAATCCTATGAAGTTAGTATGTAGTTTATTACAGTTAAGAAATTTAACAAAAATGACATATTTATTAAGTGTTAGAGCAATATTCACATGTAGATATGTAGAACCATTTGACTATAAGATACTTTTTTATTTTTTGTTTGTTTTTTAATCCTCACCTTAGGGAGAAAGAGAGAGAGATTGGTTGCCTCCCATACTTGCCCCAACCAGGGATCAGACGCACAGCCTCGCTATTTGGCCGACACCCACAAACTTTTGGTGTATGATCAACACACTAACCAACCGAGCTACCCAGTCAAGGCTAGAAAAGGTCCTTCTTACCCTCTCTGTTAATGCTATGTAATAATGGCCCAAGATACCTGCTTATGTTAATAAATTTCAAAATATAGGAAGGGACTTCCTTTTTTGTAACACATTTCACACTTGTAATCACTTGTTACATGTTTTACCTCCATTAGACTCTTGCTTACACTTTCCGTCTCTCCCCATTCTCTACTGGGTTAGCCCCTCCTCTCTCTCTATACCCTGTGTAACAGAATCTATCACTCTGCTGTTATATTACCTATCACGATCCCTGAGTAGATAGACTGCGCGCGTCGTGGGGGTGGGCGGGATTATGTCATACTGATCTTATCTCCGGTACCTACCTAGCTCAAGTTCTAGTACATAGTAAGTGCTTAATAAGATGAAATTCCTGTAATTCCACTGTTAAGATATATCTGTTATGTATTTTTTTCTTGTATATCTTACTCCTGTAAATTTGGGATCATACTGTACAGACAGTTATGTCTATGATTTTTTTCCTGTGAGGTTTTCCCCAGATTACATATTCTTTCAAAATATAGGTTTTAAAACCTTCATGAAGATGTGTCATAATACCTCCCCTTTAAACAAAAACACAGAGTTCACATGGAAAAATAAGAATAGCAAGAAAATGAGAGTAATGCTGGCAGATTTGTTTTCCTGGATAATAAAATATATTGCACAGTTATATTATGTATATTAGAGGCCCAATGCACAAAATTGGTGCAAGGCCTTGGCCCTCACAGCCCTGGCTTCATCCGGAAGGTCATCTGGAAGGTCGTTCCACTGTTCGGCCATCTTATTAGCATATTACGCTTTTATTATTATAGATGGCACTATCCCAGGAATAAATCACTGGACTAGAATAGAAATTCTAATAACAGACTGAAATGTATATGAAAGAATTTAGT
>NW_006282748.1:692664-699497 GCF_000327345.1 Myotis davidii | reverse complement strand
AAAGAGTGGATTTTTTCAATAAAGTAGTACTGTATTAGAATTTTAAACTTATTAACTATAGAAATAAAGTCTAACTTTTGTTATCTTAAACCAGTGTTAAATGAAATCTGACTACAAGTTGTTGTTACAAAAGTATATTCAAGCCTGTAGGATATCCTGGAAGAGGAGGGAAGGATTAACTTTGAGAATTAGTTGCTTAATCAGGGTAAAGCCAAAGAATGTTTTTCCCTTTTAGAATAAGCCAGTGCCTCCTAGATTTAAAGAAAGGAATTTTGAAGTCTAGAGTAAAAATTTATTCATGACAGTCGGGTGATAGAAACCCAAAAAAGGACCCATATTTTAGAATAAAGGTACAAGTATTAAAAGAGGAGGGGAAAAGAAAAGGTTAAGTATCTGTAATGACTTAGTGAATTTAAAGAAGAACCTAATCTTGAAAAGCTCATAAGGTCCCCGGGAGGGAGTATAGGGGAAAATGACAGGTAGGGAGTATAATTTTGGTACTACTGTTTAAAGATTGACTAATTCTGTATTGTAGAAATTTAATCAACTACAAAAATGTTGTAATAATCAGGACAAAGAAATGACCAGGTTTTACTAGGTTAGACCTAAACAGTGAAAACAAAGCAAATTCAGGAGACTGATAACAAAGGAGGTAAGAAAAGTAGAATTAAATAGTTAATTCATAAGTTTTCTGGAGCTCCTTAGAAATTCCACTTAAATAGCCATAAGATGTGCCCAGTAGAAGCTGGGCAAAGGTGTGTGTTTTTTTTTCCATCATGTCACTGGGGGTTTTTTCTAGCTTTTAAAATATGCTCAGGAGAAGGAACAATAGTTGAAATTACAGCTTAGTGTAACATAAGGGATTTTAGTTTTTGCATTTTAGTTTTTGGCAGAAATGATAGATACCTAATTCACAGTGTTAAATTTTAGATGGTCTGTCTTCTGCTGATCCCAGCTCTGATTGGAACGCACCAGCAGAAGAGTGGGGGAATTGGGTAGATGAAGAACGAGCCCAGTTCCTGAAGTCCCAGGAGCCAATTCCTGATGATCAAAAAGTGAGTAAAGGGATTGGCGCAAAAGTATATTTCTTTACACCCAACTATCATAGAATTATTAGTATATTAATTAGTATGTAATATTATAAGTATATCCAAATTGCTTCAGGGAGACATTATGATCGTATTTACTTCAGTTATCTTTTGCCTGCATGCCTTCTCTATATCACTGTTGTTTTTCCCCCCACAAATTATGGAGGGCTTTATATGGAAAGCACTATTAGACACTGATAGGAAAACAAACATTTCCTGTCCACTTATCAGAATTACTATAATAGCCTACCAGCTCTTAATGTGTTTTAGAAAAAAGTAAATTGGTGTCCAGTGTAAGATTAAGGAAGTCTTCATAGCAACAGACAAGACTGAGAACATCATGAAAAAGGCACCAAGGCAAGGAAATAGGTAACATGCTTAGTGGAGAGATAAAATAGTATACAACTGTGGAACCAGCTAGTAATAGGATCAGTTATTTACATGTCTGTCTTCCCCCTTCTAGGCTACATTCCTTAAATAAAGGGTCCATGAAGTTCTGGTTTCTGTAGCTCTAGCAACATGCTTGGCATTCAGAAAAAGGAATAATAAAGATAAATATTAAGTTTATTTTCCTCTCCACCTCTAGCCCTGTCATCATTTATGATAACTGTAAGATTCACATAATTGAACCAATCCACACCTTGAGCTATCAGTTCAGTTCTTTTTTTTTCTTTTTCCTTTTTTTTTTCTTTTTCTTTTTGAGAGGAAAGGATAGGGAGAGAGAGATAGAAACATCAATGATGAGAGAGAATCATTGGTCAGCTGCCTCTTACACACCCCACACTGGGGACTGAGCCTACAACCTGGGCATGTGCTCTGACTCAACCACTGAGCCACCCTGGCCAGGCAATAGGAGAGATTTTAATGCAGGGTCGGCAGATTTTTTAATAAAGAGCCACACAGTAGTGCAAAAGTAGCCATAGGCAACACAGAAGTGAGCTTTATTTACAAAAACTGGCATTGGGCTAAATTCGTAGTTTATCTACTGCTTTAACGTATCTGTAGGCAAAGAGGCAAAGGATCTTAAGAAAGTTAAATATAGGAGATTTCACTAATAGAGTAAGATCCTAGCAATAGAGTTCGGGGAACCTTAGGCACAAGTGGATTGTGGGTTAGCCTTTAATTTAATATATAGTACCTCTCATCTTCAAGGACCAGAGAAAGGGAGATGTCCTTAATGGGATTTACCACAAAGGGTGTAAATAAATGTGGAGGGGGGCAGTTACCAGTAAAATCAAAGTCGGGGGGGGGGGGCGATAATGAATTTTAGATTGGACCTACAAAAGCTTCCTAGAGTTGCCAAGAGCTGGAGGAAAGAGGGACAAATGGGCAGAGCACAGAGGGTACTTAGGGCAGTGAAACTACTCTGTATACTATACTGGTGGATCCATGTCACGGTACATTTGTCCAAACTCATAGAATGTGCAACACCAAGAGTGAGCCCTGATGTTGGCTATGGACTTTGAGTGATAATGGTGTGTCACTGTAGATTCATTGGTTGTAACAAATGTGCCACTCTGAAGGAATGTTGATAATGGGGGAGAGGGTAGTCTGTCGGGGGGGGGAGGGGGCAGTGGCAGGGAGTGTATGGAAATCTTTACCTTCTGCTCAATTTTGCTGTGAACTTAAAACTGTTAAAAAATAATAATAATAAAGTCTACATTTTTAAAAAAGGTTCTTAGTATATAGTATCTTAGCACACAGTAATCATTCTGATACTTATTGAATGTTTAGTGAATGTACAACTAAAAGTCTGTTTCTCTTAACTAGAACGTCCCATGCCTGCACATTAGCATTTAACAGTGGAAACACTGAATAGAGTAAAGACTATCACATCATAGCAGTTCTTTTTCTGAGTAGATTCAGAGATCATCTTTACATTTCTAAGCAAAAATGGGAAGCCATCTAAATGCCCATTAGTTGGGGAATGGATAAATAAAATGTTTGTACAATGGCATATTAGACAGATTTTGTAAGTGAATGAAATAAAGCTAAATTAGTATATCAGTATTACTAAAATCTCAGTAATTGGTGAGCAAGTTTCAGAAAGATACAATAATGATACCATTTGTGCATATGTTGTGTGGGGAGACACATAAATTTATAGAAAAATTGATTAGATGAATACAAAAGAAGTTCATGATAATGATTACCCCTAGGGAGGTAATGTGGGAATGAGATTGAGAAAGGGGTTAAAAGGAATTTTCAGTTTTTCAGAATATTTGAGTTAAAAGATGGTATGGAGTTGATTTCCTCCTTTTCCCCATGAACAAAAATAGTGTTTTGCCATGCAGAACTGCCTTTCTTTTATGGCTGAGTTACAGTTAGCTAAAGCTAAGTGGTACAGTGTTTTGTTTAGTTTTGTTTTTCTCTCTGATAGTAATTTTGTAAACTATTTGGTGGTTAATGAGACCTCTAAAATCATCCTAATGACTATGGTGCTGAACAGGAAAATAGCAGGTATCCATATAATCTCTTTCTCTAAGAATAGTCTAGTGATCTTGGCTGTCACCTGTGCAAAATAAACAAAAGACACCTTTCCATAGAAAATTCAACTATATGTGATGTGTGAAGAGATATCATCAGTACTAATAATACTAATTTAACAGTTCTAATTCACTGTTTTTGTCATGCAGAATGTTATTTTCAGTGACTTTCTCAGATTTAATTTTTAAATTAAGTCTTCTCTTTTGAGATGATTAGAAAGTCACATTTACTTGTAAGAAAAAATACAGAGCAATCCCCTTGTACCCTTTACCCAGTGTCCCTCATTGGTAATATTTTCGAAACTATAGGACAGTATCATCACAACCAGGACTTGGCATTGAGTAGTCAAGATACAGAACATTTCTGTTACTTCATGGATCCCTCAGGTTGCTCTTTTTCATACCATCTTCTCTTCCTTCCTATCTCCACCCCCTTTTCAAATCCCTAGCCAACTAGGAAGTAAGCTGTTCATCATCTCTATAATTTTGTCATTTTAAGAATGTTCTATGTAAAGAATTATATAGTATATAACCTTTTGGTAGTGTTTTTTCACTGAGCATAATTCTCTAAAGCAGCGGTCGCCAACCTTTCCGACCTCACAGACCACCAGTTGGCAACCGCTACTCTAAAATTTCTTCCAAGTCATTGTATGTATCATTAGTTGCTTCTTTTTGCTTTTGCGTGGTAGTCCATGCTCTACTCAGTTTACAGGCATACCTCACCTTATTGCACTTCGCTTTATTGCACTTCACAAATGTTTCATTTCTTTACAAATTGAAGGCAAGACCCTCCACCAGCAAAAAGATTGCAACTAACTTTATTGCAATACGGGCTTAATATTTGGTCAAGAACCGAAGCTGCATTGTATAGGAGGTGTACCTGTATTGATCATTCTCCTGGTAAAGGACATTTGGGTTGTTTCTGTTTGGGGGCTGCTATGAATACAGCTGCCGTGTACATTCATGCACCAGTTTTTATGCAAATATAAGTTTTCATTTCTCTGGAATAAATGCCTAGGAGTACAATCCCTGGGTAAAGGGTTCATATTTAATATTTTTTTAAAAAACTGCCTGTTTTCCAAAGTGGCTGTCTCACTTTATATTTCCACTGATGATGCATGAGTGATTTAATTTCTCTGCATCCTTGCAAGCACTTGGCTGTTGTCACTATTTTTTTTTCTTTAATTTTTTGTAATTGATTTTAGAGAAAGAGAGAGAAACATCAGTTTGTTGTGCCACTTATTTATGCATGCATTGGCTGACTCTTGTATGTGTCCTGGCCAGGTATCAAATCAACAACTTTGGCATATTGGGATGATGCTCTAACCAATTGAGCTACCTGGCCAGGACCACTATTTTTTATTTTAACCATTCTGATAGGTACGTGGTGATAACTCATGGTAAATTTTTAGTCTGCATTTCCCTAATGGCTAATAATATTGCACATCTTTCCATGTGCTTTTTTGCCATCTGTCTTCTTTCATGAAATGTCTGTTCATATCTTTGCACATTTTCTATTTAGACTGCTTGGTTTTTTTACTGTTGAATTTTTAGTGTTCTTTATATAATCTAGATACAAGTCCTTGGTGGATATATGGTTTGCAAATATTTTCTCCCATTTCTATAGTTTGCCATCCTCTTAACAGGGTCAAATTCAATTTTAATACAAATAGCTCTACATTTAAACTTTTAAATAAAACAGAATTACCTATCTAATGAATTTTTAAAAACCAAGATTTGTACAGCTCTTGTAGTTAGTAGAAAAGATGTAAGGAAAAGTGGTCAGTCATAGACAATAGGAGAATGAAGTTCCATGTACTTTATTTTTTTAAGATGTAATGTTAGATCAGTTTTATTGCTTGTTACTAATTCCTATTTAGTATTTAAATAAAGACTAACCCTAATAAATGAAATTATTTCGTAATACTTTTCAGAATAATGAGAAGTTGGTTCACTTTAACACTTTTGCTTTTAAAATTAGGTTTCAGATGATGATAAAGAAAAAGGAGAGGGTGCCCTTTCAACCGGGAAATCTAAAAAGAAAAAGAAGAAAAAGAAGAAGCAAGGTGACGATAACTCTCCTGCACAGGTAGAATATCAAAACAACAAGTTTCATTCAGTAAGCACCTTCTGCAGAAATGTGAAAAGAAAATGCTAAGACTCTGTAGAGATAAAAGACATCAAATTTATTTGAAAATTCCCTAAATGTTTTAAAGATTTTATACATCATACTGTTAAAAAAAAAAAAAACAACCTTTGTGCTTAAAAAAAAAAAAATCCAAGTTGTAAACCCAAAAGTAAGTAAATAAAATTCTAAATTAGTCCAGATGCATTTTGTGCTGAAATGGAAAAGGAGGTTCCTACAGCATTTCACATCTACAGAAATTCTAACTTTCTGTTGCTCCTCCATTTTCCTTTTCTTTGGTCTTTCCTATCTGGGGGAAATGTTTTCGATTATAATGTAGATCAGTGGTTCCCAATGTGGGCACACTCCCCACAGGGGGGCAATTTTATTATTTTTAAATATATTTTATTGATTTTTTACAGAGAGGAAGGGAGAGAGATAGAGAGTTAGAAACATCGATGAGAGAGAAACATCGACCAGCTGCCTCCTGCACACTCCCCACTGGGGATGTGCCCGCAACCAAGGTACACTTGACCGGAATCGAACCTGGGACCTTTCAGTCCACAGGCCGACGCTCTATCCACTGAGCCAAACTGGTTTCGGCTGCTGCATGACTTTTTAAGGAAATATGTGTTTAGTTCTTTTTTGTTAAGGGAAACACAACCCTTCATAAATGATACCAATTTATTATCACTATTAGTTTTTTCTCTGTAGTAGTAATTAGTGGGCATTAAGGCTAATGTGGCTAAGACCAATAGATATAAAAATCTAAAACTTGATAGTTTTTTCTAGCTAAGCTAACTGATGAGAAATGTTATTGACAATTATCCTTTGTTAGCAGTACCACCTGAAATCCATTTAGCCAACTTTGTCTGGATTTCTGTGTTAATTATGCCGTTCCTGGGCTTGTAGATTAGGTGAGTTCCTTTTAAAAGAAATTTTGAGAGATTAATGTATTATAAATTTCAATTTATTAGAAAAGGTCATTGTGAAAGTTTTTTGGTATTTTGATGACATGCCTTTTTTAAAAAGTTTGATCTGTTTTTTTAAATACAGTGAAGCCTGGCCAGCATGGCTTAGTGCTTGAGCATCAACCTATGAACCAGGAGGTCACGGTTTGATTCCTGGTCAGGG
>NW_006282748.1:661504-692499 GCF_000327345.1 Myotis davidii | reverse complement strand
CACACACACACACACACACAAATACACACATGCCTAAGCAACTGTTGGACTGGTAGCTATGATGCGCACTGACCACCAGGGGGCAGATGCTCGACACACAGGCATGGAAACATGGAACAGACTGATGAATCTCAGAGGGAAGGGTGGAGGGGGAGGGCGGGAAGAGATTAACCAAAGATCTTATATGCATACTAGAGGCTCCGGTGCACAGATTCATGCATAGGTGGGTCCCCTCAGCCTGACCTGCGGGGATCAGGCTGAAACCGGCTCTCTGACATCCCCCAGAGGGTCCCAGATTGCGAGAGGGCGCAGCTCAGGTTGAGGGACTCCACCGATGCGCCTCTAGTAAGTATATAAGAGTTTTAGAGTCAGACTTTTCTTCAAATTTTAGTTTCTTTATTGTTTAAATGTGGTATCCATGAGGTTCTGTGTGAAGTATATAGCACATGATCCTACCTATAAATGAATACATTTTTAAATTTATTGGTTGTTTTTTTTTGTGGGGTTTTTTTTTTTTTTTTTTCAGTAAAATTCTATTTAGTTTATGGTATGTGGTTGGTGGATTTTTTACTGTTGAGTTCAGCTTAGCATAGAACCAACATGTCTCCTCACTAACTTTGTACAGATTGCAAATCGTAATGTATATACTTTCAAAGCTACTTGCTCAACTTAAACTTTTGAATAATTGTTTTTTATATGCTCTTTTAAGCTGTTTGAACAGTTTCTGAACTAAGTTATTTTTTGTAATATCTTCTGGACATTAGTACAACAAACCAAATAGATTTTAAATAGTAAAAATGGGTGATTTATATCATCTAATAGACTACTTTTCTCTCTAGGACCCAGAAGAATTAGAAAAAGAGATTAGAGAAGAGCCTCCAGTGAATACCTCTAAAGTCCGTCCAAAACAGGAAAAAGCTTTTTCTTCAAAAACCATAAGCACTAGTGATCCAGCAGAAACACTCATCAAAAATAGCCAGGTGATTTTTTGATATTTAAGAAGTAAAATTTTAATGACTTGAGAATTATATTATAATTAATATTTTATTGAAGTATTGTGCTAAGTATTTAAAATGCTCAAAATAATTTATTCCTCACAAAAACACAAGAAGGTAGGACCCATTTTGTAAATGAGGTTAGAGAAGTTGAGTAAACTTGTCCAAAGTTGCATAGCTATCAATGGCAAAATCATCAGATCTGCTAGTGTGTATTTTCTCCTATTAACCATCTAGGCACACAGGGATCAAGAGATAGCTTAGAGAAAATGTGACTGGTTGCATTTTTTCCAAAGCATGCACATAATATGATTATGGTCCAGCCTCTCAAAATGGAGCATTTATTAAATTTGGTAACAGGTTCTTAAAACATGTGCCTTTTGTGGAAATTTTTGATGTGTCAGAAGGCACCATTTTACAAAAGGTCTAAGTCACTGACACAGACTGATTGATATTTAGGTGAATTGCATCATGTTGAAATATATTAAATACTACTGGAGTTGAATGGTTCATTTATTTAGTCATTAAAAAAATATATTGGGTACCATATGCCACACACTGTTTTAGATTCTGGGGATACAATCGAGAACAAAAGCTAATCTCTGCCTTTGTGGAGTTTACTTGCTTAACAAAACAGCTTTAGACAAGAACCGGGATTACCACTAAGAGAGAGAATTCATAACCGTCTTGTCCTAAAACACAATCATAACCATTCTTCCTATTAGAATTGGGTGCTTTTATTTCCCTGAGAGTACTTGGAGATAAAAGGATGCAATCTCAATACATTCATAGGTTTAATAGGACTACAAAAGGTCATTTGACATTCTGATGTTTTGCTTAAATTATTTTCAGAAGCCATCTTGTAAAGAATATTAATGTAGATAAGTGAGAGAACAGAGGAGGAAAGGAGATTAAAAGTAAGTAGTAAAACCATTGGGTATGAAATAAATACAGGGAATCTTAAGAAAGTTGAAGGGCACCATAATGCTGCTTCAGATCTCTGAAATAGGAAGAACCCCAGCAGTTATCTGGGCACACACAGCTCCCTCCTTTTGTTTCCTTTTCCTTGGTGCTTTCTTGAACCCAAGAAGCCTGAAAGCACAAAGGGCAGGAGAAAGATTACTTACCCTGGTTTCTATCTATACTAATAAAAGCGTAATATGCTAATTAGACCAAACGACCTTCTGGACGTCATTCCAGACAAAGCTGCAGAGGCAGTTAGGAGCAATCAGGCTGGCAGGCAGAGGCAGGTAGGGGCGATCAGGCAGGCAGAGGGGTTAGGGCTCATCAGGCAGGCAGACAGGTGAGCCATTAGGAGCCAGCGGTCCCGGATTGCGAGAGAGATCCCAAATTGGAGAGGGTGCAGGCCAGGCTGAGGGACACACACACACACATATACACCCCCCCACCTCCACCCCCGGTGCACAAATTTCGTGCACCAGGCCTCTAGTATTCAAAATAACAATCACAGGTAAAACTAAAGGGTGAGATGATCTCTTACTCATCTGTTAAAGCCTCAGGGAACTCCAAATATTGGAGAATCTATTATTACCTGGTTTTGACAGTTCACTGACTTCAGTGAGGCAAATCATTTTAACTCCTTTCTGCTCATGGGTTGAAGAGGAGAAGCAAGGCTCAAGAGTCTATGCCCTAGGCATTATATCACCACTAAACTGGATAAAACTTGGAAGATTTGGACCTGAGTTTAAGTTGTTTTAATTGGCAGAACTAATAGCCATAATCAGCTTTTGCTTGAGGTCATCTTTTTCCTTAGGTAGGAAACTGAAGCTATTGCTGCTGCTGTTTGAGATACACCTATCTCTTGAGAAGGAGAAAGGGGGATACTCGCCTACTAGTAGTTCTGAAATTAGCTGTTTTCTTTTTGTCTTTCACATGAAAAGGTTTTGAGTTGAGTCGGTGGGAAGTGGACAGAACCATTGAATTGCTAACAAATATAAAATCATGTAATTTAAAAGTTAATGAAAATTATTTACTTACTCCTATTTGAGATTCAATAAACATCTTGTAATTTTAAATCTTCATTTTTATCTCAACCTGTTTTGTCACTAGAGGGCAGGCATGAGTTGTGCTTCTGGAAACCATTTTTGTATTTAGTTGCTGCTAAACAGCCTCTTACTATATTTAATTTTCTTTGAAATTTCGTACAAAAAACTTAAAATAATTGCATTCCAAAATAGCCTATCAAGACTCTTCCACCTGCTGTTGCTACTGAGCCATCTGTTATTTTATCAAAGAGTGATTCTGACAAGAGCTCTTCCCAAGTGCCACCGATGCTACAAGAGTCAGATAAATCCAAGTCAAATACTAAGCAAAATAGTGTGCCTCCTTCACAAAGTAAGTCATCTCATTTTTGGTTCTTTTGTGTGCTCTCTGTACTGTTTATAATTGTTACTATCTTAAAAGCCTAAGATATTTAGACTTCTGATCGTAGTTTTTAGTTGATTTTTTTCTAGGGAGAGGAAAAGAGAAACATCAATGACCGATGTGTGAGAGGATAATCATTGACTGCCTCCTGCATAGCTCCTACTGGGGATCGAGCCTGAAACCTGGGCATGTGCCCTGACTGGGAGTTGAACCAGCAACCTTTCAGTGCACAGGACGATGCCCAACCAACTGAGCTACACTGGCCAGGGCAGAGGGTGCACATGTTCTTGAAATTGCAGATTGTTCATCATTTTTCTAGCTCAAAACTGGTAAAAAATGTCATCCATATGGTTAAACCAAATAATACATTGAAACTGAAAGAAAAAGAGGAAGGCAGACATAGAATAACCTAAAACATGTAACTAGAACTTGAAAACTTAAGCATAAAATCTAAGGCATTCTTAGTGGATTTCAAAGCATGTTTTCATTGGAGCTACTTTTATATTTTTGAAACAGAACAGTATTTACTATCCTCCTAACTTTTCTCTCTCCTGTTTTTTTGTTTTGTTTTAATTTTTGTTTTATTTTCTCTTTCAGCCAAGTCTGAAACTAGCTGGGAATCTCCAAAACAAATAAAAAAGAAGAAAAAAGCCAGGCGGGAAACGTGAATTTTCTTTTCCTGAATAGGACATGTGTTTGCTGACACTGTCTTGAAGATTATGCTGTTTATGCAATAATTTGTGAACATGTACAGAGTTTTATATAAATTTAAACCAATTTTTAAGAGAAAACTGTGAACACAACCACCATAAAAATGGAATCAAAGGAAAGTTAATTTATGAAATTAAGAGATCAGCAGAATATATATACTACATTGCTGGAAGACACTTGGGAAAGTCTTTTCAATTTAATGAGAACGTTCTTAATTCAAGAATATTATCCTGGTTTTACAACAGTGCCCTGTTTACAACAGATTGTGCCCTATTTCTTCTGCAACTGAGGAATAAAGGATTCTGATTAGAGAGAGGGTTGCCTACAAATTCGTAGGCAACTTCTCGGACCTTATGCACGGAACTTACACCATTTGAATCTGTTTTATGCTTAAATCAAAGTGCTTTGATCAAATGCATAATCTGCCATATCTTTACATATTTGTTGGTAGCAATTTGTATTAAAGGAATCACAAGTGCAAATAAAAAGTCATTTATCATTTATTTAACTAAACTGTCATGGTTTAGTTTACAATTTTTAAAAAGTTCTTAATTGAAAATGCAGTTGACACTTATGGCTTATGAACTTATTTTTGATAGTCTTACATTACTTGAATTGTTCAAAGTACAGTATATTTTAAATTAAGAATGGTAAACTGTATGTCTTTGTTTTATACTTTCAAAGATGAGACTCATAAATAATGCTCTTGTTTATGATTTGAAAACTTTCAAGCAAAATGTAACTTACATTTTTCCTTTCCCTAGCAATTTTTTCCAGTGTCATCTCTTCATTGCTAACACTTTTTGACTATAAAAATGAAATCTTTACAAACTAGTTCTACAGACAGAACTTTGAGTATATGATGGAGAATGGAAACCTAGAGTCAGACAGCTTTAATTGACATTGTCAAGACCTCCAGTTATCAGGAATACATTTTTTACTGCCTTAACCTGTAGTGCGTAGAATATGCATCAATTTCTTGAAGGGGATTCGTGTTTTTATAAGAATTTTTCCTGTAATTATTGCAATCATGGTCAAATAAGGAATGTTTCCTGCTTGAAACTATTAATTTAAATGCTGTGGGAGCTGTTTCACCATTTCAGGCACTGTGTAATTCTATTGTGATAAACTGGCAGGTATCTTTGTAACTATAAATAGTGCATGCTCAGCCATGTACACTGTAAATAGCCTTTACCAAACGTGTTTGACAAGGACCATAATTAACATCACTTAGTGAATTGTGATAAAGAAAAAAGCCATGATTTATTTGATGTGATTGGCTTAATTGTTTTTATGTGGCGCCAAGAATGAAACTGTTTAGCTGTAACCAATGGTACTGATCTATCCATCCAGCGTGTCTTTATTCTCTTTGATTGTGATTTGATAGTATTGCATTGTCAGTCTAGGAAAGCTAAAGAAACAAAATGGTTTTAGTTTTGCTGAAGACTGGCCTTATTAATGGACAGCTTTCCTAACACACGATTATTAACTCTTATCGGGTATTAACATCTGTTTCAGGAACACGGCAGTATGTTTACATGTCAGAAGTTTTGTTTATGATATTTCTAAATTGTTTTAAATAAATTCAGCAAATGGATAGCATTGTTTTTATTTGCTTCAATATTGGGATAAATATGCTAACATGTGAGGAATAGATTTCTTCAAATGACTTTATTCTGTTAGCTTTTCACATAGATGATTCCTAAGCAGATCCAAGGATTCCTATGTTGCCAGCACTTTGTAAAGGTCTGACAAAGGAGAATTCAGTAGGGTGTCTAATTTTAGGATGTGCCAAAAGATGTGTGCTCAAAAACTTAATTGAACTCTCTCAACTCTACCTCACCATTTCTTTATCCTAGAATTTTGTTGGCTATGTCAAGTGTTGGACTTTGTTTCTCCAGTTTAGTATCTCCCAGTCAACCATTTATGCCAGGTGTTAAAGACACTGTCTTTTAAGGAGAAATGAAGTGTGGAGGTGGAAAAGTAAGTTTATTCTCGTTCACATGCACCTGGTGCAAATTCCTGCGCAATTACAGTATTATTCTTGCTTGTTCTTTACCTGTCCCAGAGGTCTTTATGTGACATGAAAGGAGGTTCTCGAATCTGAACGCAGGAACTGTTTCCCATCATTAACTCAGAAGGCAAAAAATCAAGTAGTGCCGAAATCGGTTTGGCTCAGTGGATAGAGCGTCGGCTTGCGGACTGAAAGGTCCCAGGTTCGATTCCGGTCAAGGGCATGTACCTGGGTTGTAAAAAATTAATAAAATATATTTTAAAAAAAAATCAAGTAGTGATTCAGGGAGGAGGGGAAGAGAGAGGAAGGAGCCCATTGTCCCCTGGGTCTTGGATTAGTTGCTCCCCAAACTGTCAGGAGGGAGATGACTGATCCCTCTGGCCTAGAGGGCACCTTGTTCTGAGGAGCAATTAAGGCTCCTGTAGAAAGTATTTTAAAATCATCCTAATCCCTTCTGTCTCCGCACTCTGAAAATTCCTCCCTGTTCTGGACCAGGGAGTAGTGGTTTAGGGTTTTCCCAGGCGGAAACCTCATCTAACCATACTCTGGACTAAGTGAAACAGTTGAGAGAGTCCAAAAAGTATTAAAATAAAACATCATTAATGTAATTTACCATGTTTACTTTGTGCATGCATTCTGTTGGGGGGGAGGGGACAGTGAAAATAATACATTCAAATCTAATGGTTTTATTTCATAGACTAGTCCAGTTTGTATTTGGTTAAGAAATATTGAAGGGCAATATTTAACTACAGAGTTTAGTTTTTCTTCATTAAAAACTGTCCTCTATTAATATAAGGTCTTTCAAAACTTAGAATTTGGGTTTAAGATGTCTAATAGATGTCTTAAGTCTTTCCTGTAAACTCATTGCACAAACTGGAATTATTTTCCAAAAGACTTAGGGAATGCAAATACGTTATTTGTAAAATGCATTGAGTATTGTAAATAAAGCCATTTTTGTTTTGTTTAAATTGCTCATTCTAGATCTCTTATGGGGAGGGACTTCTCAGTCATTTTGCATCTTAAGCTAGTATAAGATCAATTACTTTTTGATGTTCTGGATGTTTCTGTCTAAAACCATAGGTGCGCTTGCAGGTTTTACCAGTCAAATATTTAGAGTTAAGCACCTCTTAGAGTGTCCATCAGTCGTATCAACCTTTGAGGTTAAGGAGTTGACTCTCATTTGGCATTATGTGTTAGCTTGGCCGTGTCCCCCAAAAATAACAACTTAAATAAGATAGTTTATTTCTCTCGAATGGAAAGTCTAGCTCAGGGCTGCAGAGTTGTAGCAGCTGGAAATGTCCTATCAGCATCTCTGCCCCCTTTAAGAACACATCTTACAAATCATTCACACCACATAAGCTTATCAGCACGAACTCAATCACATGATTCCTAGCTACCAAGAGGGATGGGCAAGAGTCTATTCTGTGTTGTCATTGGCCAAGTGAACATTTCAGGATCCATTACTGAGGAAGCAGCAGAGAACTGGGTGTGAGGCACCGCTAGTTGTCTCTGTCTAAGGATTGACATACACTAGGTAGGTTGTACCCAAGCATCATTTTTAAGATCAGGTTTTAGCTTATCCAACTGAGTGGAAAGTTTGACATCTCTTAGATGCTGCTTTAAGAAGCAGCTAATTTATATGTAGTATATTCTGGGAGAAATTTCTCATTGAAAGCTTTAAATTTCAGAGAAAAGCTGAAAGAAGTAGCCTATCACACATACTGCAAGTATGAGATTGTAACTAGTTTCAAGAATTATCGAAACTGGTGTGTAAAATAATCTTTAATCTTTTATAAAGGCATTACTACTTTCTAAATAATTTAACAGGAGAGTAATTTCCAACCCTAGTATCAAGACAGGTATATGAGGTGCATTGTAAATGTTTGTTGACTAATAATCATTACAGTATTGAGGTGTATGAACAGGCTAATTAGAAGAAAAATCAAATTCAACGTCATCCCCATCATAATGGCATTCTTATTTGTATATGTGTGCTTTCCTTTTTTATTTATTGTATCAAAATCTTTAAAATGAATATATGTAATATGTATATAAATTATAAAGCATAATAAAATGAACACCTAAAACCACCATTCTGCTTAAGAAATAGAACATTACCAGTGGGATATTGGGGGTGAACTTGACTTTTGTTGTTGTTTGGTAGTAGGATCCAAAAGGGAAAGCCAGGGATGAAAATAGCTCTCAATGCCCCAGCTTGTCCAGGTCCCTCTTGGTGCCGGAACTAGCTAAGGGTCTCCAGTGACATGTAGCCTCCTCGTGGGCAGCCTCCATGGTGCTACTTGGGGATGACGAATGCACGTGGATTGTGCCCCAGAGTCGTGTGGTGCACAGGGCAGCCTTTCCATGGGGAAGGAGGATGATGAGGCAGAAGAACAGCAAGTACCCGGCTTCGGGGCAGGTTCCTCGTGAAGTTTATTAAGAGTCTGCAGACCTCCTGACAAATGCCACGAGGGGGGTCATGGCAAGACAGAGCTGTTAGTCAAGATGGGGGAAGTATGGGTGATCTATTTCTCTTCTAAATCTTCTTTAAGTAAATACATAGATGGGATTACCAGGAAAAGTTGCTACTCCCATTTCTTATCAAAAGTGAAATGATCACAACAATGAAAGACGGAAGAAAACCTGCCTGAGACGAATGAGGGAAGGAGGCATTTCTGTCGTTAGCAAATAAAATCCAGGAAATTATCAAAAGGTGCAAGTGTTAGCCCGTATCAGAAACTCTGTTAACATTTTATCACAAAATTAAAACAGAAAAGGTGATCATGGTACTGCTAAGTAAGTTTTTAAAAATTCAGTCATCCAAATCTTAGATTTTTTTTTAAACTTTAAGTGAAATACTAAAGTCATCTGATTAAAATCATATCAAGGCAGGGTTACCTGCTAGCCAGCATTGCCTTAGTGGTGTGTTGGGAAAATTTCCCAGGGCTGACAACTCGATCATTAATTATATCAGGAGTTTATTAAAGGAACTTACATACAAGGCACATGGCAGACGCTAAAGAATTCTATAGAATAAGCAAGATAGATAGGGCCCTGGTGCTTGACCCAGCCCAGATAAGGGGAAATGCCTGACACGCCGGCTGAGATCTGGGCAAAGGCCTGCCCCAGAAACCAGCGTCGGTTTTGGGGGGAGGGTTCTCACAGTCAGACTCGGGCTGTGTGGGAAGCAATCTTGGTTCCAGCTAGGATCCATCTCCAGGGTCCTGCGGTGGTCACTTTATGGAAGTCTCTCCTCCACAAGAGGGATTAACACGAACATTGAAAAATTAGTATAACAAAAAAAATTTTTTTTTCCTGATTGTATACAAGATACAACGCTGCCAGCACGGGGATGAGAATACACTGGAGTGGCTGATACTCAAAAAAAAAAAAGAGGCCGGCCGGCATGGCTCATGGCTGAGCATCAACCTATAAACCAGGAGGTTTGATTCCCTGTTGGGGCAGTTGCCCGGGTTGCAGGCTTGATCCCCAGTGGGGGGCGTGTAGGAGGCGGCCAGTCAATGATTCTCATCCTTGATGTTTCTATCTTTCCCTCTCCCTTCCTCTCTGAAATCAATAAGAGGTATATATTTTATAAAACAACCCGAAGAGCTTTCTGAAATTCCGATTACATCACAATGAAATCTATCATATCTAGAAATAAATTTTCAAGAATGACAAGACCATGTGAAAACTGTGAAGTCTTACTGAAGGACAGAAACCAATATGACATGAAAAACTGCCGCATTCTTTGTTTGGAAAACAAAATACCAATCTTCCCTAAGTTAACATACAAATTGAGTTCAGTTTCAATTAGAAAGCAATAGATTTTTTTTTTTAAGTACCTCACAGATTATGAAAGCAAATTATTTAGAAAAAATCGGCTAAGAAAAAGTAGTAGGCAGCAGCAGGAGATGGGTGGGGACTAGCCTTAAGAATACCAGGTATCAGGCCCTCGCGGTTTGGCTCAGTGGACAGAGTGTCTGCCTGCAAACTGAAGGGTCCCAGGTCTGATTCTGGTCAAAGGCATGTACCTAGATTGCAAGCTCCATCCCAGGCCCTGGTTGGGTGCATGCAGGAGGCAACCAATCAATGTGTCTCTTTCATCATGGATGCTTCTATCTCTCTCCCTCTTTATTTCTGTCTGAGATCAATACATTTTTTTTTTAAAGGAGATACGTGCCTGTGGGGGAAAGAGAGGGAGAAGGGAATGGGACAGACTTGCTTCCTGCAGGGAGAGCACCGAAGCTGTTTTTAAATAGACGTCATATTAGGTTTACAGAAAAAAATGAGCACATAGTACAGAGCGGGCTCGATCCCCAGTAGGGGTTTTGCAGGAGGCAGCCAATCAATGATTCCCTCTCATCATTGATGTTTCTCTCTCTCTCCCTCTCCCTTCCTTTCTGATATCAATAAAAATATATTTTAAAAAATAACACCGGTATCAGATAAAATATGAAACTGCTTGTTACCTGTCAGGATTCTTACCAGTAGTTGTGAAACCCTTTGGCTAGTTTAAACTGGAAGGGAATCTGGAGGCACCAGAGGTGCAGGTCCTCACTCCCACCCCAGAATAGGGTGTGAGCCATCCAGCCACATTCCGAAGCTGCTCCAGCCAAAACCATCCACCCACAGGCTCCTGCCAGGAGGGCTGCCCGCTGGCTCCGCCCCTGCTGCCTCTGCCCCAGGAGCTCCCCACCAGCGTCAGTCCGTCAGTCCGTCAGTCCGCACTGGCTCTGCTCAGGCCTCCGATGACCTCACTCCTTTCTTTGTTGGTGTTTGGCAGAAGCAAGTCAAATCCATGTCTGTCCGAAGCAAGGGGTACTGCAGGGTGAACTTTGGCCATGTGGGGAACGCCAAACAGATAGGATATTCAAAATTCAATTACACCCCTAACTGGTTTGGCTCAGTGGATAGAGCGGTGGCCTGCAGACTCAAAGGTCCCAGGTTTGATTCCGGTCAAGGGCATGTATCTTGGTTGCGGGCACATCCCCAGTGGGGGTTGTGCAGGAGGCAGCTGATCGATGTTCCTAACTCTCTGGCCCTCTCCCTTCTTCTCTGTGGAAAATCAATAAAAAATATTTTTTTAAAAAAAAATTCAATTACGGAGCAGCCGAAACCTAACTAGTGTCCTTCCTCTACACCCATACAACAAGTTATCAACAAAAGGACAGTCAAATAGGTCAAGAGAACAGTGTAAGGACCCAGAAATAGCTTCCGATTTGCATAGGAATTTTGTATACATCTTAGGTAGTGTTTTAGTTCAGTGACTTGCGGTGGTAAACACACAATATACAGGTGATGTGTTGTAGAATTGTACGCCTAAAACTTGTGTGATTTTATCAGCCAATATCACCCAATAAATTCAATTTAAAAACAAGAAAGGCATGCCCTAACCCAGTGGTTCTCAACCTTTCTAACGCTGCAACCCTTTAATACAGTTAGTTCCTCATGTTGTGGTGACCCCCAACCATAAAGTTATTTTAGTTGCTACTTCATAACTGTAATTTTGCTACTGTTATGAATCATAATGTAAATATCTGGTATGCAGGATGTATTTTCATTGTTACAAATTGAACATAATTAAAGCATAGTGATTAATCACAAAAACAATATGTAGCCGTAACCGGTTTGGCTCAGTGGATAGAGCGTTGGCCTGCGGACTGAAGGGTCCCAGGTTCGATTCCATTCAAGGGCATGTGCCTTGGTTGTGGGCACATCCCCAGTAGGAGGTGTGCAGGAGGCAGCGGATGATGTTTCTCATCGATGTTTCCAACTCTCTATCCCTCTCCCTTCCTCTCTGTAAAAAATTCAATAAAATATATTATTTTAAAAAAACAAGAAAGGCAGTGAACAGATAATGTTTTATTTACTTATTTATTTTTATATCTTCTCATTGATTTCAGAGAGGAAGGGAGAAGGAGAGAGAGAACCATCAATGATGAGAGAGAATCATTGATCGGCTGCCTCCTGCACACCCCCTACTGGGGATCGAGCCCCCGCAACCAGGCATGTGCCCTGACCAGGAATTGAACCATGACCTGCCGGTTCATAGGTTGACGCTCAACCACTGAGGCACACCGGCCAGGCATAGATAAGGTTTTATTATTACTTTTAAATAATTCTTTATTGTTGAACGTATTACATATGTCCCCATTTTCCCCCATTAACCCCTTTCAGCCCACCTCCGCCCCTCCCCCAGGCCTTCAGCACCCTATATTGTCTCTCCATGGGGCACACATATGTGCCTACAAGGTCTTTGGTTGATCTCTTCCCACCCACCCTCCCCCACCTTCCCTCTATAGATAAGGTTTTATTTTTTTAAAATATATTTTATTGATTTTTTACAGAGGAGAAGGGAGAGGAATAGAGAGTCAGAAACATCGATGAGAGAGATGGATCAGCTGCCTCCTGCACGCCCCCTACTGCGAACGCGCCCGCAGCCAAGGTACATGCCCTTGACCGGAATCGAACCTGGGACCCTTCAGTCTGCAGGCCGACGCTCTAGATAAGGTTTTAAATAAATGGAACTGCAAGTAACAAAATCTTCCAATGGCTTTAGCCTCTCCATGTCACCATGCAGCCTCCTTTATAAATTAAGACCTGGGCACCCATTACAAAGTGAGTCATTACTTGAAAGTGAACTATTTTCTCAGCCAGCAGGCATGGGAGAATGTCTTTGGGAAATCTGTACAGAGAGAGGATGGTAGCTGGGGGCTTTCACGCCACACCAGACCTTACATCTAAGAACCTGGGGCCAGGAAAGCTGTGTGGTGCTTGGTAACTCAGCTCACGCCAAAAAGCTATTCTGCATACCTTTCTGCAATATCCAACGTTCAAAGGAAGACAGTACAGAGTGCTGCAAAGATTCCAGGAAAGGGAGTTAGAATTTATATCCAGCCCTGATTATCCAATCCTTCACTTCTTGGGGGCTATAAAACTTAAAAGGGAAGCGTGACCACGTAGCATCTCTAAAGAGGAAATTGGGATGATAATGAGGATATTTAAAATCCCCAGTCTGCCCTCGTTTCAACCGGAGGCTCGGCTGAGATTTATGAAACACTTACTGTAAAAAGCCTGGGATTGAACTCGTCTGGAGGAAAAAGCAAGGTGAGCCCAGCCAGGCTGAGATCTGCTGCCAGGAATTTATTATGAACCCAGTGAAGGACCATGTCTCTCAGCCCAGCACCGTCTCTGGCACCTAGAACTAGTACCGAGCCTGATTAGAGGCTCAGAAAAGTATTGTTCACTGGCTACATACACACAAATCAAAAAGCCTGGGATTGAACTCGTCTGGAGGAAAAAGCAAGGTGAGCCCAGCCAGGCTGAGATCTGCTGCCAGGAATTTATTATGAACCCAGTGAAGGACCATGTCTCTCAGCCCAGCACCGTCTCTGGCACCTAGAACTAGTACCGAGCCTGATTAGAGGCTCAGAAAAGTATTGTTCACTAGCTACATACACACAGGTCAAGTGTGTTGCCGGTTTTATAAAGAAGGCAGCTTCGCTAACAAGGCAGACGTGTCTCTGTTCCTCACAGTGGACCAGCTACCCGCTTCTGCAGTCCTGAGGACCTGCGATGTTCGAGGCATCGTGTTAGGGGCAGGGATGCCACCGTCACCAAGAAAACATGACAGACCCACCTCTCATCTTACCAACATGCCCCTAGAGCAGGGGTGGGCAAACTATGGCCCGCGGGCCGGATCCGGCCCATTTGAAATGAATAAAACTAAAAAAAAAAAAAAAGACCGTACCCTTTTATGTAATGATGTTTACTTTGAATTTATATTAGTTCACACAAACACTCCATCCGTGCTTTTGTTCCCGCCCTCCGGTCCAGTTTAAGAACCCGTTGTGGCCCTCGAGTCAAAAAGTTTGCCCACCCCTGGTAAACCATCATGTGGAGGTGGTCCATGCTGAGGCGGGGATGCAGAAAGCAAGGAGCCTGGGTCCCCAATCCGTGCAGAGCTGCTAAACTGCCCTGGACCACCCGCCTCCCCATGCGTTTTACATGAGACAGGACATAAACCTGTAAGCCACAGCAGTCACGTTTTGGTTACGAATTGCCAAAAATCATCCTAACAGATGCAGACATCCTAGCTCAGATAGGGTAAATCAGAGACGACCTGCCGGAGGAAGTGACGTCAGAGGTGAGCCCTGGGCCAACAAACCACAGCCGAGAAGAGTTCCAGGTGGAGGGACCAGCATGAGCAGAGGCCTGGGGGTGAGAAGGGCGCCTCATGCAGGACGCACGCCTGGGGGGAGAGGGGAGGTGGGGGGGAAGGGTGTTGATGAGCCATGAAGCCAGGGGGACCGCAGGGGCTCAACATGTAGACCCCGCGTGTCCTGCTGGGCGGTTTGGCTTTACTGACACCGGGAGCCATCGGAGGGTTTCCAGCGAGGACGCGCCCTAATGGGATTTGCCTTTTCTTTCTGGGGAGAACTGGTCAGAGGGGGAAACCGGAGGCCTGCAGGGGGCCAGGCAGAAGGCTGCTGTTGGTCACCAAGTCTCCCTGGTTGGCCCAGGACTTCCCCACTTTTATTTTATTTTTTTTAAATATATTTTATTGATTTTTTTACAGAGAGGAAGGGAGAGGGATAGAGAGTCAGAAACATCACCGATCAGCTGCCTCCTGCACACCCCCCACTGGGGATGTGCCCGCAACCAAGGTACATGCCCCTGACCAGAATCGAACCCGGGACCCTTGAGTCCACAGGCCGAGGCTCTATCCATTGAGCCAAACCAGTTAGGGCCTTCCCCAGTTTTAGAATTGGAAGTCCTGCATTCCAGAAACGTCTCCCTCCACTGCCCCCTCCCCCAGCGCCCCGGGCGAACAGGGACAGCGGGTCACCCTAAGGCTACCGCAGGCCCAGCGGGGAGTGATGGTGGTAGGACAACGATGCAGAGAAGGCTCCAGATTACTTCCCGGTGAGACACACACCACGCGTCCGCTGTTCAGACCGAGCTCCCTCACGCAGAGGCCACACCAGGGAACACAAGACAGAACTGCTGGGCCACCCAGCAGTTCCAGGAGGAGGACATCTCCTAACAGTCAAGGTCTAAGACAGTCCTTTCCTCAAAAAATAACAGTTTGCTTTGGATGCTAAACAATCTTATTATAGGCCTTCTTGTTACAGTTCCCCTCACCTGATGGTTGACAGCATTTGATCTGTTCATGGCCCGCACACTGAGGGCTGAGGGAAGCTCAGGGGGATTCTAACCTCTTGTTCTAAGGCAGCGGTTCTCAACCTGTGGGTCGCGACCCCTCTGGGGTGGAACGACCCTTTCACAGGGGGTCGCCTAAGACCATCGGAAAACACATATATAATTACATATTGTTTTTGTGATTCATCACTATGTTTTAATGATGTTCAATTTGTAACAACGAAATTGGGGGTCACCACAGCATCAGGAACTGTATTACAGGGTCACGGCGTTAGGAAGGTTGAGAACCACTGATCTAGGGTAAAAACTGCTGTTTAAATTTTAACCCTGCTATTCTGGCTTCTGTACATACCTGCTTGCTTAAACAATAGGGTAGTTCCCTCAGTTTCCAGACTGAGACCTGGAAACTCACATAAATCCCCCCATTATGTTGCCAGCCCACATCACAACGGCTATTCTTCTGTGCCTGCGGACCAGACCACAAAAGATTGCTTCCCGTTGACTCAGTGGCTCCAGGAATTGAAACTGTAGATGACCTTTAGAGATTATTAACTTTGCTCAATTTTGCTTCTGGACAATCTGCTTTCGCAAGATAGTCCCACATTCCAATGTCTAGCAGGATGTGATTTTTTGCCTTTATAAGCTCGCTACTGTACGCACTCGGGGCCGCGAGATTCGGAGAGCTAATGCCCCCTCATAGTCGCCGGCTTTTGAATAAATGATTCCTTAATTCGACTTCTTGCCCTGACTGGTTTGGCTCAGTGAATAGAGCGTCGGCCTGCGGACTGAAAGGTCCCAGGTTCGATTCCAGTCAAGGGCATGTACCTTGGTTGCGGGCACATCCCCAGTGTGGGGTGTGCAGGAGGCAGCTGATCGATGTTTCTCTCTCATCGATGTTTCTAACTCTCTATTCCTCTCCCTTCCTCTCTGTGAAAATCAATAAAATATATTTTTTTAAAAAATCGACTTCTTGACTGGGGTGTCCTTTGTGCGATTCACGGGGTACATTACAACATGGGCTGCCTGTCATTACTTGAGCCAATTAAGCAGAGACAGGGTGGAATCATATATGAGCATTTATTCCAATATTGCCGGCAGTATGGGAAGAACAGCCGGTCACCCTAGAAATTCTGCTCTCACCCCACCCCCCACCGCACCAGTTGGCTGGTTATATACACTTGAGGGAGAAGATAGCTATGTGCAGCTGGGAGCTGCAAGTGTAACAGGGAAAGGGGAGGGTAGAGTCTGCAGTCCGGCCTTCAGGAGCTCAAAATCCAATAAGGTGGCTAATTTGTGATGTTATAGCCAGCTCGGCCCGTTCCTGGGACTGGAGAATGGTCAGCGTTCCTGAGGGGGTCAGGGTCGGGGCACAGCAACCAAATCAAAGCATGTCCTGTCCTTGGTCTGTTCTCAAAATGTATTTTCTGAGCCATGGACCCATCAAAGCATCTTATCTTTTTCCAGCCTTGCTGCATCCTCCAGTTCCCCAGGATTGGGAGGAAAACTTCTCATCTGTAGTCAGCGAGATGAATAATTATCAGACAGCAGTGGCTCTACTCCCACTACATGCCCGTCCCCACTATCACTAATACCGCAGTGATGGCTCAGCTTTTCACTGGATGTGGAGACATAGCTTCCAAACACGTGGGCGTTCTGTCTTGCCCCAGCTGCTGTTTGTCTAGCTCTCGTCTCATATTTCACAAGCCTTCCCTGGAGTTGTCTGGATTCCTTGAGGACAGCTTTATCGAGATGAGTAGGTTTTGTTTTGTTTTAATACATTTTTATTGATTTCAGAGAGGAAGGGAGAGGGAGAGGGAGAGAGAAACATCAATGATGAGAGAGAATCATCGATTGGCTGCCTCCTGCACACCCCCTACTGGGGATCGAGCCTGCAACTTGGGCATGTGCCCCTGACCGGAATCGAACCTGGGACCCTTCAGTCTGCAGCAGGCCAACACTCTATCCACTGAGCCAAACCGTCTAGGGCAGGAGCGCCTGTATCTCAAATCAGAACACGTCCCAGGGCCGTGAAATGAAGTCGATACCAATAAATGCCATGGAAACGAACAAAAAGACCTCCAGTAGCTGCTCCGAAGGGCCCTCAGCATCATTCGCGTGAGGAAGGCCCCCAGGTCTGGTCTCAGCCCAACCAAAGGGCCACGTGAACATTTGTAACATTGGAGTCGAGTCAACTTTCCCCGCTGTTTTCACTGAGGTGACCCTAATCTTTGTCCTGAACAGTGGGGAGCTCTCCCCCCTTTCTTTCACAACCGTCCCCAGGCCTCTAAGAAGCACATGTCCTTGACGACTTATTTATCAAATAACAACACAGGCGGCTACCAGCTGCTTAAAACAGGATGTGTTTTTCTAATCAAACAGTCTAACACAAATGTTTACGGAATTCTCAATTCCTGAAATATTTTGTTATGTCCTCCAACCTTGCACGTTGTTTCAGATCTTGCGAGATCACGGCAAATAACGTGTAGATGTTCATTTATTTTCTAAAGTGGGGTTGGTGGTGGTGGTAAGAATACTACCAAATACAAATTCCAAGAAAACTGTAAAATTCAGTAAAATGTCAAATAAAAAACTGTCATACACTGGGCACATTTATTGGAATAATAAAGGTTTCATGAAAAGGCAGCAGAGAGTAGAGTTAAATGAGAAAGACATTTTTAATAAAAAATGGCATAATTTTTTTGCTTTAAATATTTTAGCCAATAAAATAAAAGTTCTATAAAATGCATCAGGGATCCGGAGGGGGCACTTGCCGAGTGGTAAGCAAGAGGCACTGAAGACACTGGTGTAAGTCAGCTTGAAACACGTCCCAACTGAAATGGCCTCAGCCTGTTAAATCCTCACGGGTGAGGATAATGCTGTTTCTCAATTCTGTGTGAGCATAACTGGGTAGCACAGCAAGGCAATCATCAAATATTATCTTATCTCTCCCTCAGTTCCTTCCTCTGGCCAGCTGGTATTTTGATGATTGTCTGGTGTTTATACCTAAATATAATACATTGTGTTTCACTTTTTAAAAAGTACACTTCTAGCCGAAGCCAGTTTGGCTCAGTGGATAGAGTGTTGACCTGCAGACTGAAGGGTCCAGGTTCAATTCTGGTCAAGGCACATGCCCAGGTTGGGTTGCGGGCTCGATCTCAGTGAGGGGCGTGCAAGAGGCAGCCAATCCATGATTCTCTCTCATCATTGATGTTTCTATCTCTCTTTCTCCCTCTCCCTTTCCCTTCCTCTCAAAAATCAATAAAAATATATATACTAGTATATTTTAAAAGTACACTTCTTACCCGGTTGGGTGGCTCAGTGGACTGAACCTCATCCTGTGCACTAAAAGGTTGGATTCCTGGTCAGGGTACACTCCCCAGATTGCGGGTTCAATCCCTAGTAGGAGGCGTGAAGGAGGCAGCTGATCAATGTTTCTATTTCTCTCCCTCTCTCTCTAAAATCAATAAAAACATATTTTAATGCTTCTCAATTTTGCCATCAAAAGGTTTGTTTTTCAAGATGAGATTTTAATTTTGATGATTTCTAGCTTTTTCAATGATTACTTTATGGAGTTGCAAATGGAAACTTTTTTAAGGCAGGACATAGGATCAGGGAAGGGGTATACAGGAAGCTTGACCTTATATCTGTAATGTTTTATTTATTTAGAAAGAAAGCAGGAGGCAAAGGCCGCAGAATCTTAGAATGTGATGAAATTTGAATGATGAATACAAAAATCATGCATTATATTATTCTGAACATTTTTCACTTCACTTGAATACTTTTCTTAAGAAAAAGAACTTCTGCCCTAGCCGGTTTGGCTCCGTGGATACAGCATCGGCCTGCAGATTGAAGGGTCCTAGGTTCGATTCTAATCAAGGGCACAAGCTGGGGTTGCAGACTCGATCCCCAGTGCGGGGATTGCTGGAGGCAGCCAATCAATGATTCTCTCTCATCATTGATGTTTCTATCTCTCTCCCTCCGCCTTCCTCTCTGAAATCAATGAAAATAAAAAATGAAATAAAAAAGAATAAAAACTTCGTGTGTGTGTGTGTGTGTGTGTGTGTTTGCTGACCCTTTAGTTACCTGGTATTGAAAACGATAGTCAGACCATTAAAATAGGGCAGAGAAGAGGTGGAATGCCCACTCATCAAAGTCCTCCTTTCCCTTCAACGCTCCTACGAGGTTCCAGCCCCTCTATGAAGCCCTTGTGTTTGCCCAGATCTCCTAGAGATGTCACTATTGGGCACTTAACCTGCTAGTTTTGTTTTGTTTTTTTAAATATATTTTATTGATTTTTTACAGAGAAGAAGGGAGAGAGATGGAGAGCCAGAAACATCGATGAGAGAGAAACATCAATCAGCTGCCTCCTGCACACTCCCCACTGGGGATGTGCCCGCAACCAAGGTACATGCCCTTGACCGGAATCGAACCTGGGACCCTTCAGTCCGCAGGCCGACGCTCTATCCACTGAGCCAAACCAGTCAGGGCTAACCTGCTAGTTTTTAATGCTCCGCTTGTGTGACAACCACATTTTCACCCTGTATCATCAGGATGCATGAGTCCCTGTGTCATTTCTGGCGCACACGCCATGGCTCAGACCTCAGCGTCTTCACCCTGGGGCTGCTGATGGAGGAGCAGTCTTCCCCTTCCCGTTGCCTGTGCCCAGGTGGAGGAGGAGGACCTGGGGTGACCATCATCTTACCCCTAAAACGTCCACCCACGTGGCCTCTGACCATATTCTATTGGCCAAAGCAAGTCACTCGGGGACTCCTGAGCTCAAGAGGGCAGGGTGTCTGATCTTCCTGGTGGAAGTGGCACCATGGAGAGGGGACCAGGTGACTTGGCGAGCAGGTCAGTAGTAAATTGGCCAGCTCTGTGAGGAAATGTGTCTTCTGCTGAATTTGAACTTCCCTTTCTTAGCTGACAACCATTAAGTGATGTCACCTGCTGATGCTGCCAGTGTGATCCGTCTTGCCTTCGTCAGGGACTATTTGTGCAAGCATTTTAATATTTTATGACATTTTAGCCCTTATTAATTCCTAACCATGGGTGGAAAATGGGATGTTAAAGTGCTGATATGAGTCATAAAAACACAGACTTCATAAACTTAAAACACTCGAGAGGAATCCTTGGGTATGCCGGATGCTGTGACTGCCTTTAATCAGAGGTTCCCGGAACATCTAAGTCAGTGGTCGGCAAACTCATTAGTCAACAGAGCCAAATATCAATAATACAATGATTGAAATTTCTTTTGAGAGCCAAATTTTTTAAACTTAAACTATATAGGTAGGTACATTGTTATTACCTTAATTAGGATACTCCTAAGGCTTAGGAACAGCCACACTCAAGGGGCCAAAGAGTTGCATGTGGCTCGCGAGCCGCAGTTTGCCGACCATGGATCTAAGCGAATTGACTGCTCATTTGTGAAGGAAACACATTAAGAAACTTGTAAAAAGCTAAAGCAATATCATTAAAGCTCGTGTTCAAAAGTTGTGCTGTAATTAGAAAGATGTTGAACTCTCCTGGAACAGAAACTAATGCATCCATTTTGAACATCCTGGTTTCGTGTATGTTGTCAGGAATGCTTTATGTACGGGCTCCCAACGCCAGCCAGCATTGTTCTTTAGTGTGTCATGTATGTGCTTTGTTTCCCCGACTGTGAGTCCCCGAGAATAGGCTCTGCGTGGGAGCACGGAGACAGAATGCACTCAAGTTCTGCAATGAGACCGTCCCGCATCCCAACCCCAGCCCTGACGCTGCGTAGCTTAAATAACATATAAAATTGTAACTGTTTGTAAGTGAACAGTTCAGTAGTGTTGAGTATGTTCACATTGTTGTGACACAGATCTCCAGAACTTTTAAAAAATATATATATTTTATTGATTTCAGGAGGAAGGAGAGGGAGACAGAGATAGAAGCATCAGTGATGAGAGAGAATCATTAATTGACTGCCTCCTGCATGCCCCCTACTGGGGATCGAGTCTGAAAGCCGGGCATGTGCCCTGACCAGGAATCGAACAGTAACCTCCTGGTTCATAGATCAGCGCTCACCCTCTGAGCCCCACAGTCGGGCTCCTTCCATTTTAAGGTTCAATCATGTCCCACATTTTGTGTATCCATTTATCTGTAGATGGGCGCTTGGGTTGCTTCCAACCTTTGGGTACTGTGAATAAGGGTGCTGTAAACATGAATGTACCTCCTGATGTATTTTGACAGTTTATCATATTTTATGTTTTTAAAAAATATTTTTATTGATTTCAAAGAGGAAAGAAGAGGGAGAGAGAGAAACACCAATGACGAGAGAGAATCATTGATTGGTTGCCTCCTGCAAGCCTCCTACTCAGGGACTGAGCCCGCAACCCAGGCATATGCCCTTGACTGAAATCGAACCCAGGAACCTTCAGTCTGCAGGCTGACGCTCTATCCACTAAGCCAACCAGCTAGGGCCATATTTTATTTCTTTTACTTGTGTGTGTTCAAATAAAACTTTACTTGTAGACACTGGCATTTGAATTTCATATAATTTTCAAGTGTCACAAAATCTTATATTTTTAATTTGTTAATTTTTATAATTGATTTTTAGGGAGAGAGAGAGAGAGAGAGAGAGAGAGGCACTGACTTGCTCTTCCGCTTATCCATGCATCCATTGATTGATTTCTGTATGTGCCCTGACTGAGGATTGAGCAGGAAGCCTTGGCGTATCAGGATGATGCTCTAACCGACTGAGTTACTTGGTCAGGGCACAAAATCTTATTCTTTTTTTGATATATATTTTTTGACCATTAAAAAAATAAAAAACTAGTCTTAACTCACAAGCTATACAAGAACAAGCAGTGGGCTGGGTTTGGCCTGTGGGTCCTAGTTTCCTGACACCTGTTTACATGTTTATTTTCTTATTTACTTTAAAATTTTATTAAATGTATCGGGTGACATTGGCTAATGAAATTATATAGATTTCAAGTGTACAATTCGATACTATTTCATCTGTATATTGCATTTCAGGTTCACCACCCAAAGTCAAGTCCCACTGCTGTTTTCACATGGCAGGAACGTATGTCTCCCAGGTGCCCGGGAAGTTAGCCAATGGGACCCACTAGCTGAGTACTGGAGGATGGGAGGAGGGGAGAGGCCAAGGCATTTCTCCTCTCCTCTCGGCTTTGGGAGGCCTTTCCAACCGCAGGAGTGCACCCAACAAGCAGAAGAGCTGGGCCCTTCTTGCCATGGTCTCAGCTCTGGCCCGGTGGGTGGGTGGTGAGGTTTCTTTCCATGGTAGTGAGGCAGGATAGTAAGAAGCTAGGAACAGCCCTAACCGGTTTGGCTCAGTGGATAGAGCATCGGTCTGTGGACTCAAGGGTCCCAGGTTCGATTCCAGTCAAGGGCATGTACCTTGGCTGTGGGCACATCCCCAGTGGGAGGTGTGCAGGAGGCAGCTGATTGATGTTTCTAACTCTCTATCCCTCTCCCTCTCTGTAAAAAATCAACAAAATATATTTTTTTTAAAAGAAGCTAGGAACATTACTGGGCAAGTGGAGTGGGGAACTGAGACAAGATAACTAAACAACGCCACACAATTCGAACAACTTACAGACAGCCAGTGAATCACAAGACCTTATCTCCCCAAACCAAGGCCACTTCTGAGCACATGGTTTCTACTTCTCCTCCCTAACCGGAGAATAAATAGCTTAAATCACTCTGGTCAGGGAGATAGAGAACCCAATCCCAATGAATGCTATTTGTGCCAGCCAAACCCAAGGACGGATGAAATCAGGGGAACAAGAAACAAAAAACCTGATTAGAACCAGACAGACCCAGGATACAAGTAAAACAGGGAAGCTGGCCAGGAAACGAGCTCAAACTCCCCTCCATGCTCATCCTGACCCGTCAGCATATGAAAAGTGCACCTGGAAAGCTGGTGAATATTCTACTGAGACCCTCCCCTGAGACGCTGGTCCACGGAAGCTAAAACCCCTCAGACAAAGGCTACCAGTGGGGGCTCCCTCTAGAGCACGCCCGTGCCCCTTCTTGAGCATAAGCTTTCTAGTTCCTCCTCAACTCTAGGAGTCCCCACAAGACTTGCGACTGGGCAGCGGCCGTTCCTCCCCTGAACCTGTCTCCCCAGTGAGCGAACCGCAGCCCCGCCTGGGCTCACTGTTTTCCTCTAACGTTTCTAGGGAACCGAAGCAGAGCCCCACCTAGACGCTCCCCTGTTGCTTCCCCTAGTCCTTCCTTCGTTTCACTGTCCCCAGCTTTAAGCAAAATGTTCCTCTGGCCCCAGTATGTTTAATAAACACACTCTCAAAATCACCTGCACTCAGACTGGGGAATCTTTCCTGTATGAAGTCAAGAACGACGCAGGAGAGCTGGCCCGAGGCAAATCCGCTCGGGGCCAGTCCCCTTCCAGGGAGGGTAGGTCACAGCACAGTGACACTCGGGTGGATGAAGGGCAGAACTCTTTGCGACCTGTAGCTCCAAATGAGAGAACTGGTTGCACCCGGGGACAAGGAAACAGCCAGCGGGCACGGCAGGAGGTGGCTTATGCATGGCAGGTGGGGTGAGGTTAGCTGGGTTTGGAGGGCTTCCTGGGGTTTGGGTATTTTGAATATTTCTCAGGACCCAGGGGAGAAAGGACCCTAGGTATCTGGGTGCCTGGCCTTCGGAAAGTGTGTATTATAACCTAGGCTGGTGGAATCTGAGAAGGAAAGGAGTTGGAGTGGGGGCGTAGCAAACGCCTTTTGAAGGGAAATGGAGGGTTTTTAGCCATGGTTTCAAAACTGGGTCAAGATGGCACTTGTGAAATATTTTATTACAGCACCACACTTCCTGTGTTACATTCCGCCCGTGTGAAATATCGAAACTGGTTCCTGTCTTCCTGACTGGACTCTGATGTAGATGGATTTGATCGCATCCCAAATCTTTAAACGTCGATCAACTACGGCGTGTCGTATGAATCGCACTATTAATCAGAACACTGTTTCTTTTCTGTTAGCCACGCCATCTTCCACTAAGGACTCCCCGGGTCCATCTTTGTCTCTTTTTCTGTTTTATGAGCTTCTCAGAGGCAGGGATTGTCTTACGCACTCTTTCTCACCGCCCCGGTCCAGAACCTGAACAAACCCCAATAAGTCTAAGATTGTTTCACTGTCCCCTGAGATGCACAGCCGCTGCCCAGCTTTAATAACTCTGTGATTAATTGCACGGCTCTCTGAGAGCATATCAGTCATGATTTTTGACGTTCCCCTTGGCTGCTATTCAGGGCTGGAGCCAGTTCCACGTTCTGACCTTCACAGTCCTGACCCCCTGTCCGGGACCAGATCCAGATTCTTTTATGAATCACCTGGCATACTACTTATTTTCTCCCACACACTCCTGTAAAAGTGGCATTTATCACAGCCCCTAGGAAGCAGTTATTTATTACCTGGCCAAAAAAGAAAGGAAGAAAACACAAGAGACAACTCTCACTCATTTGCTTGTTTGTTTAGTTTTGTTTTTCATTTCTAAGAGAGAGATGGGGCCTAGTGCCAGGGCCAGCTTCATGGGCACTGTAAGATTGGAGTCGCTCAAGGATACAGGTGGGCACAGCGAGCACGAGGGGAGTTTATTGGAGGGCATGGGGGGGAGCCACAACCGGGGGAGGCTAGGACTCAGCCTCCGCTGTCCTTGGGGTTGAATTTTATGTGCAGAAACCGCAAGGGGCGGAGGCCGGGGGATGAAAGTGTTCTAGTTGTCCTGCAGACTGATTAGTGCTGGCCATGGAGGCTGTGGGCTGTAAGCCAGCCCGTTTTTATCGTTGGCCGGCTGTCTCGCCCTCCAGGGCGGCTGCCTCCTGTTGTGCTGGATCGGGAGACTGCTGGAGGCTCCATGAAATGAGGCAGGGGCCACTTTCTCCTTCAGGACTTTCTAGTCCGCCTGAGCCGAATGTCCTCTGCTGGCCTGTCAGGCATGTGACCTGGCAGCAGCACAGGGTCCCCCAGACGGGCCCATGGCTGGTTTATGTTCCACTGTTGCCGTCTTGAAGTTATTAATGCTTTTTAAACAGTGTTCCCTGAAGGTTGTTGCTGTCCATTCAACACCAACAGGAACCCTCAATCTGGGATGTGGTGAAGAAGAACATTTCATTCAGTGCAAACAGCTCAATTGTATTCAGTGCAAACAGCACGACTGTTAGGAGGCCCTGGGGCCAGGCCCCTCTTCAGCTAGACAGCTCTGCACTGGTCTGCTCCGTTCTGCACCCACAGATATCTTCCCCGCGTTTCAGCTTCAGCTCCAGCTCCCTTTTCATGGGTGGAAAAGAAAAGTGAGCTCTTGCAGTGGTTCTCAACCTTCTGGCCCTTTAAATACAGTTCCTCATGTTGTGACCCAACCATAAAATTATTGTCGTTGCTACTTCATAACTGTAATGTTGCTACTGTTATGAATCGTCATGTAAATATCTGATATGCAGGATGGTCTTAGGCGACCCCTGTGAAAGGGTCGTTGGACCGCCAAAGGGGTTGAGACCCACAGGTTGAGAACAGCTGTCTTAGAGCCAGAGGGGAACTGACTTGTATAGAAGTCCCCACTCTGGCCCCTGATTGGTTCATCCTCATACAAATGAGGACTCCAAGTCCTTGAAGGTTGATTGGTCCAAAAGGCACTGTCCTGATTGGTCAGATTGGAGCTGCTCTGATTGGTCAGTGAAGAAGCCTCCCATTGAATGGGGAAAGCCTCAGTCCTATTGGTGGAAATAGGATTCCAGGAACTCCGTTATCAGGTGGCAGATGACAGAAACAGTGCATCGAGGCAGTTCAGTGCAGAGGCTGATAGTTCAGTGAGGCTTCTTCCTGAAGTGCAATTTGTGTGAGAGGCCGCTTTGTAGAAATGGCTGCGAGGCTCTGTTTTTAAAATTTGAGCCCGGTTACCTGAGAGCCCTTCTGAGGTGTCTTCTTTCTCAGGGTCCACAACAAGAGGGGCACACATTTCCAGTCTTCACTGGACTCTGCGAATTATGCAGCTAGTCCTGCCGATCTCATTTGCATATACCTTAAGCTTGTGATGTTAATTTATCATCAAGTCATGTGAGTTTAATATTTGTAAAACCCCCAGTAGCTCAGAAGTTTCCCATTTTCCTCAGGAAATACATTCTAAACCTCTCAGTGCAGCATGGCATGAAAAGCTTTTTGTCTGCTGTTACCTCCTGCGCCTACGTTGACACCCCTAAAACCTTGTTAGTCCTACCTCACTCCACTCTGCCCCTCTTCCCTTTACATGTGAACTCCCAGCTATTGTTCTACTTGCTGTCTCTAAGCCTCACCAACTGCATATGCTGCTCCATCCTCCCTGGGGTGGTCTTCTATCTCTCTCCCTGGCCAACTCAACTTATCCTACAGGTCTGAACTTAGATGTCACCACCTCTGGGAAGCCCTCTCTGATTCCCCCAAAGCTGAGATATGGGGCTCTCACAGCACCCTGTGCTAAATATGCAGTAGCACTTGTCTTGCTAGTATGTTACTTTCTGTCTATTTCTCTGTCTCCCTCATTAAATTGTGAACTCCTTATACATAGAGACTTCTTCATGTTCTCTGAGGTGGCATGAAGGCACTCAGTAAGTCCCCATTCACCAAATGCACTAATGGATGGATGCACAAGTCCCTGGTTTGTTTGGAGAATGCATGAGGAGCCCTCTTAGGTTTGATTTTGTTTTTTGTCTTACCTAGGAGAGCAGTATTGTCATTATTGCAGCACCCTCTGGCATAGAAACTTGGATTCCTTTCCAGTGTATTATTCCTTTCCAACTTATTATTCCTTCCCAACGCATTTTCCCTTTCCAGGAGAGCTAAATGGTAACTCTTGGACTTTCTTAGCCTTTGAGAGGGGCGTGAGGTCTCTCCTGGGGCAGAGCCTTGCCCAAGAGGCTTCAGTGAGGAGACCTCCTTAGCCCAGGACTGTGTGCCTCTATGCAACTCCTGGAGCAAGTGTCTCTGCCTTCACCTTTCCTGGTCTATTCTCCTATTCACCCTGTACAGGGCCCAACTGATGCCAACTCCCTACAGTTTTAATGTAATTAGTCCCGCTGCTTTCCCACGGCATTTTTTTTTTTCCACCTGTAAGGATCCTGGGCACACGTTCTGACTACCGTCATAATGACTTGGGCAGAAGCGTCCATGATAAACTTGGAGAGCAGGAGCCGAAGGTTCTAATCTGTGTAGCCTTTAAGTCTTTATGTCTCACAGTTGCCACTCAAATTAACATTGGGTTATCTGGATGTCTAACAGATAGACTGACATACAAGAACTCCTATGAAACTTCCCTGAAGAGGAGGAATCCAGGCCCAGAGCTGAGGCTCCCAGGGATGAAACAAGGTGACCTGTCTAAACAACTGCACCAGAGCCATCAGTATTCCGCTCAAATCTGCCGCTGTGTGAAAATGAGTGACTCAGCTGAGTTCCTTGGGAAGCCTTTGTTCTTGTTTTAAGGCCAGTCCTCATATTCTTTTGCATCCAAAAAGAAAATAAAAAAGCAACTCCAAAGCCACTGCCATGAGGTTTTAGGGAATAAACTTTGCTTACAGATGTAGTGTTTCGCGCTGCCTACCTCCTTTCTCCAGCCAGGTCTCCTCAACTTTCTGCCTCTCGTCTTATCCAGAGCAATTTGACATCTTTCTGCAAATTTGCACCTTGTATAGTAAGCTCTCTGAAATGTAGAGAGCGCCTGGGAAGGCACATGAGCTAATTGTCAGCTGGGTCCAGTGGCGGCAGGTATGCTGTCAGCCTGACCTTTTAGCCCAGGCGCCAGGGGGTGGGTTTCACCACTAAGTTCATCCAGGCACCAGGAACGGACACAATTATCCGGGCTCAGCCAGGAGTGACAATTACAAAGAAGCCACAAGAATGAAGAATTGCAGCTTGATCTTTAACCACGATTTCACATGATTTCCTCTGTCTTAAACTCTAGTAAAACTTCCTGGAGTCATGCTGTATCTAATAAAGGCACTGCACTAGCTCTAGGTCACTGTCTCTCCACCCGAGAACAGTGTCATCTGAGGACAGTGGTCCCACCCGGTCCCAGCTTTTCTCTTCCATCTCTGTGTCTGCCTCGTTCTTTCTTTTTCTCAATCCCCAGTCGCCCCTACTCGGGATGCGTCTGCTCTCTAGCCATGCTGGTCGCGGCCAAGAGAGAACACTTATACTGAAATATAAAATTTCCCAAACCAGCCAGTCATCTGCCTAAAAGACTGAAATTCTGGTGGGGAGGGCGAAGCCGGAACTTGCTGGAAGTTTGAGTTTGGAAAGTGGCACTCCCCATCCTGATTCTCAATTTCCATTTGAGAATGCTTGTTCTATAGCTGGTTAAAAGTTAAAAGTGGTTATGGACATAATCAAATATGAAATGGAAGATTCCAGAGAAAAAAACCTCTCCCTCATGTAAAGGAAAACAGAACTCTGTGGTGAGAAAACAAAACAAAAGCCAACTTTCCTGTTTGGTCTTGCTGGCTAACTCCCAGCACCATTTTGCTTAGTATTTCTTTTTTTCTTTCTTTTTTTTAAAATATATTTTATTGATTTTTTACAGAGAGGAAGGGAGAGGGATAGAGAGTTAGAAACATCGATGAGAGAGAAACATGGATCAGCTGCCTCCTGCACACTCCCCACCGGGGATGTGCCCGCAACCAAGGTACGTGCCCTTGACCAGAATTGAACCTGGGACCCTTGAGTCCACAGGCTGACGCTTTATCCACTGAGCCAAACCGGTTAGGGCTTGCTTAGTATTTCTGATGGAGAGCCCACACCTGATACCTCTGAGAATGCTTCTTCGGTCACTGTGGATCCAGGGTCAAGCTACACAGTAAGAATGAGACCGTTTTACAGCCTCGTAAAACTAGCCAGTCCTGCCCCGAAACCTTCCTTATCTACCATTCCTCTCCTTCCTATAGAGCCTGTCCTTAAGAATTTAAACCCAACCAGTTTTTCTCCTGCTCCAAGTTTGAAATGAAACTTTGACACATGCTAACAATCTAACTTATCTGAGCTGCTTGGCTTTAAACAGCGATTCAAGGTGTTAAACTCAAGAGTCGGGGGGGCTTTGCTAGAAATAAATGATAGATTTATTCAAAGGTCCCAGGGTTTGTAAACTGGCAACCAACTGGGCAATAAAAAAGTGTTCCAGCCAAAACCGGTTTGGCTCAGTGGATAGAGCGTCGGCCTGACGACTGAAAGGTCCCAGGCTCGATTCCGGTCAAGGGCATATACCTGGGTTGCGGGCACATCCCCGGTGGGAGATGTGCAGGAGGCGGCTGATCGATGTTTCTCTCTCATCGATGCTTCTGGCTCTCTATCTCTCTCCCTTCCTCTCTGTAAAAAAGCAATAAAATATATTTTTAAAAAAAAGTGTTCCAAAGAAGAAAGACAAGCTGAGGGTTCTTTTAGTAAAAAGTACATTCCTTTTTTAAAAAAAAAAATGTTAATGATTTCAGAGAGAGGAAGGGAGAGTGAGAGAGGCAGAAACATCAATGACTAGAGCTATTGATCTGCTGCATCCTGCACGCCCCCTACTGGGGATGGAACCGGCAACCTGGTTCAAGGGTGCACGCTCAACCCCTGAGCCACACCTGCCCGGCAAAAGTACATTCTTCTTTTTTAAAATATATTTTATTGATTTTTTACAGAGAGGAAGGGCGAGGGAATAGAGAGTTAGAAACATCAATGAGAGAGAAACATGGATCAGCTGCCTCCTGCACACCCGCTACTGGGGATGTGCCCGCAACCAAGGTACATGGCCTTGACCAGAATCAAACCTAGGACCCTTCAGTCCGCAGGCCAACGCTCCATCCACTGAGCCAAACCGGCCAGGGCCAAAAGTACATTCTTGAGAAGAAACAGTCTGCATTCTTAGCCTCTGCACTGGTCCCAGAGGGTGACCCTCCGGAAGATAGGTAGTTTGGACAATGGGTGTCAAGTGGCCTGGGTTCCTGAACATTCTTTCCTCAGTCCTTCGGGGGTAACCAGAGGGTTATCTGGAGGTTTGATGTGTGTCAGGCATTGAGGCAGGACTGGAAAGTCCAAAAGTTCAAGTTCCTAGGACAGTTAGAACAAGAACAGAATCCTTTCCTCACCCCTCAACCGGCTTGATTGACTGGCCAACTCCAACGTATCCTACAGGTCTGAGCTTAGATGTCCTTAGATGTTTAAAACGACTACATTTTTCTTTCTTCACCCAATCCCTCGGAGGGGTAACCTAGGACAAGTGCGCTTACAAACAAAACTCCAGATGGGAGGAAAGAACCCCAAATCGGAGTCCTATCTTTCAGTGCCTCTTAAAGCCCTGTTGCGTCTTGCAGAGCCCTTGTGGCGACAATGGGCTTGATGACTGTTTCTTTACTACAGCTGCAGCCCTGACAAAAAACGCTGCCCAAGGCACAGCGAGGGTGTCCTTGACTTACATCCTGTTTTCTGGGAAGAGATGGCCACCGCGGTAACTGAGCTGGGAAGCAGACAGATTGCTCTTGGCGGCGTCCACAGCGGTTCAAAGTACCGCAGTTGACCGGAATCACACCCTGCAGTTCTCCCTCCTCCAGTGTGTGTGCAAGATGCCAACAGAGAGAGCACTGCACCAGCAGATTATCCGCAAGATCGGTGCGGGGGGTGGGGTGGGGGTGGGGCTGTAAGAGAATCTCAGCCTCTGATGGAGTTACCCAAAGAGAGGGGGAAGGGCCGGAACCCCGAGGCCGGCCGACCCGGGACGCACGGGCG
>NW_006282748.1:660383-661321 GCF_000327345.1 Myotis davidii | reverse complement strand
TGCTCGGAGCTTTCGGAGAGGCGCGCAGCCAGGGTCGCGGGGTGAGTCAACGAGGGGGCCGGAGCCGGAGCCCGAGCCGGAGCCCGAGAGGCCGAGGAGCAGCAGCCCCGCGCGGCGGCCAGCGACGCGCCGAGGGTCCCGCAAACTTGAGCGGCGCTCGCGCCTCTGTGGAAGCGAAGAAGATGGTCGAGGTTCTACTCCAACAGCTGCTGCCTGTGCTGCCACGTGCGCCCGGGCACCATCCTGCTCGGAGTCTCGTACCTGACCGTCAATGCCGGGTGCTGTTGATTCGGTTGAGCGCCCTGGCGGACCCGGATCAGCTCACTTTCCAAGTTCGGAACTGGGAGGTGACTTTGAGTTCGTGGGTGATGCCCACACATGCAGTGCTATCGCAGTTTCTCTTCTCATGATCCTGATCTGTGCAATGGCTGCTTACCGAGCACACAAGCGACGTGCTGCCTGGATCGTCCCATTCTTCTGTTACCAGATCTTTGATTTTGCTCTGAGTGCCTTGGTTGGCATCACTGTGCCTGTTTATCCAAACTCCATCAGGAGTATATAGGACAGCTGCCTCCTAATTTTCTCTACAGAGAGGATGCCATGTCAGAGAATTCTACCTAGACCTCGGGTCTTATCCGGGGAGCACGTGTTTTCCTCCCTTTCCTCCTGACACCCGGTGGGCTTTGTGTCCCCACGCGTCTGGACGGCGCCGTGGGGTGACTGGGCACGTTAGTCACCGATGCGCCCCAGCTCTGCCCGCACCTGGCCTCGGGCTGCGCGCGTTCGGGTCCGAGATGAAATGGTTGAGGGTTCCTGTCGCTCCGTGGACGGCTCCCTCCCCCTCCCCCCACGTCTGTTGTAAAGCCCTAGGAAGGGATTTACTTGTGATTTACTGCCTTCCGATCAGACCGGGGAAGCCATTTTACAAATGTTACTGC
>NW_006282748.1:623441-660329 GCF_000327345.1 Myotis davidii | reverse complement strand
GGTGATCCCTATACGTTTCTTATCAGACCGCAGGCAAGTCTGATTTCCTTCTTAAGGCTGGAACTTTTAAAGATGCTGTTTGTATGGGAGCGACGATTATCAGGGCGGTGAGGAAACCTGAGGCTCCTCCCAGTGCCTGCTCCAGGTGGACTGTGGGCACCCCTAGGCTGCGCCAACGTGGGGTGGGGTCCCCTTGCATTTCAATTTCAGGTTTTGTGACATCTTGGTGTGGAGGGTTACACCTGAGCCACTTTTCAGGTGAATACCACTGCATCACAAGGAAATACCTTAACATGGTAGTAAGATAGCATGTAGGACTTCATTAGTGAGAACACGATTTTCTTAATTATCAAAGTTTTTTGTTGAAAGATATTCAGGATATATATATATATATATACGCACACACATATATATGACATTATATCGAATTGTGTAGTTGTGCCATTTTAAGCAAAACATTTTCTCCCAGGGACTGTGGTCTTCTCTGTGCTATTTATAGTTTCAACTTTCCTTTAGTGGGTGCCCAGGACACACAATAGAACTTTTTGGCCTTGGAAGGTTTCAGGCAGATCTTTGGTATGTGTGGGGTTTACTATTGTTCAGTGCGAATGCAGATACTAGTTAGAACCTCAGTGTCTTGTCTCAACCCCACCTTTGCTACAAACCAGGAAATCCTTTACAGAAATGTAAAATGACTGTCTAGCAAACAGATAGGAGGAGACTTAAGACTTTTTCCTGCTCTTACTGATAATCAAGACAGACTCTTTTATACAAACGACTTGTGTCCTCCTTGCAAACATTGGAATTTGCAGACTTGCACGTACATCAGTGGATGTGATTTGCAAAATCTAGGGCACCGCATTAGGCAAATGCACTTCGTGATGTGATCTATGCAAAGGATAAATCTACTTGAGCCCACTGCTGGCGGTGAGCCAACCGACAGTGTCCGTGTGCTAAAAGGAGAACACTCCGCTGGCTTTCTCCACGAGGGAGCACGCTCTTCGTGGAAAGTGGTGATCGGGGTGCATGTCTTAGCATTTGGAAATATGTGGCCCTGTGAAAGGTTAGAAAACTTCCCAGCAGGTGTAGGAATGCCACATTAGGGAAACCTAGTTCATGGGAAACCTGACTTAAGTACTGGTAATCTTTATTAAAAGTATTTTTTATTTCATAAAACAATTTTAGGCTTTTTTAAAAACAGCGAGAGTTTTCCTCATACCTTTACATATAATTTGGTTATCCAAAACTTTGATTTACAGGAACAGTGTTAAGCCAGGGCCACGGAAGAACAAGGCACCTCCCCCCCCCCCCACCAGCCACGTGGCTGGAATGCCATCAGTTATCAGGAAGGGGCAGGTTTTCAGGAAAAACGGGTAGGCTTCCGGGAAGATGTTCAAATAAGAGTCCCCTGGAAGGGTTCTTTCTTAAACTTATAAATCATTGCCAGGTAGGTAAAATGGACCTTACTCATGCATTTTCTAGTTGTTTCCTACCACCACCATTTATTAAGGTTCAGTGTGCCAGGTACTGTGCTAGATTGGCATAACCTTAATTTTTATGTAACCCTGTAATTATTTCATTCCCATTTTTTTAAATTGATTTTTTTGGTTTGTTTTTTTAGAGAGGGAGGGAAGAGAGAGAGAGAGAAAGAGAAAGAGAAAGAAAGAGAGAGAGAAAGAAAAGAAAGAGAAAGAGAGAAAGAAAGAAGAAAGAAAGAAAGAAAGAACGGAAGAAAGAAAACAAACTTCAATCGTTTGCTTCCTGCACTCACCCCTACTGCACAGAACCGCGCTCCAACCAACTGAGCCACACCACTCAGGGCTCTTCTCCCATTTTGTAGATGAGAAAACCAAGGCCAGGAGAGCTCAGATGGTTTACAGTAGGTCCCATTGTTGGTTCGTAGTCTTGAGGAATGTTTTAGTCCAGTGGTCGGCAAACTCATTAGTCAACAGAGCCAAATATCAACAGTACAACGATTGAAATTTCTTTTGAGAGCCCAATTTTTTAAACTTAAACTATATAGGTAGGTACATTGTTATTAACTTAATTAGAGTACTCCTAAGGCTTAGGAAGAGCCACATTCAAGGGGCCAAAGAACCGCATGTGGCTCTCGAACTGCAGTTTGCCGACCTGTTTTCACTGTTTTACTTTTTAAAAGTTGGGTGTGTGTCTTGTTTTTGCCTTGGAATGGTAAAGGTTTCCTTCGGTCCAGTAACAAAGCATATTGATTCAGGTATTTATATTGGAGATATTTTTATTTGTCTTTGTTTTATTTTTTTTCTTTCCTTTATTGAGGCCTAATTCACATGTGGTGAAATTCACAGTACAGTTCATTAAGCTGACAAATGCAGGTGCCTGTGTAACCCACATCCCTAGAGAACATTTCCAAAAAGTTCCCTTGTGTCTCTTCCCAAGTTAATCCCTGCCACACACATCCCCACTCCACAGGCGAGTCTAACCCGTTCATAAAAGTGGAATTAGTATTGTGTGTATTCTTTTGTACCTAGTTTCTTTCACTTAGCATAACCATTTATGTTGTTGGGGTATATTAGTGGCTTGTTCCTTTTTATTGCCGAGTGTTACATTATTGTAGGAATATACTGCAATTCGTGTATCCATTTGCCAGACAATGGACATTTGGATTGTTTCCAGTTTGGGGCTGTTATGGATAAATCTGCTCTGAGTATTCTTGCACAGGACTTTTTGTGGACGTATATGTTTTTATTTCTCTTGAGTAAATACCTAGATACGGAATTGCTGGTCATTGGGTAGATGATGTATGTTTACTTTGTAGGCAAGTGCCAACCAGTTTTCCAACGCAGTGCTGCCATTTTACACTCCAGCCAACAATGTATGGAGTTCCAGTTGCTCCATCCACATCCTTGTCAGCATTTGGTGGTGTTAGTCTTTTTCATTTTAGCCGTTTTGGTGGGTGTGTGGTGGCAGCTCAGAGTGACTTTAGTTTGCATTTCCTCATGACAAGTGATGTGGAAAGTTTATCTTTGTTTATTGGCCAGTCCTATATCTTCCTTTGTGAAGTGCTATTTATAGCCTATTTTGGAGGGTTTTGTGTTTTTTATTGATTTGTAAGAACTATCCGTGTTCAAATCTGTAGACGATTTTTATGCATTTATTTGAGCCAAACTGAAGACAATTGCTGGGAAGCAAAATCTCAGCGGATTGAGAAAATGTTCTGAAAAATGGCAGTTTTACCACTGACTTTATACATCAAAATCAAGGGGAGATGTAAGGGGGGTACCTCATGAAATCCATTGGTGATAGACTCGGGAGGTGGGGGAGAGTAACGCAGGGAAACCTCTGGGATTGGATAAGAAGTGAAATGCATAGCCTGGCAGTGGCTGAGCGTTGACCCATCAACCAGGAGGTCCAGGTGAAACCGGACAACCAGTGGGCCCAAGCTGCCCATCACACTACTTGAGCCAATGAAGCAGACGGGGTTGAAACCTGTATGAGCGTTTATTCCGATAAATGAAATCCATTGGTGATAGACTCGGGAGGTGGGGGAGAGTAACGCAGGGAAACCTCTGGGATTGGATAAGAAGTGAAATGCATAGCCTGGCAGTGGCTGAGCGTTGACCCATCAACCAGGAGGTCCAGGTGAAACCGGACAACCAGTGGGCCCAAGCTGCCCATCACACTACTTGAGCCAATGAAGCAGATGGGGTTGAATCCTGTATGAGCGTTTATTCCGATAATGCCGGCGGTATGGGAGAGCAGCAGGTCACCCACGAAAATCTCTCCCCCTCCCCCATAAGCCAGATGCTTATATGGGTAGAAGGACAGAGATTATGTGGGAAAGTCGGAATTACAGGCCTGGGGAAGTGGGGACGATTTAATCACCTCAGGTTACAAATCGTGTGGTCTGCTGGGGAAGGGGGGTGTCGCAGGACCAGATTACAGGCTGGGTTGTAAAGAGCTGCCTCCAGGACTAGATTGTTCGGGCCATTTCCTTAATGATAGGCTGTTGGGGAATGAAGGATGGGCTGCATTCTGCTGTCAGCGCTCATGTCCCAGAGCATGCCACTCTCAGCCAGGTTAGAATGTGCTTGCCCGAATCAGACCAGAACCATTCGGGTTAACAGAGCATGATTAATAGTTCTTATTTCATTTCTTATAACTAATAGCTGGTCCCCAGTATTATATTTCTGCCCCTGACAGAGGTTCTATTCCTGGTCAGGGCACATGCCCAGGTTGCCCGCAAGATCCCCCATAGGGGGTGTGCAGGAGGCAGCTGATTGATGATTCTCAATCTCTCTCCCTTCCTCTCTGAAATCAATAAAAACATACTTTTTTTTTTTTTTAAGTCGGTGGGTACAGGATAGTTAACAGTCAACAAGGAACACAGTAACAATAACAAGGAAGGGATTTGTGGTCTCCCCTTAGGGGGCTTAGGGGGCGGAGGAAAGGAAATTACTTTTTTGTTATTCTCAAGGCTTGTTATCGGGTATGTTATCCTGATGCAAAATGACAACAAACAGACAGTTCAGGGGAAGATTGACTTTGGTTAGAGAAAAATACTGCCCTAGGACATGACCACCTCCTCCTCCAACTGCTTTTAGAAAACTACCAGAAACGGTCCTGGTAGTTGAAAGCTTCTGTCTTTGGTACCAAGCCTGGGTCATCCTTTATGCATGTTATTCTTTTTATCATCATCCAAGTGTGTGTTTCTTAAAACCTCATTCTGAGGCTCCTAAACCAGGACTAGTGTCATAGGGAAACTGAGGCAGAGAGTTGAACAGCAGTTTGCAGCCACCTAGTAAATCCTATCTTCCCTAAGCCGGGGACACTTAAGAGTAAATGATTTGCACTTCTCCTCCCCAGCCACCCTACGCAGGGAGACAGGGACAGAAATCTAATTAGTGCTATTTGCCAACCAGGCTCAAGGACAAATGAAAATAAACCTCATGTTGGTACATCAGCATAAAGCTGATGAATATTCTGTTGAAACCTTCCCTGAGCCCTGCCCTAAGATTCCCACCTGGCAGAGAGAGATAAAAGCCTGGAGACAAAGGACCCAGCGTGTGCTCTCCTTCCTAGCAGCTTGCCCATGCCCGTCCCCCCTCCCCTCTTCCCTCTTCTGCTCTTCTCCTCCTTCCCCCACTGGCATGCACCTAAAACTCTCAGGGACCCCAGGAGGCTTGCAACCAGGGCAGCAATGGGCACCAGCAGTTCCTCCCAGATAAACCAACCCCCCTGAACCTGTCCCCAAGGCCCCCTTTTCTCTGACTTCTTAGGCAGACCTGCTCAGGGCCAGGTCCTCTTTCTGGTAACAATTCCAGGATATGTCTGTTTCTGCCACCCATTTTACTTTTTTTTTAATTTTCACCCGAGGATATGTTTTTATTGGTTTTTTAAAGAGAGGAAGGGGGTGAGAGAGAGAGAAAGAGAAAGAGAAAGAAAGAAAGGAACATGGATCGGTTGCCTCTGGTACACTCGACAGTAGAACTGAACCCCAGACCTGGGCATGTGCCCTGACTGGGAACTGAAGCCGCCGCCTTCTGGTGTATGGGACGGAGCCACACCAGCCAGGGCTTATCCAAGTGTATTTTAGGAACTTAGTCATTCAGCAGAAACATACTGCATGCACCTCCTTGTGCCAGATGCTATTCATAGGGTAGTTGGCCATGCATCAGATGATAGAGGATGAAAGTGCGGAGTAGCTGGTCTCATTGGCTTATGACCTGGCCTTTCAGATAATCAACTAGTTCACTTTGAAGGTCACAGCTTGCTTGTGTGCCCAAGCCGGAGAGGGTCTCTGTGTCCCGGGAAGTCCTGGTGCAATAACGATTGATTTCTGTCTGGGCAGTAAAACTGACATCTTGTATTTGTCGAGTGATGGATAGTTGTTTTCAGTGGGTTTTCACATTGGTTCTCATTTAGGCCTCAAAGCTGCCCCTAGGGATGGGCACAGGAGATGGGGATATAGGCTCTTTAAAGATTAATAGTTTCTTTCCAGCTGTCGGTCTGGAACTAGGTCCATGCAGAATATGGACCAACTCATAGTAATTTATGTCATCCTTATTGTCTAGTTCTTCCCATATTACAGGAGATTGTAAAAGACTGAAAGACTAGGCTAAAGTCTGAACATTACTCTGTAGGTAGTGGGGAGGCCTTGAAGAATTATCCATGGGAGTGATAGGATAAGAACAGTTTTTAAGGAATTTTCAAAGGGCAGGCTGTTTTAAGTAGGTGGGAAACCGGAAAGGGTATGTCACAGGCCTCCAGCTATGGGGTACTGCAGCAGGCACAAGTCTTTCCAGCACAAGTCTTTCTTTCTTTTTTTTAAGATTTTATTGATTTTTTACAGAGAGGAAGGGAGAGGGATAGAGAGCCAGAAACACTGATGAGAGAGAAACATCAATCAGCTGCCTCCTGCACAGCCCCCACGGGGGATGTGCCCGCAACCAAGGTACATGCCCTTGACCGGAATCGAACCTAGGACCCTTCAGTCCCTCGGCCGATGCTCTATCCACTGAGCCAAATCGGTTAGGGCCCAGCACAAGTCTTTCTTTCTTTTTTTAAAGATTTTATTGATTTTTTAGAGAGAGGAAGGGAGAGGGATAGAGAGCCAGAAACACTGAGGAGAGAGAAACATCATCAGCTGCCTCCTGCACAGCCCCCACGGGGGATGTGCCCGCAACCAAGGTACATGCCCTTGACCGGAATCGAACCTAGGACCCTTCAGTCCCTCGGCCGATGCTCTATCCACTGAGCCAAATCGGTTAGGGCCCAGCACAAGTCTTTCATTTGCTAATGGTGCAAAGGATATGGATGGGAATTGTTACTCCTTAGCAAACGATCCAAGTCTCTGTTGTCAGCCAGACGTTTTTGATCTGCATTCAGAAATTGAATAAATTTGAATAGTGAGGGCTACCGGATTTGTGAGATATCTCCAATAAGCCCTTTATAAAAGTACAGCCCCCCTCCCCCGTACCCCTCCCCAACCTAATATAAAGGATCCAGGGCAGTTCTATAAAATATTGGCTAGTGAAGATTTCAGTGGTATTTCATATCCTTTTTATATTTTGATGCACATTATAGTAGATATGCATCAGAAATTTTTGAAGACCTGACCAATGTGGTTGGAGCATCGTCCTGTACACCAAAAGGTGGTGGGTTCGATTCCCAGTCAGGGCACATACCCAGGTTGCGGGTTCGATTGCCCCATCAGGGTGTGTGCAGGAGGCAGCTGATGATGTTTCTCTCTCTCCCTCGCTTTAAAATCAATAAAAAAATTTTTTTAAAGGAACCTTTTAAGGATGGGCTGGCCAAGAAATAAAGATCGCCACCACAGCTGTTTTATTAACCATTTGTACGCCACAAGCGTCTATCGACGCAAGCGGCGGACCTTTTTAAATGAAATTCAAAATATCGTGGCAGTTAACTGGTTAATAATATTACTCTCCCTCGTACCCACTTTAACTATATCTCACTTAACTAATAAAGTATCAAGTATTGAAGTGGTCCACATGTATTTTACACACTAGGTTGTGTATTATGTTTAACTAAATGTGCAGTGTCTTCGTTTTGTCAGCTTACTTTGAATCTTTGCCAGGAAGGACAAGGCCACAGTTAGTTTCTCCTTTGCCACCCACCCCCTTTGGTCAGATATATTATTATGTTCATCAAGAGATGATGGAAATAGAGTGTGGGCCTTAGCCGCATAATCCCTGCTTTCTCCTCCCTCCCAGCTCCATGGGCTCTTAGAGCTTCTGGAGCCTTAAGAGTTCTTGAAGAGCTATCAAGTGGTTAACCCATTTTACGTAAAGCAAAGTAAAAGTTAAGCAAAGATCATACTTCTTCAATTGTTCTTACGCTTTTAAAGGTTTAGTGTTGCCTCTTTGCAGTTGCAGCTTGCAAGGAAAAGTTATTTCTCAGGGAAATATGTGGGGGCCAAAAAATGTGTGAATGAATGCAATTTCAAATTATTAGTAAGTGTGAGCTTATTTTTTCCATTAGCCTTGAGCTGCTAGAATTACGTGGCTCCTTGGTTCCAGAGTGCAGAGATGATGAAGCAGCAATACTTGGCACATAGTAGGTACTCCCATTTGTGTCGACTAACAACAGAAGGCTGAAGGGTTGCAAAAATGGAGGCATTGTAGGTTGGGGAAAAAAGAAGCACTTACGGGGTCACCCAGGGAAGACCAGATGGGATGCATCAGAATTAGGCCCTTTCTTAGTCCGTCCTCAGCCTTCCTGGACCAGAGATGGGATCTTGTATTTTGTTTTTTAATGTATTTTTTTATTGATTTCAGAGAGGAAAGGAGAGGGAGAGAGAGATAGAAACATTAATGATGAGAGAGAATCATTGATCGGCTGTCTCCTGCACGCCCCCCAACTGGGGATGGAGCCTGCAACCCGGGTATGTGCCTTGACCAGGAATCGAACAGTGACCTCCTGGTCCATAGGTCGATGCTCAACCACTGAGCCACGCTGGTTGAGCGCTTAATGATTTTTATTAGAGTGAAAATCTGATTCTCAAGAAAGAAAAAGAAATGAAGGTTATGACAGCCTCAGACGAGTACCTGAAAGATCATGATTTCTTCTAACCCTTTGATACTTTTTTTAAATACACAGTTTATGTCTCGATAGCCCATCCTAAACTAGGCTGTGGGCTAGGCCTGTCTTTTCACATTCAGAGACCCAGAGGGCTCTTTAAGACATACTTATTCTTCCCTTCGCCACCATCCCCACCCCGAGTTTCCCCAAGGCCCTTGGACTGCATGCCTCTTTCTGGTCTCAACCCGGGGACCATCCTTTGCCTCTGTTCGCTGTCCAGACACCTTTCCATTTATCATGTGGACACGGGATTCTCGGAGCATATCATGGCGTCTCAGCCCGCGAGTGAAGATCAGAACCCAGCCGAGTCCGTCCAGAGATACTGGGGTAGCTGCTGCTGGGTGGCAAGTCGGTTTCATCTCGCTTGCCAGGCTCCTGTCGCCGGGAGCATGGCTGTCCAGAGCCCTCCCTTGGAAAGAATTCCGAGCCTGCTGACAGGTGGCTGGTTGGCAGGACCGGCCAGGGCTTGTGAACGCAATGTGGTGACTTCTTGGGAGGAGCCTGAGTTACTGGAAAGACCGTGGGTGATATTTGTAATCAAAGGACCCAGGATCAAGTCCATAATCCTGGACCACTATATGCGCTTGATCAGGCTTTCTCTGAAGTCCGAGAGTCTCCGTCTATAGCAGCGGTTCTCAACCTGTGGGTCGCGACCCCTTTGGGATGGGGGTCGAACGACCCCTTCAGGAGTCGCCTAAGACCGTCGGAAAACACATATTTAATGACATATTGTTTTTGTGATTAATCACTATGCTTTAATGATGTTCAATTTGTAACAATGAAATTGGGGGTCACCACAACATGAAGAATTGAATTAAAGGGTCGCGGCATCAGGAAGGTTGAGAACCACTGGTCTATAGAATGGTGTCATAGAGGAGGAAGAACTGCTTCAGTGATAGAGTGGTATGTGTGGTGGGCTCTTCATCACCCAGGAGGAAGACATGCTGAAAGGATGGTGGTTGTGGGCCACAGGTCAATCCAAGGGCTTTGTTGAATATTAAAATTTTGCCTGTTGAAATGGGGTTCTAATAGAGGTACAACTTCCATTTTACTGCCTTTTTAAAAAATATATTTTATTGATTTTTCTACAGAGAGAAAGGGAGAGGGATAGAGAGTCAGAAACATCGATGAGAGAGAAACATCGACCAGCTGCCTCCTGCACTCCCCACTGGGGATGTGCCCGCAACCAAGGTACATGCCCCTGACCGGAATCGAACCCGGGACCCTTGAGTCCGCAGGCCGACACTCTATCCCCTGAGACAAACCGGTTAGGGCTCCATTTCACTGCTTTATCTTTTTACCTCAGTATGTAACTTAGAGACTGCCATATTGGCTGTAATGATACTCTAACTCAGGGGTCCTCAAAAAGAGTGGGGGGGGTAGAGGGTAACGTGGGGACAAGGACACATATGTAATTTCTTAATCAATAAAAAATATATTTAAAAAAAAAAAAAAAGTTTGAGGACCCCTGCTCTAACTCATAGTTAGATTATAGCTCTAACTTTGAGTTAGATTATAATTAGCAGAATAGCTCATTTTTATGCTTTTGTTTCCTTGGACTTTCTCTTAACTTTTAATTCTTATTTTAAAAATATATTTTATTGACTTTTTTACAGAGAGGAAGGGAGAGGGATAGAGAGTTAGAAACATCCATGAGAGAGAGAGACATCGACCAGCTGCCTCCTGCACGCCCCCTACTGGGGATGTGCCCACAACCAAGATACATGCCCTTGACCGAATTGAGCTTGGGACCCTTGAGTCCGCAGGCCAGTGCTCTATCCACTGAGCCAAACCGGTTCGGCTTAACTTTTAATTCGTAGTCACTTTGTCTGATATCCTAAAATGAATTGTGCTGTAATCTTTGTCTATCAGGATTTCCAAAAGCCTCTTGCTTTCTGTTAACAAAAGTCATCTCCCCAGGAAGTCTTCTTGACTAGTGTAAATAGTAGCAGAGCAGAATTCCTTTTCAGCCAGTGTATTTGACTATCTTCCCCACTAGACTATAGGCTACCTCGAGGGGTTTGCCATAATAATAATGTGATGCTTAACATAATGCCAGACATATATTTGTTGCCTAATGGATAATTTTTGAATTGGTTAATGTATTAGAATTTACTTGGCTGTTGACATGTGTTTACCCCACTGGACTACTAATCCTTGGGGGGAAAGGACCATGTCTTATTCATTTTTGCGTAACCCAGTTTTAAGTAGAGTGTAGGACACAGTAGGTGTCTTCCTGTGTTCAGGACATATTTGAAAACTGAAGAAGTGATTTGAGGCGTAGTGTGATCTCTTTATCGACTAAGGGTTTTGGTAGCTTCTGATAGGGTTCTGGCATCTGGGGATCTCCTTAATCCCAGCGCAGGATTCAGAGGACGCAGAGCGGGCTGTGTCTCTCTCTTTAGTCTCCTCTGCTTCTGGTTCACCTTCCTTCCTTGGTTATGTCCCTCAGGGTCTCAATGGCAAAGCCCCGGGAAGTCTGCCCTCCGCCCCCCCAGTCAGCAGGCCTTGTGCTCCAGGTTTGGCACCCTGACCCAGCAGACTGTCAGAGGTGCTGCTCAAGCCTTTGCTCTCATCATCTTTTCTGGAAATCAACAGATGCCCCCGGGGTATTGCTGCCTTGTCTTGGAATCTTGCTTCGCCTGGTAATTCTTCACTTCCTTGTCAGTTCTGTAAATCCTTCTCACAGGCATTTGCTTATATTTCATCCAGATTTTCTAGTTGTCCTCAGCGCACCTAGTTCAGATCACTGGAAGTGGCAGATCCCTTCATTGTTATTATTTTCTTTTACTCCAACATTTCTCCCCTATTATGCCTATTTCCAAGTTTTGACTTAAGTGCCAGCCAGGTTTGTTATTGGTCATCTTCTTATCACTATTGTTTCTCTGTAGAGTCTCAGGTTTAATAAGAATTTTCTATAACATTTTAATAATAACATTCTGTAATATATTTAATAATAATAATAATTTGTAGTATATTTTGTAATAAAGCTTAACATATCTTTGAAGCTTTAAATATTTTTTCCGGACTCTGAAAACAGACACTCTGGAAAAATATAAAAAGGTATAGTGATAATTAAGGGTACACGTCATCTACAAACCTACCACTTGGTTTATAACATTGTATGTTTTAGTGTTTTTAGTCTGTTATTTATACATGTGAGCATATTCCAAATGTAAGTAATAAAATTCTAATCAGAGAACATTTTTAGACTGCAGTTTTCATTTAACAGAGTACTGTGAACATTTTCTCGTCAGTGTTTTTTGAATATGATTTTTTGATGCTTAGTTGGGATTCTGTTACTCGGTTGTAATGTTGTGTAGCCACTCTCCTACTTCTGTTTCAACTTTTCATAAAAGATAAGTCTGCAGAAATCATTTTTGGACACAACTTTCTGTGCCAATTATTGTGTCATTACTCTCAGTGGGTTTGAGTGTTCTTAAGTTTCTTTTATTGAGGCTTTGAAAAAGGGACAATTACCTTTTACAGTTTCCCTGGTTTAGATTCAAGCTGAGAGTCTCACTGTTCATCTAGGACAGTGGTTCTCAACCTTCTGGCCCTTTGAATACAGTTCCTCATGTTGTGACCCAACCATAACATTATTTTCGTTGCTACTTCATTACTGTAATGTTGCTACTGTGATGAATCATCATGTAAATATCTGATCTGCAGGATGGTCTTAGGCGACCCCTGTGAAAGGGTCGTTCGACCGCCAAAGGGGTCGCCACCCACAGGTTGAGAACCGCTGATCTAGGATCTGATATGACGAGAGTGAAGTGCGCTTTGGATTCCAGGAGGATATATGAGGAACTAGATAAATGCCGCCTTAAGTAATTGGGAGGAAGTTGAATTGAGTTACATATGGAAGTAATCATTGTCAAGAACAAGAAAAAATATGTGACACGCCAGGAACACTTTGTAAACAGAATAGAAACAGTGTGTACACCACCTACCAGAACAGACGAAGCAAGTCCCAATGTACCCTCAGTGAGCACTAACTGAATGGGAGATTAAATACACCCTCTCTTGCTTTTCCATGTAGATTGGCTGTGGCCATTACATAGTCTGCTGCTGGCCGGCCATACCATCTTGCTGGTTCTCATTTGTGGTGACATTTCATTCTTAGAACTGATGATTGGGTAATTTTCATTTTCTCTCTTTGGTGAAGTACTTCTCACTCAGTGTTTGTGGGCCTTTCACTTTAATGGACCTTTTCCATCTGACCCTGCTCAGTTGTTTCCATGGCTGGTCCTGCCCACCTCCCCGCACCCCCCTTCCTTCCACAGACCTGGATCACCCTATCACCCTGCTGCATTCACATCACCCATGGCATGTCAAATTCCACCCAACAGTTGGGGTTTTGCATAATTATACGGTAAATATGTGTCAACACACCCCTTCTGTTATGAAATACTCGATTAATATATTTTTATTTATTTCAGGGAGGAAGATAGGGGGAGAGATAGAAAGAAACATCAATGATGAGAGAGAATCATTGATCGACTGCCTCCTGCACGCCCCTTACAGGGAAGTCGAGCCCACAACCTGGGCATGTGTGCTTGACTGGAATTGAACCTGGGGCCCTTCAGTCTGCACGCCAACATTCTATCCATTGAGCCAAACCAGCCAGGGCCATCATATCTTCATTTCGCTTCTTTCTCTGGACTGTCTCATGAACAAGGGCACCTGGAAGGGGGTGTGGCCCCAGGACTGTGATCTGTGGCTTGTGAGCACAGAGAGAAGGGCCATCGGGCTAGCAGTACAGCAGCCAGTGATAGTTACGGGAGCAGCTAGGGCATAGCCAGGCGTCGGAACCAGGGCCCACTCCGGAGTGAGAAGAACACACCAACCCGTAGCCAGGACAGCGTCGTCAGGAATGATGTGATGTGTTCAGGACTGGACACAAGACTAGGTGGCAGTCCGCTGTCAGAGTGGGAGGAGGAGGCCTGGGAACCAAAGGATGAGTACAAAGAGGATCAGAGGCCAGATGGACTTGGATGCCTGCACGTACTTTTCAACACACTGTGTCTAGAGTCAGCCTTGTCAGAGTCCTTCACAGGCTCTTCCTTCTTTCTGATGATGACAAGATGTATCCGGTTGCCCAGGTTTGAAATCTGAGAGTCTTGTTGGTTTCCCTTTATCTTTGCATCTAGTCACTTTCTAAGTCTCTGAAAATTCCACCGCCATGTGGACAAGCCTGGGGTTCACACCAGGGCTCTTCCACACATAGGACCTAGCATAGTCCCTTAACCTTTCCAGCTGACGTGTAAGATGACAATTAGAGGTGAGTAGGTGCCGCCTTATCAGCTCTCAGCTGGACTATTGCAGTGGCTTCCAGGTGGGTTCCTCATCCACGGGAGCCTCCCCGTCTCCTCCAGCTTGGACTTCTGATGACATAGCTCTGATCATGGCAGACCGCACCCCAGAAACCTTTTCGGCATCTTCATTAACTGCGAATAAAGCCCCAAATTCCTTCCTATCCTGGTGTGGAGGACCCTCTACCATGGTACCGCTTGCATTTCTAGCTTCGCTCCCTAACTGTTCCATCCCTATACTGTGTTCCAACCAAGTTGGACCATTTGCTGTTTTTAGCTCCGGCTCCTGTCCCAGGGGCCTTGCTCATATCTGAGCTTGTTCTTGATGCCTCTGAGGTTCCCACACCTTCTCTGCTTCCCGGGCCCTGTCCAAATACTACCCCGGTTGCACCTCCCAGCAACCCCTCTCAGACACAGGCCTCAGTAATGTCTTCCTCGGAGCTTCGGCTCCTTCTCTGGATTTTTGTCGTGTTTGCTGCTTGATGCTGTGTGTTATTTCGGTCCGTGACTTGTTTAACTTCCTGTTCTCAGTCCTGGAGAGTTCTTCCTAAGTGCTCAGCAAATGCCTGGTCTGTTGTAGGCAGTTAGTAAAACGTATTGTCAGTAAGCCAGGCAAGGGCATAGCAACATGCTGATTAAGGGGTGACAGGCCCCTGGGAACTGAAAGGACAGGAAAGCCCCTGCATAACCCTGGCTCAGGAGAGCTGATGCCAGCCAAAACCTTTTATATGGTTCTTGCTGAGGTGTGAAGAGGCGAGGGAAATGCCCTGGTCGGGTAGCTCAGTTGGTGAGAGTGCCTTCCCTATATGCCAAGGTTGCAGGTTCGATCCCTGGCCAGGGCACATACAAGAATGAACCAATGGCCGAAACCGGTTTGGCTCAGTGGATAGAGCGTCGGCCTGTGGGCTGGAAGGTCTCAGGTTTTTTTTTAGCATGCCAGTCACTCTGCAAGGCTTTTCACCATACATTCTGCATGTGAATGCCCATCGGATCACATTCTTCCTTGGTGTTCTCCACCGGTGTCCTGTTATACTTACACAGTCCACCTCCACACCCCGCCCTGTGGGATGCCCAAGTCTGGACCTTCTGAGACTAGACAGACCTTACCACCTCCTCACTTTCCCTCTCTCTCTTCCCTTCCCTGTTACACCCCTTCATGGAGGCACAGCCCGTGAATCCCAAACGTACGTCTTTCCTTTTCAGCCATAAAGCTGACCTCATTGTGAGGATATTTTTTTCCATTGGTTTTTCAGAGAGAGTGGAAGGGCAGGGGAGAAACAGAAACATCGGTGTGAGAGAGACACCTTGATTGGTTGCCTCCTGCACGCGCCCCAACCAGCGCCAGGGGTTGAGCCTGCAACCCAGGAACGAGCCCTGGACTGGAATTGAACCTGAGACCCTTCAGTCCGTGGGCCAATGCTCTCTAAGCATTGAGCCAAACCGGCTAGGCGGGCATGGGCAGTGTTCTTAACCCTGAGCCTCAGTTCTTTCATCTATAAAATGGGACAATACAGCACCTACTTCATGAGGTTATTGCAGAGATCCACATAAAGCACTTAGCACAGTGCCGAGTGTTTCCCATGTTGAGTCACTAGTAGTGATGCTGTTTTTTAAGATCGAGAACAGAATAAGAAGCACAGAGGTGGGAGATCCTCAGGAAGATGATTTCCTCTCAGATGAGCTGAGCTTGAAGTGTCCAAGGGGGATGCATTCGGCAATACCTAGGAGACAAGTGTGGGCCTGGGACAGAGAGGGGCTCGTGTGCTACTGCAGGATCCAGGATCCTGGCTGTGCCACTGAGCTGGGCACCCCTCTCTGACCCTTTCCTGCATCTCAGAACTCTGCCTGAGCTTGTGAAACACGGCTCATCACCTGCAGACACTCGCTCATGGGCACGTACGGGGCTAAGTGCTGGAGGCCCGTTGTGCGTTTCCACCCACCGGCTGCTGCGGGTGCTCGTGCTGGGTGCTCGCTGCTCCGGATGCGGGCTGAGCGGGCAGTGAGGTCTCCGTGGAGGTTAAATCCCCTGTGGTCAGTGTCCTTGTCTTTGAGAGGGACTGTCCGCGGGGAACGTGACTCACCTGTTTTCTTTCTGACTGCGTGCAGGTCATCAATGCCGTGGTGCTGTTGATTCTGCTGGGCTCCCTGGCCGACCCCGACCAGCGTCGCTTTCCGAGTTCGGAACTGGGAGGTGACTTAGAGTTCATGGATGACGCCAGTAAGTACATCAGGTGGCAAGTGTAGACATTTTGGTATTTGCAAGGGCAGGGAATCCGGCTTCCAGTCCTTCCTATGGAATTACAAGTATTGATTCGTGGGCCCCTAGGAACTGATAGTTAACTTCCCATCGTTACAAACCAAATCAGGTAAGTCTTTGTGCGCTGCCCTCTGTGTTCTCGGTGTAGGAGTCTAAATAAGGCTTCTTTTTCCTGTTTTCATCTTACGTTAACTTGCCCCCTTTAAAAACGAATTGCTTTGTCATCATCTTTTTACCCTGGCCTTTGGGTCTTTTAGGGAGGAGGAAGGTTAAAGATACATGGCAGGATGGAAGGTTAAAGGCTAATGCAGGTCTTACTGCATCTGCTATTGTTTCAGGATTTACCTTTCTTCCAGGAGGTGATCATTCTCCGCCTGGAAACCATGTTGGTGGTTATTGGGTGGATTTGGGGCCTTTTTCTGATAAATAGAAGCATAAGCCAGGCACCCAGCTCTAAGGTCACAGAAATCTGAATATTTTATCATCACAGTCACACTGTGTCCTTGCTGAACCTAGTCCCAGACAAAAGGTCATGCAAATGTATTTCTCACTGGCTTTGAGAAATACATTTTAAATACATTTAGGGAAAAAAAATTGTTGCTGGGCAAATAAGAGGGGAGGGAGGATGGGTCAAGAAGCAGTTTTAGAGACTGGGAGTATTTGTGGACCACAAATAAATAGCCAGCTGTTTCCCCAGCAAAATGGGTTTATTCCAGAACAACCAGGAATTGCAATTCAAGACATGGGGTCTAAGGGTGAACCACCTCAGATCCAGAGAAAGGACATCAAAACATGTGAAAAGGAAATACAAGATAACGGAAGTTTAGTTAAAAAGCAAATCATTCAAATGACAGAGCAGAAAGAGCCTTCCTCTCTGGTGCCCGCAGCCATGTGGAAAGCCCCAGCTGACCAAACTTTTTCTTTTTTTCCCTATTTTGCAGATTTTTTTTTCTAATTGTGCAGATTTGTCTTTCTAGTCAGCCGCATTTGTATTTTATTCACTGGGTAGATGCATCTGATTAGGAAAAGATACCGCTCCATTTATTGGAGAAAGGATGGTCTTTTCAATAAATGGTTTATGTAACATCTCATCCTCCGCTTACTAGCTCTGGGCAGCCTTGGGCAAATTTTCCTTTTTCTCTAAAAGGTAATAATAGTACCTACCTTGTAAGGGTGCCATAAGGATTAAATGAAATAACAGTGCCTCGTTCACTGAGGGGAATGGGGAAAAGAGAAAGCAGACAGCGTACATCCCACCGTGCTCAGAGTTTTATGCAGGACGGGCATGCCACGCTCATTGCTTCACACGCGAACAGCAGCCCTGGAGTGGGCGTGTGTAACCCGAGACGTTCCCTTTGCATTTAAGGCATTTAAAATGCATTCACGTTTACGCCCTCCCCTGGCTCTACAAGAATGCGAGGAGGCATTCATGAAATTCCCGTGTGGGTACCTCTTTCCTCACTAGAGGGAAAAGGTACATTAGCTGAGCGTTGAAATTATAACATAAACTATAAAGGTGTATGTATTCCAAAAGAAATCATGGTCTTTTAGGTACTAGTCTGAGGCTATCCTAACCTTCATTTCTTTTTCTTTCTTGAGAATCAGATTTTCACTCTAATAAAAATCATTAGCGCCCAGCCCAGCCAGTGTGGCTCAGTGGTTGAGCCACTGACCTATGAACCAAGAGGTCATGGTTCGATTCCTGGTCAGGGCACACTCCGGGTTTCCAGCTTGATCCCCAGTAAGGGGCGTGCAGGAGGTAGCCGATCCATGATACGCTCTCATCATTAATGTTTCTATCCCCTTCTCTGATCCTCTCTGAAATCAATAAAAATTCTTTTTTTTTAAAAAATCGTTAGTATTGTTATAAATTTACTGCATTAAATCTGTAGAACAAACTGAGGAACGTTCATTTTTTACGATGGCAAATGGTCTTGGTTGACATGTCTGCATTTCTGTCCTAGCGTAGACTGCCACCCTGTGCTTCTGTTCTTAAACCTCCTGCTTAAATGTTGAGGCTGAAGAGAGGGTGGTTCTGCACTGGAATCCTTTCCTTTGGAGAAATAACCCGTAGGAAGTCAGCAGCCTGGCTGGCTCAAGGTCACTATTCAAAGGTTAGATAGAAGCGGCTTGTACAGTAGAGAGAGCCAGAGATGGCAATCGTGAGAGCAGCGTTAGTCATCGTTCAGCTTTCTGTGCAAATGCTCTCAGCAAGTTACATAACCTCTGAGCCCTCGTTTCATAATCTGCTCTGTGGGAACAGTAGCATGCCTGGGAGTTAGGGTGACTGAAGGGGATGTCCGTGAAATGGCTCCGAAACTGTCGCATTGGACAGACCTTTCCTGCGTGTCATCAGTATAGCAATTATTAAGGAGATATTTCATATTCTCTCTTTTTTTTTTTTTAAACTAATTCCTTGGAATCCGGAGTATATTTTAATCTTACAGCACATCTCCATGCAGATTGACCTCATTCCAGATGCTCCGTGTCCGCATGTGGCTAGTAGCTACCGTACGGGCTATCTGTCCTCTTCTCAGAGTTGAGGTTGTAGTTGTGAACAAGATGTAGAAAGCCTTTTCCCTCCCCAGGTTCCTCTAGCAGAGGGAGACAGACAACACACCACAAATGTGGGTGCGATCGCAGCGACGTGCCATAAAGAAAATGCAGTAGTGATGTGGGCGTGCCTGGGAGGTGTTGCATCGAGCTGAGACCTGCCCGGTTCTGAAGGCAGAGCCAGCCCTGTGAAAATCTGAGTGACGTTTCTTCCAGTCAGTGGGCGTGGCCTCAGGTGGGATGGGTGATCTTGTGTTCAATGAACCAAATGGCACGGCTGGGTCTTAGAGAACAAGAAAGTGGGATGAGGTCTGAAGAGACTGGAGGAGTAGACCTGCTTTATTGTTTCTCGCTTGTTTTGTTAATCCTCACTTGAGGACTTTTTTTTTTTTCCAATGGTTTTTAGAGAGTGGAAGGGAGGGATAGAGACCTTGGGAAACACCGATGTGAGAGAGACTGGGCCTGGGGATCGAGCCTGCAATCGAGGTTCGTGCCCTTGACCGGAATCAAAGCCGCAACCCTTCAGTCCAAAGGCCGAGACACTGTAACCACTGAGCCAAGCCGGCTGGGGCTAGACCTGCTTTAGAATAAGCAGAGACAGGAAGGCCATGATAAGAAACTGAGGTTTTATATTAAATGAGATGGGAAGCCAGGGAGGGTTTTAATAGGGGCATGAGACACACATGAGTGTATAAAATACAAGTTAGACACCTACATATTTTAAAAAACAACAGCTATCATATAATTCAGTGGACCAGACGTCCAACTTTTTAGATCTATCTCTAACCGATACCGCTTTCCCATTTTTGAAATAAACTTATATGTAAACCAGTCTCTCACCTACAGGCATTTCTATGATTTAGGGAGAACATCTTTTGAGCCTCACTTCCTTAACTCTCATCTTCTCAAATTCCAAAAGATCTCTGCTGCTTTACTTGGTATGAAGGGCCCCTCACTTGTAATTGGTTTATAGACAAAGTGCCTTTGTGGAGAGACTAAAGAAATGCTTAAACAATGGATCTACTGATTTTTTTTTTTTTTTAACCTTTGGCAGACATGTGCATTGCTATCGCAATTTCTCTTCTCATGATCCTGATATGTGCTATGGCTACTTACGGAGCGTACAAGGTAAGCAGCTTTGCCGTCAGCGGAGCCTTCGGGAGGCTCAGACACAAAGCCCATTCCAGGAGGGGACTCTGGCCATGTCGCCCTGGCCCAGTGTAAATTAAGTCTGGTGAACAGGAGGGCTTCGGGCCCGGGCCTGTTGGCTAGATGCCCTCGATGCCCCATTGTTCCTGAGCTGCCTAACCAGAATTTCTTGCCAGGTGTGTTCAGCTCTTCCTCAACCCCCTGTAAGCCACTCATCCTCACTTCGGAAGTCCAATACCTCCTCCTCCCCTTTTTTTGTCCAAAATATGTCATAATACACCCAATGTTGCCTCAATTCCTCCCCATGAGCATGGATTAAAAGTTTAATTTTTTTTCCTGTTTAAAAAAAAAAAAAAAAGGAAAGAAGCAGGACCTTTCCTCCATCCCTTGCATGTGTGGTCTGTACCGCTGTCCGTAAGGAGTCCGATGCCATCGCTCTCGGTTTTCTGAGAGGATCTTTGAGAGTGTAAGTCTCTCGTGAATATGGTGTCGTATTAGGAAAACCAATGTAGTCTCAGAGATGTTCGCTGGATTGTTCATTGACTCCCATTTGGCTTACCAGTTGCCCCCGTGGCCTGGCTTCGTGGATGCTATTTGCCCGTTTCCCTTCAGATTAAGAAAAATATCTCTCTGAAGGAAAAGAAATCCCGTTTGGTGATTTTGAACGTGATGGGCATTAACGTCCGGTTTTCTGTTTTCTACAGCGACGTGCTGCCTGGATCGTCCCTTTCTTCTGTTACCAGATCTTCGACTTTGCTCTGAGCGCCTTGGTTGCCATCACTGTGCTGGTTTATCCGAACTCCATTCAGGAGTACATACGACAGCTGGTATGTGGCCGCCCCCATCACTGCGTCTCTTCCCAAGGCAAACCCGGTTAAGTAGCAGATAAGAGGTACCCGGATAGGCATGCACGCATATTAATTTGTGGATTTTTTTTTAAGTCAGTGTTGTAACTTTTTTTTTTTTTTTAATATATTTTATTTTTTACAGAGAGGAAGGGAGAGGGACAGAGAGTTAGAAACATCGATCAGCTGCCTCCTGCACACCCCCTACTGGGGATGTGCTGCAACCAAGGTACATGCCCTTGACCGGAATCGAACCTGGGACCCTTCAGTCCACAGGCCGACGCTCTATCCACTGAGCCAAACCAGTTACGGCAGTGTTGTAACTTTTTAAAAAATAGGTATTTTTATTGATTTCAGAGAGGAAGGGAAGAGAGAGAGATAGAAAGATCAATGATGAGAGAGAATCATTGATCACTGCCTCCTGCACACCCTCCACTGGGGATTGATCCCGCAACCTGGCCATATGTCCTTGACCAGAATCGAACCCAGGACCCTTCAGTCCACACTTTATCCACTGAGCCAAATCGGTTAGGGCTAATTTGTGGAGTTTTAACTTGCATCTGAGTTAGTGATTAGAGGTTTTTTGATGTTACCACGGAGATAAGATTTTTGGTTTGTTAGAGCACTCTTTGGAAAACCAACCTCCTGAGATGCGTTGGTGGCTGAGGTGATGGTATTAGATGCACCTCCCTAACTGAGAAGCTGGTTGCTAATTGTTCTATTTTTGTGAAATGGGATTTGCTCAGTTAGCAGCAAAGGGTAGCTTTTTGCCTCAGCTGCTGTACGGGAAAAGTGGGACTCGGCTACATGCTGCGTCCCAGACTTAGGTGGCCACAGAGCTTTCTTCCCCCAGCAGTTTTTTAGACCAGTTTTCTGAATGTCCTTTGTAACCATTATGCAAATATTGAGGGCTGGGTTTTGAGAAGTTTGGGGAGGGAGTGAGAATAGAATACTTCTGCCTTTTACATTTTTAAAAGAATGTTTTTATTGATTTTTAGAGAGAGAGGAAGAAGGGAGAGGGATAGAAATATCATTAAGTTGCACAGATAACTTGCACTCACATCCCATTGACCAAAACATGAGCATATGGCCTCACCCAGGTGCAAGGAAGCCTGGGAAATGTTAGTCCTATACTAGTCAGCTATGTGCCTAGTGAAAAATCAGGGTTCATATAAAGTAGGGTTACAGTTGTGAGTACACAAAACACCAAGTTTATTATTTATTAATTATTGTATTATTTTCCATACAGGCAACCTTTTTTTGCCCCACCCTGTGCATGACCCACAGGTTGTACAGAATCCTCTGTCTTGAAGGACGTGTGTGTTTACTCAGGGATGATGATCTGGTGCTGGCGTCCGGACATCCCCCTTGGAAGTGTGGAGGGAGCGTGATCTCCACGTAGTCTGCCGCATGCGGGCCTGGGAAGGGGGTGCTGAGTCTATTGTGTGCTCCAGCCCATCCCTTGGCAGAGATTTACAAATAGGACCGGAGAGCCTCATGGGTAGGCCAGCGTTCAGAGCACTGCAGATACCGCCTAGACTTCCTGCTGTGCCCACAGGGCTCAGTCACTCGGTACTCATTCTAGAGCCGCTAGTAGTAAAATGACGATATTGTTCATGCTGGCAGGAATTGTAACAGCAGCTGTAAAAAAAACCCCATCAACTTCTATTTGTAATTACAAACCAAATAAAACAAGTGAGGACGTTCTACTTAGAGATCTGCCTGGGCTGAAAGAGTGAGGCCTACAGACGGTCTCAGTGCCTGGGAGACAGTAATGAGAGGACAGTCGGAGTGCCGCCGATTCAGAGGCCCTCGTTGACACGTTGAGAAATAATGAGTCCGAGAGACTGTTGTCTGAGGAGGTGGGGGAAGGCACCCACCACGCCTTTTCTGTTTACGTGGAGCCTTGTGAAATGCCGCTAAAACGAGCCGTGTGCGTGTGTGTGTGTGGGTCTCAGCTGGACTCAGACACCCCCGTCACTTTTCTGGGGGAATGAGCGTAAAGTCTTTATGGAAAAGGGTCCCATGCTTCCACTTTCATCCTTTTTTCCGAGACAAGGAAACCATATGATTTCATGTTCTCTGTGAAGAGCAGCTGGTTTTATTCTTACCCGTTACACTAAGGACTCCGAAACCCTTCCGGGCTCCCAGGGAAGGGACCTGTTTCACGGGCCGATCATGGGCCGATCATGAAAGAATGACTTAGGTTTTATTTCTTACATGTTTTGCCCACAGTGAAAGGAGACTCTGAACATCACTGAGTGGTGCTCACCCCCCGGGAGGTGGAGCCAAGCCCAGGGTGGCGGGGGGAGGGTGGGGAGGGGTTACGAGTTTTCTCTGGATCCTTCCTTAACATTTGGGACGACTCTTGTGTCTCAGGGTATGGCTAATATGGAGTCCAAATACATAGCACTGGGCAGCCTTCCCACACCCTTTCCTCAGCCAGTTAAACGCTGGGCTTGGCTCAGTGCCGGCCGCCCCGCCCCGGCCCCCCAGAGCAGCAGATTTTACTCTTCCTGAAAACTTTCCTTTGACCTGGTGGTTAATCAGTTAATCAGTGGAACTTGATTATTCTTAGCAAAGATTCTGCTCTTTGAGGAGAAGTAGCATCAATAAAAGTGGTCTCTATAAAGAAGATACCAACTTTATTTTATTTATTTTTAAATATATTTTTCCTTTATTTCCGAGAAGAAGGGAGAGGGAGAGAGAGAGGCAAACATCAATGACGAGAGAGAATCATTGATTGTTTCCCTCTTACACATCCCCTCCTGGGGATCGAGCCCACATTCCGGGCATGTGCCCTGACTGGGATTTGAACCATGACCTCCTGGTTCATAGGTTGACGTTCAACCACTGAGCCACACTGAGCGGGCAAGAAGACTAATTTTAATTGATTTTCCCCCTTTGCCCTACACAAGCTCTTGAGTCAGAATTCGCAGGCAAATCCAAGTATCAGAGGTGTGTAAAGACTGCTACCTTTCAGCTTTTTGTATGGTCGGAGGGCACAGGTATGTTTTCAGGTCTCAGGAACCTTCCTCTGACTGTTCTTTTTGAGAGTAATTGCCTGAATTATGAGCGGACCAGCCTCTCCTTACCACGCCGTTTGTAGCTTTTCATTCGGAGAAGTAGGCTAGACATTCTAGGGGTCTTTAATAGCTACCTGCCCTCACTGTTTTCATAAGCACATGTGACTAATGCCTAGGGAATATAATCCTGAGTGTTAATGCGTTTTGCTAATGAGGCATTTTCCTTTTGCAGCCTCCTAACTTTCCGTACAAAGAGGATGCCATGTCAGTGAATTCTACCTGTTTGGTCCTTGTTGTTCTTCTGTTTATCAGCATTCTCTTGGCTTTCAAGGTAAGAATAAAGATTTTACTTCTTGCCTTATTGTTAAACGTATTCACGAATGCCACAGAAGCACACAGACTTCAGTCAGCTCATTCTCTTGCTTAGATATCTGAACTGCTTTTGGATTTCCTGACATTCTGTTCCTTCTCTTATCTGCATGAGATAAAAACTCACCAAACTTCCATAGGCCCATCCAGTCAAGGGTTATTCCAAAATCTATTAGGATGAGAAAAAATTAATGTAATGTCATTCATTATGTAATATCCTATATAATAAAAGCCTAATATGCAAATCGGCCGAATGCGGAAAGACCCCAGGAATGACTGGTGCTATGACGCGCACTGACCACCAGGGGGAAGACGCTCAATGCAGGAGCTGCCCACAGGCCTCGGGCCAGCCAAGACGTGTGTGAGCAGCCCCCCCCCCCGCTGGTCAACCCCACAGATGGGCCCTGATTGCCGGCCAGGCCTAGGCACCCTACCCATGCATGAATTTCATGCACCTGGTCTCTGGTATATTATATGCTGCAACATTTATTTCAGGGTTTTTAAAATGCAATATATTCTGAACATCATTGTTTAACAGTCTATTATATCAACTTACCATTATTTAATAAATTACTTGGACATTGAGACAGTTTCTACTTTTCCACTTATTAATATTGCTACAATGAATGCATTTAGATACATCTTTTGTATAGTTAGGCGTTCCTCAAGATGCATTTCGTAAAATTAGAGGGAATGCATAATTCGAAGGCTTTTGACAGGCTGCCAAATTGACCTCCACAGAAGTTGAATGACAGTACTCCTGTCAGCAGTGTTCCTCATTTGTTTTCGTCTTATAAACCTGATAATAGACACATCACTATAATCTATTCATGTGTGCTACTAATAAGTAGAAAATTCTCAGTTTATTGTTGGACTTTGAATTTTTAATTCTTAATATCATAAAAATTACCCAATTCTTCAAAAAAAAAGATCAAACCTCAGGAAGCTTGAGGAAGCTGCGTTTAGGGAGAAAAATCATTTTAAATAGGTAATATGATGAAGTGGCTCATTCAAAGAAAAGGATTCATTGAATATCATTTAGGTCTACATTTCCCCTTACAAAACAGTATTTTGATATTGCATGTGTAGTTTAGTAGTCAAGGATTTGGGTGCATTTTATGCATAAATGTTGAGGCTTACTGCTTCTGCAGCTCCTCCCCTCCTCTCCCCCAACTTCCTGGCTGCTCTGTCAACCCCAACTACTGTCCTTGGCCACCCGACCACCCAGGCTGCATGTAGATACAGCAGGGCCCCAGGCCAAAGGCCACAGACTCAAATCCCACTTAGTGCCTTTGTCCTTGAAGGGTAGATTCCCTGTAGCTTCTTCCTGGTATTGGTGCCTTTCCCTTGCTTTTACATTGTGTGTGTGTGTGTGTGTGTGTGTGTGTTTCTGGCTTTATCAGTTTTACCTGCAAGAAGAAGGTTCATCTGACAAGCTACTGTCTGCCATTACCAGAGGCTCAGAGGCTGAAGCCTCCCAGTGCTCTTTTTTTTAAAAAAATATATTTTATTGATTTTTTACAGAGAGGAAGGGAGAGAGACAGAGACCCAGAAACATCGATGAGAGAAACATTGATCAGCCGCCTCCTGCACATCTCCCACTGGAGATGTGCCCGCAACCCAGGTACATGCCCTTGACCGGAATTGAACCTGGGACCCTTTAGTCCGCAGGCCGACGCTCTATCCACTGAGCCAAACCGGTTTTGGCCCCAGTGCTCTTAAGAAAGGCATTTTCATTTTGTAGGCATTTTCATTTATATTGAAAATGCTTGCTTGAGATTTTGCGTCAGAGCACCTAGATTTACCTCCTATCGCTGCTATTTCCAACTGTGACCATGGCCTTGGTGTCTTCCTTTATCAAATAGCAGTGGTAGTTCAGAAAACAGTCTGTAGGGGACTGTGAGGTTTAAGTGAGGGAACGCACATATGGCAAGATCCATTGTTCCTTCATTTATTCAGTAACTATTTATGAAGGGTCTCCTATGTGGTTTCACATAGGAATATACCCAGGAGTGTCCCCGATTAGTGGCCTCACGACCTACTTTTCTCCGTTACTCATCGATAAGGTTTGTCACCACTCCAGTTCCCTGGGAGTCGACACCAGCACACGACAGTTGCACTTGGTCCTAGGACAGCAGAGGGCGCTATGCTTACCTCCTAGCTCTGCAGATAGGTGACGGACAGAAGTAGTCAGTGCAGGTTTATTTGGGAAACCCACTAAGTTCTCTTCCAGGTTACAGAAATGTCAAATAAGAAATAAAGTCACTGAAGTAGTTACTGGGTTTTTAGAGACAGTAGACCCGAAGTTTCCCATTGGAGTGTTTATTGAGTGAATGCTGCTGACTGGGAATTTGGGAGCAATAAATGTGTTTGGCAATTGCTACTACCTTTTCTTTGAATTTCTTGTTCTGCTCTCAGCCCCTCTCTACTTCCACCACCTACAGAGGTGGTGTGATAGGAAAAGCCTAGCGTAGCACCCTTTGCCAGGAAGGTAGTGTACCCAATATTTGTAAGTTTAAAGTCTTTTTGGTGTAGAAGAGTCAACATGATGCATTTATCATTTATGTACATAAAGTGTTTGTAATGTGGCTTTATCTGTGGTGACATTTGACGTTGTCTGAAATCTGAAAATTAAAGATCATATAATCACTACTACTTCCAGGGTTACTTGATTAGCTGCGTTTGGAACTGCTACCGGTACATCAACGGCAGGAACAACTCCGACGTCCTGGTGTATGTTACCAGCAATGACAGCACGGTAGGTGCCACAGTTACCGCAGGGGTCTCTACATGTCTGAGGGTTTCCGCATGTTTCTAGCGTTGGCTCCGTTTTCACAGTTGTTGAAACATTATCGTGAACTGCTTAGTCATGAGAAGATTGATAGTTGAATGAAATGTTTCATTTTCCTTAAAGTATATTAAAATTCAGATCACTCAACTTCTGGTTTATTTTAAAAAACCATTACAGATAGAAAATATATGTACCTTCTCCATATTTATGTATCTTAAACCTGAGTTATTAAACCATGGTATATAGATAATTCTGCATAGTATGACTATGTTATCTCACTTAACATATGAAATAAAACCTAGAAAAGTGGTGTGATAGGTGGGGAAATCAGAATGGCAGAGGTAACTATGTCTTTAAAACTTGCCCAGCTTATGGAAACCTCCGTAAAGGAATTTAGGTGATCTCTGTTCTGGTAATCGTTGTGCCTCTCAAATATGATTTTTTGGAGCACACGTCTTCTCTGGAAGAGTCTCGGAAATCATTTGCACTTTATGTAATTTATTTTACACTGACCGCTCACGGTAAGGTAAAAGTGTGAGTCATCCAGGGGTTAAGGTCCTGTGTATCCATCACCTTTGCATTGAGCACAGTGCCTGGCGCCGTGATCTGTACAGGTACGTGCTCAAGGAGTAGCTAACGAAAAGGATGGGACTGAGCATGTCGGGGGGCGGGGGGTGGGGGGGACGAGATGGGTACTATTGCAGGGGATAGAATGGACAGAACAGAAGAAGGGTAAATAGGAATGGCAGGCCAACTCTAAAGTAGAATAGGGTTTCATATTTTGCTTTGTTTTTTGAGTTCTGTAACCTGTCCCTGCCTTTACTTTGCTGTGTATAAAACGGGAAGAAAACAGTTTCAGACTTTATGTCAAATACAGAAGCAAGCTGATGTTGCCAAGGACTCTGGGCTTTCTGAAAGCATGTTATTCACGAATAGTTTTCTTAAGCACTCACCAAGCATTTGTTGAGTTGAATCAAATATGCATGGGCAGAGGTTTAAGAAGAGGCTTCGCCTTGAACAGAGGCACAGAACCCAGCGTGCCCAGGTGCTGAGGGATCCTTTCCGGGGTCTGCAGGGTGCTATGCACTGATTACAGTAAGCACATGTTCGACTCAACTTCCTGAAGAATTTTGCTTGAATCAGTAAGTTTCTTTAAAGAAATGACTTCAATTCAGAGTCATTATAATTTTGATAGAATTGCTAGCTTAAGAGAATTTTTTTCCTTCCAAGTTTCTGGGTTTTTATTTTATCTAAAGTCTCTCTCTCTTTTTTCTTTTCTTTTAAATCTGTATACACATATTGTCCTGCTTGACTAATGAAGTCTAAACAAAGTTTGAGATTTTTGAGTTTGAGGAACCAGTGAAGTTACTAAACAGGCAAGATCTATCAGAAACTTTCCCTAAATATCGTGATGGGTAGGACTTCAAAAGCTATACTATTTTAGAAGTTCCTCAGAGAAGATAATGTCCCTATTGCATGTCTTTGCTTTGGCATACACTTGGCGGCGTTTTTTTAGTGCTTTCTTAAGGGTTGCGTGTGTACTTTTTAATAGAAGCAAAGTGGAAAGACTACAAAAATACACACATTTACAATATACTTCAAATCAAAGGATATTCTGAAATTTGTAGAAATTGAGGTGCTTAGAGAACTTAAGAACTATTAAGTCCCCAAAATACATCCAAAGAACTTTTTATTTATTTATTCTGCACAACCCCCACTGGGGATGTGCCCGCAACCCAGGTGCATGCCCTGGACCAGAATCGAACCCGGGACCCCTCAGTCCGCAGGCCAACACTCTATCCACTGAGCCAAACCAGTTTCGGCCAAAGAACTTTTTAAAGGAAACTTGTTTTTCTCCATTGGAAAGATTCACAATTAGATATGGAGGAACAGTTACGTTTCATGTAGGCCAACATCAACTCAAAATCATAGTGCATTTCAACGGGACACCCCCAGCTCTTCTAACAATAGACCTCTTTCCTCAGAAAGGCTTCCGGCTTGGCAGTAGCTGGTAGTAAGGAGGACGGGGGGCCGTGGACTCAGGCCAGCTCTGGTTGATCCCTGGTGTGTTGGCATGAGATGCTGGGGGATTGCTTGAGGGTTACTGTTGGTCATTATCTCCCCAGTCATTCTGTGTCAACTTGCCCTTTTTAAGGAAGCTGAGTTGCTGCTGGTAATGCGACTATTTTGTCAAAGTTCTCAGTGAGCCTTTTTATTTTTTTAAAATTTTTTGAAGAATGGTATTCCTGGGAAAGGAAGATTTATCATGTCTCATAACTCAATTGCATTGATTGTGTGTTCCAAAATATAGGGGTAGGTCACTACCTGAAGTCTCAGCTCTCTGACAGTATTTAAAAATGTTTCAAAAAAAACACAGAATGGTATTGTGGTTACTTATTTTTTTAAAAATATATTTTATTGATTTTTTACAGAGAGGAAGGGAGAGGGATAGAGAGTTAGAAACATCGATGAGAGAGAAGCATTGATCAGCTGCCTCCTGCACACCCCTTACTGAGGATGTGCCTGCAACCAAGGTACATACCCTTGACCGGAATCGAACCCGGGACTCTTCAGTCCGCAGGCCGACGCTCTATCCACTGAGCCAAACCGGCCAGGGCTGTGGTTATTTCTTAAGCATTCTTATATATAAAATCATTTTTATACGAGGTAATTTCTTAACATCATAAAAGACCCAGTAAGTGCTCAGATTCCCAATTGTCTTGTAAATGTCATTTTTTTCCTAGCAGTTTCTTTGAAACAGAACCCATGGCTCAATACCGGGGGTGGGTAAAAGTAGGTTCACAGTTGTGAGTCTGTGGAAGTTGATTCTTGTATCGTTATTTACTAATTATTGTAGTAACTTTCCATACAAACAACTTACTTTTGCCCACCCCTGTATGTATTTTAAGTCTCTGTAAGTTTTTTGTTAAAGAAATTGGTTTGTCCTGCAGACTAGATTTTTCTGATTGTAGTCCTTTGACTTTCCAGTAGAGCAGTGGTCCTCAACCTTCCTGATGCCGCGACCCTTTAATTCAGCTCCTCATGTTGTGGTGACCCCCAATTTCATTGTTACAAATTGAACATAATTAAAGCATAGTGATGAATCACAAAAACAATATGTAATTATATGTGTTTTCCGATGGTCTTAGGCGACCCCTGCGAAAGGGTCGTGCGACCCCCAGAGAGGTCGCAACCCACAGGTTGATCTAGAGGCTTCCCTATTCCTATTCCCACTTTTCCTTCCAAGATTACTTCACAGTTGATTATATGTTCTTCCACCAGGAGGCATATGATACCTGGTTGATGCTGTCTTTCTGGGATGTCGGCAGCCATTGCATCCTAATGCCTAGGTTCATTGGTTCTTTAGGGGTGATATTACTATGACATTCTATCATTCTTTTTTTCACTTATTACTGGGAATGTTTATAGGGAGAAACTTTCACTCCTGTACCAATTGGCTACGCAGTTGTATTTGTACCATTGATTAATACACTTAGCTTTGTTCTTTTTCATCAGTTTTCAGAATGATAAGTTGGTTCATTATTCTCTAGTGGTAACCAGTGAGGAGCAGAGTTTTTTGTTTGTTTTTGTGAAGTGTGTTTTTTCCCCAAAGGTTTCTTTTTAAAAAATATATTTTTTTTATTGATTTCAGAGAGGAAGGGAGGGGGAGAGAAACATTAATGATGAGAGAAGCATTCATTGCCTGCCTCCTGCACGCCCCCTACTGGGGATGGGCCTGCAGCCCAGGCATGTATGTGCCTTGACCAGGAATTGAACCATGTCCCCCTGATTTATAGGTGGACACATGGGCCAGGCATGAGGTGTGTTTTTAAGTAATAAATAAACTCCTAAAAAGAGGCCTCTTATTATAAGAGCCAGCTGCAGAAATACAACTGTTTTGATAAACTTTATCAGTAAGCCTAAATACTTATTATTGATACTTTCAAAGGGGGAAAATGAAAGCTTTCTCTTAGGACTTGGTACATTATAGTTGCTCAAATTGTACCACGATTAGCCATTTGGAGCCTCTTCAGGTTGGAGCCCGGAACTTCGGACACAGTCTTTGGTAGCGCCTTGCTGTCTGATAAGACAAGGTGTTCTACGCTCGTCTTGCTCATTGCCTGCCCAGACACGGAATCGGCCATTTCTCCAAGGAATACAGCTTCCTTTTGCTGGAGACCACAGTCTGGGGTTGCAGGGTGGGAGGACAGATTCCTTTTTTGAAGCAGGGCTCTTCGTGTTTAAAGACCGATTTAACTAGAACTAAATGGAGGTGTTAATATAAACATACTGAGGCCTCACTCTGACATCTAAGGGGGTTGGTATGATGGAGTCCTGTCATTTTCCCTGTCTCCGTAGCTATATTAAGATCCTTGTAGTGTGTAATGTACGCTTATCTTTTGTCCAGGTCTTTTTTGGGAATCTACACAGACACGGTAACATGTTGAGTCTTTCACTTCCTGTCAGATAGGCCAGATGGCTTTGCTCCCAGATTAAACAGTCTCAAGGTGACCTCTGTGGGGAGATCCCAGGGCTCTGGTTGGTAGACGATAAGTGTGACCCCCCCCTTTTTTTTTCTATAAAACAATACACATTATTGACCAGACATATACTTTCCTAAATACTACTCAGGGAGACTAGATAAAGAGTAATTTAATTAGATATTGGAGAGCATGCTGTGGGTTACTCTTTACTCTAGTTTCCCAACCAAATCAAAGCAAAAAAAAAAAAAAACCTTTAAAAGAAATGCCTAAGATAAAAAAGTCACTAACTCGTCCCGGTATTTTGTTCATGGCACCCTTAAGTCAAAAGAAGTACCTGACCGCTTGTGTCATTAAGCGGTCGGGTCCAGGTAAGAGTAGTAGCTAGTGTCGTGTATCACAGGTGTTGCCTTGACAATTTAAAATAATGCTGAGGGGTTCTTTGAGTGACCGAAGGACACGGTTGGGTACCCCAGGCAGGTGCACCCTTCCTTTCAGAACATGGTTGTAGACTTGACATTCAGAAAATTGCCCTCTATTTTTATTGTTTTTCTTTAAAACATACACAGGACTTGACTTCTTAATTTATCATAAGTGTCCAAAATAAGAGTTCATATTGAATCTGGCCTGGTTCAACCCAGAAAACTTCTCCCCTCCCCTCACCCCCACTCCACACATGCTGGGTCCCCAGCCTTGCGGAGGGGACCCCTCCGTTCTTGTTTTGAGTTCTTCACTCAGCACTAATGTCCCTTAGAGTTCTGTCACACCCCCTCACCCCCCCTTAGCTATTTCCCCTCCAATGCCCGGTTAATCATTCTTTATGAAACCCTCTCTTTTTAAATGACTGGGTGGTTTCTGGCCCTAGATTGGACCCTAACCAGTATAGATGCCTAGAACGCCAGGCTCCATTTCCCCACCAGATGAACCATACAGGTCCTCCAGGGCCAGCAGCCTAAAAGATGCTCCCCCCAGCGTGTGCGTTCCTCTGTTGGGTGCCGGCCCAGCTGCGGTTACGACAGACAGGGTTCAGCTCAGGAGGAGCATCAGGACTAGAAGAGCAGGATAAGTGGTCAGTGGGTTGAGGAGAGAGAAGGGTGGGTGTGTGGGGGGGGGGTGGGGGGGGGGGGGTGTGGCAGGGGTTAGGGTTGTAGGGTTGACAAAAACTTAAAAAGAATATTTTAGTGTGTGTCTAGAAGTCAAAGGATAGATAAATGAAAATTCATGGCATTGATAAACATTAACCACTTTAATGTCCATAATAGAAAAAGTAACAGGACGTGGTTTGGTTTTGTTCCTTTGTGAATATTCTTTCTCTTTCGACAAAGTACTTGAAGTGGGTGACACTTTACTTTTATCTCATCGCTGAATTTCCAAGGACAGGAACTGTATCTTGCGCCTACACTGCCTGTCACATAGTGGGTACATAGTAAATGTCAGTTGACTGATTAAAAGGCTAATTACATTGAGTCGATATCCTCTTGTGTTTTGTTTTCTACCCCAAGAAAGCCAGAATCAGCTGATGCTTTCTTATGCTGACAGTTCATAAACAATTACACGTGGTGATTTTCATACTGGACATGTGAACAGAGGTTACCAATCAGTTTACTATTTGTTTCTCCCACCATTTACAGGTGCCATCTTGCCATTTCAGGCGTGCGTCATGCTATGTGTTAGGGACGTTAATAGCGCTCTCATTCTCAAGGGCCCTCATTTTACAGACGTGGAAATTGGGAATAAGTGACCCACCCAAGACCACACCGAGAAAGTGTGGCTGAGCCAGGCTTTGAGTCCAGATGGCCCCCTGGCCCTGCGTGCTCCACTCTGCTGTCCGATCTCACACGCGTGGTTCCCGGGGTCACTCGGGTGCCTGCCCTGCAGGTGTGCCCACAGACATAACCCCCGGAGCCTTTTCCCTCTCAGAGCCACCACTGCCTCCTGCCCGTCCCAGACACACAGCCTCGCACCCTCCGGGCACCGTGGCGTCCAGGCCCATGTGAGCAGGGTGTGGAAATCTCTGCAAGGGCCACACGTCTCTTCCCATTTGCTTCCTTAAAGATGCAAAAAGGCTCACCCTGGCCCGGTAGCTCAGTTGGTTCGAGTGTCGTCCCCATACACCAAGGTTGTGGGTTTGATTTCCGGTCAGAACACGTATGAGAATCAACCACTGAAGGCATAAATAAGTGAACAAGCAATAGATGTGTCTCTCGCTCCCTTCCTCTCTCTGTAAACTCAATAAATAAAACTTAGAAAGGATTCAGAAATCTCATCAAAGTCTGGCCACCTGCTGGAAAATTGAAATTGGTCCAGGTCATGGGAAACATTTCATTACATAAAAGTTCAATGGAAGGTAAAGCTCAGGAGAACCTACGTGCACTTTTCAACACTGACCCCCATCTTCTCTCTTTCTCCTCAGGTGCTGTTACCCCCGTACGATGATGCCACTGTGACCGGCGCAGCCAAGGAGCCGCCGCCCCCTTATGTATCTGCCTGAGCCTGACGGTGGGCGGGGCAGAGCAGAGCTTGGCTTTGCAGACATCGAGGCATTAGTTCTTTCTCTTCTGAGATGCGCTCTCCGAGTTATTTGTTGCTGAGATGTTGCAACTTAAATTTTCAGTGTTAAGTTGAAGCCCTCTGTATTTTTAAACGTATGCTTTAGCTAGAGCACTGTGTTAGGTTAGCTTCCCCGGACGCCTGGGCGCCGATTCCCGGCAGTCTGGGTGGACTAGAGGCAGAGAAGTCTGGTTTTGTACCCCTAGGCTCCAAGTTGGGGGGATTCATCACATTTTGTTCCTCTCTGTTCCCTCTCTTTCAAAAGTATCAAATAAAATAAAAATGAAACGATACTTTCCTTAAGCCTCTCCGGTGTGTGGAAGAAACCCTTGAGAGAGCAGGGCTGTTAATGGTGAATCAGTGCTCCGGTTAGGGAAGTAGAGGTCCATTAGTGTGCCTAAATAAAACAGGAATTTCCTTAAGAGCCTTGATGGCATCAATTCAGGGACCATTTGGGTTTGTCCATGGGCTAAATTGAGACTCTCTGACAATCCCCGGCAGTGAGAGAGCAGCCATGGCACGTGGCTGTTCTGGGCACCCCGGGTCTGAGGTCATGGAGGGGCGTGGGAGGGGCGTGTCTCGTCCGAGTTACGGGGCGAACCGATGTGTTAGGCGCTGCACGGCACCCCACGCTCCCTGTCTCCAGGCATGCTATCCCCGCCTGGCCCTCTCACTGCATGGTCTGGCCTGGCCTGCCTGCGGGATGTCCTTCTCACTTTGTCAGGGGGGCACTGCTGGTAGGTACTTACCTGATCCTATAAGAAGGTTTCTTTTCTCCCCGCCAGGCACATCCTACTGCTTGGAACTTCCAACTATAGTCATCTTTCAAAGCGAGTGTAGAATGATCTGCAGAAAAATGAGAAGGGGTGCTTTCCTAGGGACCCCCCCCCCCCACCTTGACTGCCTGGATTTCAGGGGACTTTTATGTATTTGTAGATGGAAGAGTCCCAGCTCCTGTTTTGTTTTGTTTTTTTCCATTATTCGATGTGCTGTACATGAAGGCTCTTACAATTAAAGTGAGATTTGCCCACACCCAGGAATTGGCTCTGGCGGCTGTGCCTTGGGACCCTTTCCGCCCACATGGCCGAGCCCAAGGAGGAGGTTTATGGCTTGTTTCACACATGGGCTCTTTAATATTTCAGTGCTGATGAAATCAGAACGTCTTCGGCCAAGAGAAATGGAGACAAACAGACCTGAGCTTCCAGCAGTCCTCACCCTGGCCTCTACCAAGCTCCGTGTGCTGAGCTGTTTTGCATGTGGTTGCTTTGTGTTCCCGGAGTGCGCTTTTAATGAGCAGCTCAGATTTTACTACAGTGGGAGGGAGATTAAACATTAAAGGGAGGGGAGAGGGGGAGATCTGTAAACCTGAGAGTCAGCCTCAGTTATTTCTCATGACATATCTCTTTAGTGTTCTGTGTAAACTCAACCTAAGAAGTTCTGTTCCTGGGTGATTTAATGCCCGTAAGATTCACACTGAGTTCATCATAAGGGTCATTAGGGGTGGAAAAGGCCTATCCGGTCGTTTCACTGATCCCTTGTGTAAGGCATGTTGCTATCCATCATTTTCTAGCTTTTTTGCATAATTTTGCAGCATGAGGAACAGCACATGGTAAATGGAGAGAAGTGCTGATTCTGAGTCTCTGGAGGGTGGTCTGAGAGGTTCTTGTTCATGTGACACTCAGCACCATAGACATCAGGATACCACTTCCTACTCGGGTCCCAGGTGCTGCTGGAGTGTGACCCAGGCTACGCTGCGGAGCTGCCTCTACCAAGGAAGGAATTGCCGCCACCGTGGGGAGGTGGTGATATGGAGAGCGCACTCCATGCTTCAGGAGGTCGTCCGGTCTTTGTCTCATTGCTCATCCAGATACCCATCTTTTAAATGTACTTTACACCCCACTTTAATATCTAGCTTCTTTCTCCTGTTGTCTATAGAGAAACAAGAATACTTACTGCCCCAATTGTTCTCATGCCTCTGTACCTCTGGTCACTTTCCTGGTGAGACAGGCATCCTCGGTTTTTTCCATCTCGACCCCTTCTCCACCCCCGACCTTCACACCACCCCGCCCCCTCCGCCAATTCCTTATTTTAAGGTCATGGACATTCCGCTCAGCCCCACGAGGTGTGCAGATGGGTCCACCAGCCACCAGCCCTTGCCAGAGAGAAAGCCATAAGTAAGTCCATTTGCTGGGGCAGAGGGAAGAGGAAAATGTGCTCCTTTGGCTTAGGCTGTGGACTGTCCACCAGAGAGACGGAGCTGCTATTGAACAAGTCAGCCAGACTTCCAGAGTGCCGGGTCCCAGGCGAGTCTGAAGGCCGGAAGACCCCCCCACCCCCACCCCTTCCCCTTTTGCACCTGCCTGCATAGACATGTGCAGGATCTCCCCACCCCCCAATCTGATGTTCTTGTCCCTGCCCTCCACCCCCTGAAAATCTAAGACTTTCCCCTTCCTTTCTGCACTCTCTCTTTTTACTCTGTTCTGGCCCTAAACACTTGTTTAGTTGGACTGCTTAACCAAGCCACACCTCATTTCATTTGTCTTTTCCTCTCCACCCTCAGGCCGCTCATACATTGTACTAATGATTTCAGTAAACCTTCTTTATAGACTTGTAACCATTAAAGTTGTTTTCTCCGTAGAGGGATGCACTGTATTTGAAATAGTCAGCCTTCAAGACAGTAATCCTGCTGTGCAAACAGCTTCCGTGGTAGAGGGAAACAGATGAGATTGATTTGCAGCTGCCCTGGAAACGGACTTAAACACCATGAGACAGTGTTTCTGCAGGTCACGTAGGCATCTGATGTTCTGGAGGGTTGAAGGCAGGGCCTTGGCCAAGGTCTGGGAAGAACTCGGGCAGAAGTGCTGCCCACCTTCAGACCTAACGGGCACCCAGAGTCGTGCCTGTGGCTGTGTGAAATGGGCGTTTGGCAGCTCAGACGCACCTTCTAAAAGGGAAGGAAAAAGGAATTGGGA